>NW_028277323.1:640617-960926 GCF_059751315.1 Micrasema longulum
GCAAAAAGTATCGGGTTCAATTAATCAAGACTGACATGAAATAGTTATTTTAAAAAGTGTTTTGTTACCATTGAGGTATAATTAAATAGAGATGATACTCCATAGAACGATTATTTGAAATCATGTTCCGAAAAATGAGCGTTGTCACATGAACATTGTCATGCAAAACGCGTAGTAGAGTAAAAAAGACTAACTGTCTATGCCAGTCTACTGTGAATTTGAAGCTGTTTGTAATGCATACATATGTTCGTATTTCAATGTTTGATACTGAAATATTTCTTAGTCAAAGACACCTAAAACGTAAGACTTTACAAGTCCATTTCGCATAAATCGTCCCAATCCACACGGCACGGTAAAATTTGGGTAGATGGATATATTATCTCTGAGGTATCTCTACATGAGGGAGTATGGTAGTTATCCGTGGCTCTATCCCACTTGGTTCCTCTTGGGTATGCTTGGGACCAATAGTTTGCAACTTAGAAGGGATGGGTCTACACTGACCCATTTTTTCAGACTGTTAAGGGGTTTCATCGATAACTCGGCCATTTTAAAGAGTATCAATTTTTATGTTCCTGGTGGCTATCTCCGACAGCGTCAGCACAGACTGTTTTACCTCCCGGTTTCCAGAACCAACCTGCCTCTGGTCATGCCGTTTGGAAGAGCAGTCAAGCAGCTGAACATTATCACTTGGGAGATCGACATATTTCACATTAGTGAAACTATGTTTAAGAGGCAAATATCTTGCTATTAGAGAGTATTATACTTTAATAATGTCGAACCATTGCTCAAGGGTTCTTGGTTTGATGTAAAGTTCCAATTTAACGTCTTAAATCCTTTGTTATTTGCTATGTTACTTTGTGAATAAATAATTTGAATTTGAATTATAAATTATTATTAAGATATTTATCATTTAATCTTTTCGTTTTATTTATTTAGCTTCTACTCGCTGGCAAAAAATTTGCAAAAAGGAATCTAGTGGAGATTAGTTGGCGTTATGGTATACTACGTATGCGTTTACCTGCTATGAGAATAAAAAGAATATTAAAAAAATATATATTTATGAGACGATAAAAATCAACCAACCTTATGTTATTTTGTCTCCCCAGGTGTATTTTTTCTGTGGTGTGAAAACGGCCATCGTCTCGACTTCGTGTAACAATAAATTTAATGTAAAAACGCAACGCTGCAGTGCGGGTTTTTAAATTTTCATTAGAATTGAATTTTCTGCGCACGCAGCCTTTTGTAGATTATAATATACGATACAGCAAACTATATCGTGGGGTACTTACAAATAGGTAACTTCAAAACCAGGATTTTTAAGTTAACCACTAAAACGCATATTTGTACCTTTCTCCGTGAATGCTACAAATGGACAAGTTCTGATGCATTTAAATAATATTTCGACGATTCTAATGCATGACTTGTTTATTTGTAGCATTCATGGAGGATACGAAAATGTGTTTTAGTACTTACTTACTTATCGGGTCCGGACTTTAGACCTTGCCACACCAGTGTGCAGCGACAGATATTGCCTTGTCAGTGGCCATCCTCAAATCATTATCATTACAAGCTAACTGCATTTGTGGGCACCGCAGCAGATGAGGATCATCCTGCGTCTCTCCACAATCGCAGTTCATGTCATCTTCCTCCAGAAAACCCCATCTCCGTTGATTGTATTTGCACCTAGACACCCTTACCCTTAGTCTATTGAGAACTTTCCACGGAGGGAAGTCCAAATTGTGGGCGGTGTTTGTGATTTCAGATGGCATTATCCAGAGCCTATCGCCGAGTTTCATCTCTCCACAGATCCTCTCTGCGTTTTTTTGCAGAGGTCTCCGAATCAGTTGTGACTTTGAAGAAACTTCTTCTCGATCCCACTCTCTGAGGAGCCATTCGATGGTCGTAAAGGGGGTGTCTACGGTCATGGGTCTGTTTGTGTCTCTCTGTGTCCGCTGCTACGTTTCTCCTGATGTTGGGTCGAGCGATACCTATAATAGGATAAAGTTTATGCACCGGTGTGGGCTTAAGGCAGCCGGACACCGATCACGCCATGTCATTTACAGCAATATACACTTGTTTGGCGTGTGCTGACTTCTGCCAAACGGCACAAGCGTACTCTGCTGCGGAGACACACAAAACCAAGGCATAAATGCAGAGTACATGTGGAGATGCTCCCCAGGATGAACCGGTGAGCTTTCGTAATATGGTATTCTTGGCGGAGACTTTCTATTGAGTATTGGTGCAGTGCTGCTTTTAGGAAAGCTTCCTATCCAGAGTTACACCAAGATATTTGGGTGATTGGCAGAGCTAGATTTTCTCCCCTTTCCATGTGACTTCCAGTTCTTTTCTCACCTGCTTATTTTTTAGGTGGAAGGCACAGTTGAGTTTCTTTGGATTTGGCTTTAACTTATTTTTTTTCATAGTATTCCCCGAGTATGTAGAGTTCGGGCAAGTTTTTCCTCCACCAGCTGGAAAGAGTCTTATTAAGCAGCCACTGCTGAGTCATCAGCGTTGATGAATTGCTTGGTCTCCTCTGGTATGAGTTGATCGTTAGTGGTTAACTTAAAAACGCTAATTTTGAAGTTTCCTTGATAGTAATTGCAATTACCCCACGATGTGAGAAGTTTTATTAATGTTTAAATGATACTGATTTCCCATGCGTTTAAAATTAGCATACACGTTGCAGGAAACAAAACGGTTTTATGTTTTTATTACTTATAAAAAATAAACATCATTATGTGGCAATGAACTGCGAATAAAAAGGTTAGGAACCTCAAAGATTTTTATGATTTATTACTTGTCGGGGAAAACGTGACAGCCAAAGAAGCTAAGTTAAGTTGTCGGAATAATATCACAAAATTTGACGTACAGGCCTGAATATTTTATTCGGGACCTGCTCCATTCTCGTAAAGCTAGACATTACAATTATTCATAAAACAAATGTGCGTTCTTCACAAATTAGTTTGATTCTCCATAAACATAAGTAGTTAGGTTAACGAGGATAAAGGGGCGGCTTTATTGGATGCTTTACAAAAAGTTAAGTAAAAAAAGTTTCATCACCATTTCCCTATCCGCACTCAGTGGTGCATAGGGCACTCCAATCGCAGCGCATCTAGATATTTTTTGTTACACGAAAGGTAACGATAACGACGTTGATGATATGGTGTTCACGACCATATCTCCCTGAGTCCTAGATTTGCCACTTCCTTCATTTTTTAAAGGATTTTATTATTTTTTTTGTTACGGTAAGAAACTGTGCAAGTTTTTTGGTATATATTTTGTAGTGATATATTTAGTTACTAGCAATAGCAAAGCATTGCTGGGTTTAGCTTGTTTAGCTATAAATGTAAAGTTTGTTTTATCTCTTTCTTTGTTCTGAATATATACTTTAAAAAAAGGTAAGAATTACTTAGTCTTTAATGGAGTTGTCGCAACTCCTGGGAACATAATTCGTAATATATCTTGTATTATATGATTAATGATTAATAAACATAAATAATATCTAAAAAATAGGTGATCACATGCCAGTCCAGGGCTGGTATTCTAAACGCTCTCGCGGCCGTATTATCTCGTGTATTTACATACAAAATACACGAGAAAAATTGTTTTCTCTTGCCGCGAGAGTGGTTAAGAATTTAACGTCAAACAATTGTTGCGTTTTAGTCAAAATGAGCAAAATATAATAATTTTTTTGTCGAAGCAGACCAAAATTAAGATAACTGGAATATGTGGAAAGTGACATAAGAGCAATTGGCCCGACTAACTGGAGATGAGCCGCTGATGCTGATGCAGGAAGAAATGGAGACAGATTTTGGAGGAAGCCAGGGCCCACAACGCGCAATGGGGTGCGCAAAATTAATAAACAGATCAGTCCATTCAAATCTTTAACTAACTTTGCTTATGTTTGCGCAAAAAAAAGTGTTTTTAAATGCCAACGAAATTTGCATGTTCACTTTATTCACTTATTAAATAATCGAACGTACTGCTGCTAAAATACTTATGTAACTCTAAACAAATCAGTCTACAAGTTGCATTATGTAAATCAGATTGTAACCAAAAATATGGCATCGACGATAATACGCCTCATTAAACTTTGTCCACAGCCATTTGGCACTGCGGAATCTCGTCATGGACTATGCATATAAATGACTATAAGACATTTTATGTATTTATTTAGGAAGTTTTTCGCACGAAGAGGATGTCACTCTTACCGGATGCAAAAGGAGAAAGTGAAATAAATATTGAGTACATATTTAGAGCGAATTTAAGAATAAAAAGTACGTATGGATCAAATATTTCCTTAAAGTAACACGACAGAAAAAAATATCGCTGGAAACCAAAAGCTTTTCTGCTCATTTGGCAATCTGAAAAAAGCATTTGATAGAGTTTGACCTAAGACCTGTTTACTATTTTAATTTTCTTTAGAGATAATGTAAGCATATTTTATAGAATTTTTTAAAAATGCTAAAAAAAATTGTGAGATTAAAAATGTATTTCTTATAAAAATCTTCATTTAAAATCGAAAGTTGTCGTTTTATAACTTTCCAATTCAATTATTTAAAACTGAACCGAGTAGTGGTACCGCGGTAGTATTGTGGACTCACGGACCAAAGGCCCAGGTTCAAATCCCACTTCACCCCAACTCGATTTCCATTTTTCCCGCGCTAGTTATTTACGCCTTTAAGAAAATGGTCTGAAAATTTAAATATTTGAGTAAACAATAAGAGCTCAAGTATTTTCATTTCATTAAAAAAAATCAAATAATAATAATTATATCAAATTGTGCTTAAATACTTTGTTTTTATATGAGTATCAATGCACATTAATTTAAAGTTTATATTTGAAGCACTAACTTTGTGGTTATTCATTATAATAAAATAAATAAAACAACTTTGTTTTTAACCTAATTAATTAATTAATTAATTAATTTAGTCCAAATATTAAGAGGCGTAATCTTGGGGTCGGAAAGTAATTATATTTTAGTCGGGTAAAACTTTTTAAGAATATTTTTTTATCAGAAGTGCTTTTAAAAAATCAGTTTTTGTATCTAAATTTAAAATTCTTTATTTTTTATGGCGCGATTCTAATGTAATGGAGTTTTAAAATGGCGAAATCGTGTGATTTTCCGAACTTTTGTAAAAAATCTATAACATTAGCAATACAATAAAATAGAATTAAAAATCTTAATAACGATCAACTTATAGATCACAATTAAACTGTTTAAAAACCGCGTATAACCGAAATACAGGCCTTGAATAACTCGAACGATAACCTCCACTCCTCACCTGTTAAATATTTCATTACAGTAACAGGTGAAATAAGAGGATTGGAATCTAATCAAATCGAAAACAAATAAATACATAATGTAAAAAGGCGAAAGTATCGCTAAGGGCAGATAAGAAACTGGGGGTAAATTCTGCTACACGTACCCGTGCACCGGAACTCCGAGAGGGTTGTAAAATACTGCAGGAAAACACCTGCTTTATGACGTCGCGTGAATCCACCCCAAACAAAAGCACTTTCCACCCTAACTCGAACGAAAACCTGACACTGCCAAATAAATAGTTCAGGCATTCGGCATTTGGTAGAAAGGAATACTTTAAATTGTTATAACATGTCAAAGCACCTGTTGAAACAACATTGAGTGGGGTTCCTCAGGACTCGAACTTATCCCTTTTCTTATTTAATTATATGAATCATGCGATTGCATGTAATGAGGTAATTTCTTCCAGCAATCAAACGTAGAATTGAATTGCTATATTTAACATGCTTTTAAAATACTGGATTTTAAAACTCTCGGAGCTGTACAAAACGTTTATTGATTATATTTAAAGTTCATGTTGTAGTTCGAGACTTTTCGAAATTAAATCTCAACATCAAAGTTTTTACATTTACAGAATTTGTGAAATGACGAAAAAATGAAAATGAGAAAAAATATATACGGTGTTTTCATTCAGTGCTACAAAAAAAAGAATTATGAATAAAACCCTTCACTTCTTTCTTAAATATGTTGTATTCCTGATTACACTTTTTATTTCCTTTGTTCATTTCATTAAAGAAAAATATTCCTCTGTAATTAAAATGATGGTGTGCTGTAGCTGTTTTAAATTTTGGAATTAAGATGTTACCAGTAAGTTTTTCTAGGTCGCGTACTTACGTTTTGTGACGTAGAAACATGACTATTTTTGCTATCTTTATGGATTAACAGTCAACTCTCTTTTTAAAAAACGATTTTACATCTAAAATCCTAAATTTATTAAATAATTAAACAGTGGAAAAAGTAGACGGGTTTTTTAAATATAACTTTTATACCAAATATTTGTATTTTTTCGACCGTTATAATTTTTGTTTTAAAAACACCACCCCATCTATTATTCCGTACTGTAATATAGATTTGGCTCATGCAAAGTAAATTGATTTTAATTTTTCGATAGTTAATATATTTCTTTATCCAATAAATACATAAATTTTCTCATTTTATTTGCAATATTATTTATTTTCGGTGATCACTTTATACAAATGTGTAACATTAACTTTTCTTTCAATGAATGATCATATTTACAATTTTTCAAACCTAGCCTGTGAAATATATAATATTTTAACAAATTATAAGATCAGAAACATTTATTTTAAAATTTCTGTATATTTTATATGTTACTAAATGATACTGATGATATTCCATAGCACATTGGGAAACAAGGAAAAAATATTTATGTGAAAATATGAAAGAGAAACTAAAATTATATTTTATAAATTGTTATACGAGAATAAACGAAAGACTTGTGTCGATGTCGGTAGACTCTACGTGTCAAACTTGAAATTAGCATTTTATTTCACGGATCGTGTCAGTTTTCTATGGAAAGCGATGGCATCCATGAAATGTCCTCAGGCTTCTCTGTCGGAAAAGCAAGCGAGTGAGCCGTTTAAATGTACTTAAAAATAATCTACTAGATTAATGTTAGTATACAATCACTTATCGACTTTTTTGTCTACCTAAAATATATAAATTACATGCAGAGTTAAAGGAGATTCAAACACCACCATGTCTGAATACGTACTAAAATTATCACGCATATTTTTTTTACATTAAAATACTAGAAAAAGACTTAAATGAAATAACATAAAGGTGTTTCAAATTAAAAAAGTTTTGAAAATAACATTCCCCTAGTAAATAAACAAATATATTTTCGACATAGCACATTTTTTTATTTAAAATGAACCAATCGTGTAACTTTTAATCTCGTAGCCCCTCCCTTTCCCAAACCCTAACCCCAACCTATTCGCCAACATACCACTAAATATTATTAACTTAATTTTAGTGCATGTCGGACATGGTGGTGTTTGCATACCATTTAACTCATTTCGTAATTTATATATTTTTTTTGCAAATACTATGTACTACGCTAAAAGTAAACGTGTGAGTGTATTTTAGTATTTGAATGCTGGTGTCATGAGTGTCCTGATAAAAAGACGGGTACGTCTCGAAACCGCTAGACATAAAAAGTCAGTAAGTGGTTGTTTACTAATACTTACTAACAGTAGTTAAAATGTTTGACTCTTCGAGAGCTTAAATTTTTAAAAACAAAATATAAAATGGTAACATTAAACAAAATACCACTGGAAAATTGTGTATTTTTGGCAATACACGTATTGCAGAAAGCCTACACGCGCTTTACCGCTATTTCAAGTTTCCTTATTCCGCAAAGAAAAGCGAAGTCTTAATTAGTACTAACGACCAGTCCGACTAAACTGTACGAATCTATCATTATCGTTACGAACTTCTAATTAGTTCTTTTTAACGCAGTTATTTTTAACCCCTTATCATCCACTGACCTATCCGTATTAAAGTGTAATAATTTATTTTAGGTATATAAGGATATACAACGTATTTATTTTGCGTGAAATCACTAAGTTAGAAATAGCGACCGGTTCCGGAACACGACTACTTTGTCAAAGCGTAATAATAAACGTTTCTATGCCTTGACAAAAGAACGATCGTGTTTTAAAATCAAGTGTATGTAATTTTGACTGATTTAACGAAAAAACACTTACCCAGTATAATTATTTACAATAAAAAATTACTAAGTTAGAGCTTCGAACATTTATTCTATGTATTTTTTACTGTTTTCATTGTTTTTAAAAAGAGTTCTGACGTTATATTTTTGTTTTTTTTTTTTTTTTTTTAAAGAAAAAAAAAGCGAGGTACGAGTATACGTAGAATATACAACAGAGACGCAAAAAACAAAGAAACTCAAAGATAATATTTAACATAAAAAATATAGGTCACTCATTTGCAGAAATTAAGATAAATGGTGGTTTTTCATAGTTGTTTTTTTTTTTTTTTTTTGTAGTTGCAAATTATTTGTACCTTGCTTTTGTTATGTGCAAGGTTTTATCGAATACATTTATCTTTAAATTATATTCCGTTGACTTCAACATTTTTCACCGTAGACTTACAATAATAAAAATAAAGCAGAATCATAATAAACAAAATAATTCTAGAAATATTACATTAACAAATAATAAAAATAAAAAATCGTAAAAGTTGGACACAAAAAAAAACAAAAACAAATATTTCATAGTTGTTACTGGCAGCTAAAGTGAAAAATTTATCATTTTCTTCCTGTTAGTCAGTTGTTCTTAGCAGAGCAGTTGTGGTCACGTTGGCAGAAGGGAAGCACGTCCTTAGGATCCGCCTCCATCCGCTTCTGTCATCTGCGCCTCTGGAGACCTACTGAAGAGAGACACTAGTCGGTTCTGTCACCAAGTATGTCCATCTTTTGGGACTTCTTCCGCGAGATTGATTTTCCTTTCATCATCCTTGTACAGCCAATTTTTTTATGTTAGGCGTCGTAGTCTGGCCGAAAAAAATGAGAACAAGGATTTCCACAGTGGAAGAAAGACGCTGTTCAATACCCAATAATCGGTTAGTAGAAACATTAACACTGTGGACTGTGGACTGTCTATGGTATTTTCAATATTCTACGCCAATACCACATTTCAAACGCGTCATCTTACCTTTACGTAAATAATGTTTTAGAAAATGATAATGATGACCAATGGCATTGTTATTAAAATTTAAAGGTTCGATCACTGAGGTATAATGCTTCATATAACGTCAAATTGAAGTTATATTCTAAAAATGAGCATTGTCACGTCATGCCGTATTAATATTGCCGTGCAAAACGCGTAGTAGAGAAAAAAATACTAACTGTCTACGCGAGTTTACCGTGAATTCAAAGTTTTGTGCCGCGCCCTTTTAGGCTGCTTCACATTTACTGACCGCTGAGCGGAAAATACTTATTTCCATCAAATACCGGTCAAGTGCAGAAATATGAATGAGTGAAACTCAAAACGGGTGATAAGTCCCGCATCTAGTACTTGTAATATATCAATGGGTCCGATATAATTTTTCTCAATTTACATAATATATATTATGAAATGCAGATCATCAAACAGTCGTCAACCTAGATCTGCAATTAAAATTTTTAAGGTGGCAAACTGTTGCATTGACCTAATGATATCTTGAAATTGTACCACTACACAGCAGGAGTTCCTAAGAAATCTCTGTTTTATATGTACATTCTTTACAATATTTTTAATCGAAATTAAATAATACATACGTGACACGTGGGAAACGTGGGAAAGACCGTTTGTGAAAATACGTCAAATTAATTTGATGTTTTTCAATCAGATTGAAAATACGCGTGGTAAATACCATGTAACACTTGTTAAATCTCTCGAAATTGCAGGAAGAAGGGGTAGATATAGTAAAATTATGGAAAATTACCTGAAAAATCGTTGCATGAAAGTAAAAGTTGGAGAAAATTATAGTAACGAAAGAGTTGTGTCTATGGGAACAGCTCAAGGATCAGTCTTCGGACCGATTCATTACTTAATATATTGTAATTCAATGGAAAACCAAGTAAAATTATCGAATTGCTTCCAATTCGCAGACGATACTGCCCTTGTAATAAGCCATTCAAATATAAAAACTGCCCAAAAAATGCTTCAAGAAGATTTTTCAAATCTCATTAAATGGGCGCATGACTAGGGCTTAGTAATAAATTCTTAAATAACTAAAATTGTTCATGTATCCTCACCATATATTACTAAATGTGAATTTGAAATAGAAATACAAGCTCATATAAAGTCTTGCCTTCATTCAAATTTAAATATAGAATCAGATAAATGTAATTGTCCTATTATAGATGTTGTAAATAATCATAAATATTTAGGATTCCTTATTGATTCTAAATTTAGCTGGGGTGTTCATATTAATGGAATCTGCGACAGATTAAGGTACTGGCTTAAGGTGATTTATGAAATTAAAAGCATACTACCTTTCAAAACGTTAAGATACATATATACCTCGCTCATTGAATCCATTTTATCTTACGGAGTGCGTGTCTGGGGTCTCACCTTCCAGTCTCATCTGGGTAAAATTTATGATATTCAGGTGAGACTGTTGAGGGGGATCGTACCGGATAGCATAATCCGTGAGGCGAAACATATGGGCGAAAGTGTATATTTTTAAATTCTGTAATGTCCTGCCGGTAAAACAACTTTGTGACTACAAATTGATTGTAGATCACTTTGTTGATCCGGAATATAAAAAAAGAGTTTCCCACACTCACAACACTAGATTAAAAACTAAGGGCTCCCTGTCTGTTCCCCGAATTACAAATTACTTCGGAGAGCGAACATTAAATTGCGTTGTTCCAAGATTGTTCAATGATCTCCCACAAACCATCATCAACATGAAAAATCTTCAAATGAAAAAAAAAGAACTGAAGAAATATCTTCTTGATACTTTATAGTGCCTGTTAATAAATAAATCTGTAAAATAGAAATAAAATAAATGTAATTTAAACCTGTCATAAAAAAAAAAAATAAAAAAAAATGTTTCCCACCGAAAAGTCTTTAGACTTAGTGGGTAACAAATTCTTTTATGTATTTTTTAATTATAAAATAAACGCTGCTCTGCAGCACTGAAACTGAAAGAGTTAAGTTACTTCCTTGTTGATTGGTAAACAGGAATGGCGTGGGAAAGAACTAATAGACAGACGTAGATTTGATAAGATCTTGATCAGATAACTCAATTAACAACGTGTATTAGGTACTTTATATAAAGGACAATCAAGTTTTTCAACAGTCCAAATCATTTTTATTCTAGAATAATATTCGAGCTGTATCAAAATATTCTTACAATAAAAAAAATATTACTTAATTAAATTGATAATATCCGGCCCGTGGTGTCAGGCGTCATCCGTCAGATCCCAGATTTTTTTTCGATTCGCTCGGCATTACCACAAATTAAATCACTTTTTCTACATATTAAATTAAACAAATAATAATAATAGTATTTGGATAATTTATATAGCGCCATTTTTGTGAAAATCACCTCAAGGGCGCTGACAACACACCGTTTTCCCGAGGGTAGGCAGAGATAAGAAAATATTTTTATTTTTTTTACTTGCTTGTGAAACATATTCGCCATGTCGAAATTTAAGAGGGAAATATATTGAAAACATTTCAGATGAAGATAGTAAAAGTGATTTTGAGGTATTGAAAACGTATATGATATGGAATACAACATTGAGTTTGAAAACAATTCAGAGTTAAGCAATGATAATTATTAATCAAATGCTATAAAATAAAATAAATAATGAAATATTTACATCCAAATCGAGTTAGGAATAGAATTCAACATCGTTCCCAACATCAAGATGCAGATACTACAACATTTTCAGTACACTACTCCTTCATAGCATACATACCTCGCTTTATGTAGATTTATACATCTTCTCATGCAAGCATGCCGATTTTTAAACGAATCTGTATATACTCTGTCTTTCCCAGTGTTTCTTGTTTTCTGCGTACGTATTTTTAGTCGTTCTTTCGTTGTTAATTCGAGAACGAAACATAGAAATGTCCAAACCAACGCAACACCCCTGTCTTAATTTTGTCGAAAATGCTTTGCACATTGCATCAAACATAAATCAATCACCCGAGAGATCGCATTTCAACCTGCCTACGTTTGTTTCCAAATGCTCGAGTTTTATATCCGTACTTCAATTTAGTAAATGTTGCACAAAACAAACAAACAAATAAACAAATGAAGCTGATCTTTACGACTTATTGGAAATGATAAATCATTAGTTTTTTTGGTTTACAAGGTACATTAGTACGAAGAATTAAGAAAATGGATTCGGGGCCTCCGGTAACTTTTATTAGGTGAAGGCGATTTTGTTGACTGCGCCATATACTGTGGATGCCTCCCGAGAACTTTCATCAAGCTTGCCTTTTTTAAAAGCCATTAGGGGGACAATTACATAAATTAGTTGAAAGTAAATTCTCCCGAGTGATTACGAAGATACACTGCCGACCCTCTATCTTCATGTTTTAAATAGGTACGTCGATATGTGTCTAGGGGACGTGTACGCCACGGTACACAAAAGAGACATACCTTCATTATGATGTCATAGTTGAAGATATATTCTCCGGAGCGATTACGAAAGTACACAAAAATTTAATTCCACCGAGCTATTTTTGCTTTAATTACGATTTGTTTATTTTTTAAATCATTTTGAGGTGGTTATTTTAACACACATATATATAGCAGTATCTAGCTGTTCGGTTTGAAAATTCGGATAATTACAGTGCATGCGAAAGAATAAGTGGTTTTTGAGATTTGGTAAAAATATTAAAATTATGAAAAATAAATACACATGTAAGTATTTTATTTTTTCCTATCTTCCTGAGAGCACAAATCTACGCACCAATAAAACCGAATTTGTTATACACATGAAGATATAGACGGAAGGTTAACCATACCGTCTTCGGTACTGTTAAATGCTGTATAAAATTCATGTTCAAAACAGCACTTGTTGCTTTAATTGGGATTTATTTAGTAGCGGTTTTTTATCGCAGAAGTCTATTTAAAGCACGACAGAGAAATACTTCCATTTCAATTTAGTATTAAACACGGAGTAAAGTTTAAAGAGGTAGAAAGAGATAGTAAGAATGTTAAATAAACCGTCTCGGTATGCACCGATGAAAATAGCGCTTGTAATTGCGGCACAGGTTTTTCACGACCTGGACGTAGACTTTGACAATTTGTATTCAGTTCTTGCCAGAACAAAGTTAACCATATGCTTGTACATAAAATGGTAAATATGATGTTTTGAGTATGTTATGAGTATGATGTTTTGAGGTAAAAATGGTTTAGCTGGATGAATCTCACACACGTGATAAAGGTTTCAGTTCTTTTACTCCACAAAAGTCAACACATGGAAAAGTTGAGGAAATGCAGATATTTAAATATAAGCAAAATAAAGAATATTGAACAATGTGTAAAGAGGCCACTTAAACCAGCCAATGACAAGTCATAAGCCCAGTAAATGCCTAGACTACCATATTCTCTTCACAAAAATGATTTCACTCTCTGTCTGTTAACATAAAATCAAATATCTCTTGGAATAAAAAAATAAGATTGCGAGGAAAAACCTATTTTATTTTTAAATTAAACGTGTTTGCACAGCCTTATTACCCCAAACTTTTACATTACCAGAATCACGTAACATCCCTTAAAGGGTCTATCCTGGTAACGAGAACCGGAAGTAAGGGAGAGTTCTAACATACTTAATAGAACAGGGTACCAACGAAAATCGATATGTTAGGAAAATTACATCGGGGAGAAAAACCTTTAACATGACAAAAAAAAGACAATTCAATTACTCGGAAAATTGTGTAAAAATAACCAAAAGGAATCGTTTTGTGAATTTTATTCGAATTTTGAAACTAGGATGTTTTAAAATCATTTAAAACAAAATTTAAAAAAGATGGTTTTAATTAATTAATTTTGGGCGTTTTAAAGTAACTTAGCTTATTAATATATGTTTTGGTTTCTGCCGAAACCAGAACAGAAGCCAAAATTCGGGATCCTGTTGAAAATCTTGTTTCAGTCGATCACTATTAAAGTTAGACTATCGTCATTAAATATTTACTTCTATCAAAAGTGTATTGTTATTTGGTAAAATTAAATGTATTTCGTGTTAGTTTATTTTTCAGTCTTGACAAAGGAACAGTCATGTTCTGAAACCGGCCGACATATTGAATTCATTTAAGTGATTTTACACAAAGTAAATATGAAGTTAAATATTTCAAAAATAAAAACTTCATATAAAACAAAAAGTGAATTTTTCAAATATTAATTTTATTTAATATTTATTTGTGCAAGACATCGATTTCTAAAAATAATGCAAAAGGGAAATATCACATTATACGATTACCGATAAAAAATATGAAATGGATTTAGAATAATTAATTGTATTTTCAAAATCAATATGGATATGTAGAGAAATGTTTTCATACATATATATAAAAAAGAAATTCAATAAAAATATGTTAGTAGAAAAACGCGACGTGTTTGGCCTTGGTTGTTGTGACGTCATGATTCATGAAATTGTTCTCCACAAATTTCAATGGCAGCAACAAATAAACATGAATGTGACGTATTAGGGGCGTGGCCAATAGAATGACCGTTTTTGCAGGAATTCAAAATTACAATTTTAAAACAATTTTTTTGCTACTAATAATAAGAAAAAGAGTACTTTTTTACTGGACAATATTTCAAAGACCTTTATCACTTTAAAAATGTAATAAAAAAAATGATACTTACCTATTCTAAATAAAACTTAATTGAACGGAACAAGCCACCATAACAACTTTTATATCTGGAATTTTTATGTAGATTTTATGATGCATAGCATACAAAATAGTGCATTTAAAATTACACCGCAAAAAGTGCATTGTGGGAGAAACACATGGGTTCTTTTAGATGGATGAACTGATCAAGAAAACAGACGTATGAATGGGAAAGAGGAAAGAAAACATTTTATGTATATTATTCCGTGTGAGACTCATGAATAAGATACAGGATGTAAATAAGAATTCAGGATTGCATAGAAAGACACAGAAAGAGTGTAAATTGTATACAATAAAACGACCAAAGACAAAAATGAAACGAATATCTATTTACGAATATGAGAGGTGTTTTTAAAATAATGTGAATTTTAGATTATTATGAATTTTTGAATCCGGGAAAACGGTGGTAGTCACTCGGTGAAATGAATTTATAAAATGTCATACTGAATTGAAGACAGTAATAGAATTCAGTATAGGAAAATTAGAATATAGATATTTAAGATTAAGGTATAACAACAGCTGCAATAAGTATGACCACCTGCCCATCCAATCCGATAACTCTCAGACAGTGGCTCTCAAGATAAAGACGGAGAGGCGAAAGGTATTTATTATTCGTCTTTTTACGGGTGTAAAAAAATATTCTCACTTCTCACAACATCTTCGAGATGTGCACTGGTTAAAACGCCCAGAGTGAATAAAATACAAGCTTTGCTGGACAGTATTCAAATGCCTTCATGAAATGGCTCAGAGATATCGATCGGACCTGTGTATTAGGGAAAATACATGTCAAAGAAAACCTACTCTTAGGTCAGCATTTGATTCAGGCTGAGAAAAACTTGTCGAAATCGGGTGCTCCCCGAACACTTGATTAGGATATCGTGCTTTTGCCGTTGCCGGCCCCTCTGCCTATAACCAATAGAAAAATATCACTTTTTTAAACATTTTTTAAGTAATAAATGTCTATGAATTACTGTTCAGAATTTTTTTTTTGCATTAGCCATAATTATATAACGGTATAAAAAATATTTTTAAATTTGTAATTTTGAATTCCCGCAAAAACAGTCATTCCATTGGCCACGCCCGTAATACGTCACGATTCATTTTTATTTGTTTCTGGCCATTGAAATTTGTTTATAACATTTTCACGAATCTTGAAGTCACAACAATCGAGGCCAAACAGGTCGCATTTTTCTAGCAACGTTTTTTTTTTTTTTCAATTACATTTATGTGTGAAAACATTTCTCCACAATATCCATGTTGATTTTGAAAATACAATTAATTATTCATAATCTATTTCATATATTTTTATCGGTATTCGTAGTATGTGATATTTAAATCATCGACAGTCCCAGTCAGTTAACGTCCCAACTAAAGTCTAATTTCTTAAGTTTGTCATACCCTCAATTTTAAATCAGAAAGTACTCGTACAATAAGTAACTTTAGCTTAGTTAGAATGTAAGTTTACGTATACAATTGTATAGCACCCTTGAGGTGATTTTTTTTCCAAAAATAGCGCTATATAAATCAGCCAAATATTTTTATTATATGAATGGATTGAGTCATTTTAATTTGTCTTTTGACGTTCTTCAATAATTAAAAATGAATCCATGAAAGCGTGTCTATTTTATTAAGTCCTACCCTTTTTCAATAACCAAGCACCAGGTCAAGTAAACAAGGTGCGTTTGGCAGTAACTTCCAACGCAAAGAAGTTGGAAGTTTTATGCGCCGTGTGTGATCTCGCATTCTCTCGCTGTAATTAAAGTCGACTGCGGAGCTTTTCAGGGCATTTTGTCACTAAGGATTGTCGTAGTGGAATGATGTTCTCTACACGAGGGAGTGCGGATATTATCCATGGCTTTATCCCACTGAGTTCCTCCAGGGTATGCTCGGTTACAGCAGTTTGAAGACCAGAAGGAATGTGTATGTAACTACGCACTTCTTTCGATTGTTGCGCGGTATTATTAACAACCCTGAAATTATGCGGAGCATTAGTTTTTATGTTCCGGATAATTACCTTAGACAGCGTCAGCATACACTGTTTCACATTCCAATATACAGGACCAATCTGCCAATGGTTATACCTGTTAGAAGGGCTGTCTCTATGTTGAACAATATTACTTTGGACATTACTGGTGATCCACCAATATTATTTCCTCGCAGTCTCAGAAAATGGCCACAATTACATCATTTACGTCATCTTCCTTTAGAGTTTAGAGGCTCAAAAATACGTCCGCACTGGTAAATAATTAAACCAAACTGTCTGGCGGTAAGTGGGATAGATAAAATATAAAATATTTGGTGGTAAAATTGGCCCCCATAGGAAAGAAACTGAAAAAAAAACAGTATTTCCGTTCTTATGTTTTTTAAGTATTTAAATTTTAGAGCCATTTTCTTGCATTTTTACTGTTTTAAGTTTGTGAATTATGTTTTCAACAGTATTTTTGTTTTTCCTTTCCATTTCCGTAACTGTGGAGCATGTGGAATAATAATAATAATAATAATTATAGTTTTACAAAAATAAAATAGCCAAATCTCAAAAGCTTTAATCTGCTACATAAAACGTACAGTTCTTTTTGATCAAATACCTTATAAAATGGTTTCATCTAATGTTTTTATATAATTATACTAAATAAAATATTTTTTATACAAAATTTATGTAAGAGTCCTCCTTTAGGGATAATTTATTTTCTTAATGATTTTGATAAAATTATAAATAAATTTATCAATAAAACTTTATTTTCCCACCTTTTAAATAATAAATGCTTAATCCCAATTTCGGTCCAATAAGTCCCAAAAATGAACTGTTTAGCAAACCAGTTGTAAATATTTGTGTTTTTTGTCCCCTGCTAAAATACTTATTTCATGTCCTTATCTCCAAATCATGTTAGAAATAGGATAAACGCTGTAAACGTTGTAAACAATTTACCAGTCTTGAAGATGCTTACTTAGGCAAACCAAGAAGTTTTTATTGATATTTTTTTTTATAATTTCATCAAAATCATTAATTTGGAGTTTTATCAAGAATTATCATCAAAAAACATCAATATTATTTACTTTTTTTAATAGTACTATTTTGAAATAATGACGTTTTGAAATGGCAAAATAGTAAGATTTCTTTATTTTTTATAAGACTACAGCTATAACGCACATTATGACTTGACCAGTTAATCAAAGATGCAATTAACTAATGGTTTAAAACACAGTACAATCACGTGTTTGATAATACATAAAATAATGATGAAACAGGTGTTCAGAATAGGACAGAGGTAGGTAAGGATCAACACAATACAAAGATACTAAAGAAACAGGACGATCGCGACCCCTTGTCGGGAAGGTAGCGTACAGGTGGAATACAAAACAAATACAAGGGATATTTTAATGGGGGTGGCGAATGAACCAGCAAGTACAACGTCCCGTGGAGGGTTGCCAACAAGCCGACTTATTCTATTTAAAAAAAAAAAACAAAACGACTGCAGTACTTTTGAATTGGTTGCGGATGGACAATTTTAATTACAGGTTAAATATTTCAATTGAGTCGGGACCAGGGCTCGTACGTATGACAATGGGAATTTAAGAGAGTTATCTTCAATCCATCTATCTGTACTACTCATACTTAATAATATAAATGCGAAAGTGTGTTTACTCGTTTGTTTGTGTTTCCGCCACGTCGCAACGGAGCGACCAATTGGCTTGATTTTTTCCATAGGAATGGCCAAAGAGATGAGAGGTAAAATAGGTTTCTTTATATCCCGAAAAAAACCTCTCAGTTCCTCGGGAAAATTCTCAATGGAGAAATAAATTTAAATTAAAGCAGAATGTCGATGCTACGTCGATATAGAATACAAAGCCGGCAATTGACACAGGCTACTTATCCCAAAAAATAAATCATTCTTTCAAGATTTTCTTAGTTGTAAAACGATAAAACTAATTTGTTGCTAAAAAATGCGAGCAAAGCCGCGGTAAAAAGCTAGCTGTCTATAAAATAAAATCAAATTTTCTGTATGAAAAATGAATTCATTATTCGTAAAAAAAAAAGAAATGTTAAACTAAAGGTGACCGTAAATAAGAAGAGAATAAGTAAATACAATTCCAGGGGGACTACGTCAAAAACAATGGTTAATTTTTTTTTATCATCCATCTTGAAATAGGTCGGGGGTGGAGCATATCAATCAACCCTTGAATAAATGATAAAAAATAACTGAGATCTGACTTTTTCGTTGACCCGAAGTACAGGGGATTTAACTACAATAGAATTTATTAAAAAGTAATCGGAAGAAAACGAACCGGTTACAATACACTCATTGTGAAAGCCCTAATCTCACGAAAAGAATAATAATAAAGATTAAGTTGTCTGGTGGAAGGAATATTTTGTTGGGTCTTCCCGAGGGGTATGTAAGAGCATGAGAGAGTATTGTGTGAAAGTCGCTTAGTTTGCAATTCGGTAATTGGGTTCGGGAAATAAAATTCTTGAAAAATACTTTTAAAACCTACAGTCTGTTCATTATTACTAGAATTTTCAAATAGATAAACTTGCCGATTGATATCCGTTAAAGAATGGCTCATTTCTCACGTATCGTCCAAATCCACACAGCACGGTAAAAGTAGGGTAGATTGATTTAAGTCGAAACCACGTAAAATTTGGTCACGTCAACCGTGATGTTTTCAAGCCATACTACTCCCGGCTTTTTTTTGTATTGCATTAAGCTCTTTAACGGTAAGTGGTAGTGACGTAAAATTTAAAAAAATATCACTATTTTCGGATAAAATTACATGTAGAAAATATAAGCAGAATGGTGAATGTTAAACAGTGTGTTGAGTGGCCACATAAACCATCCAACGACAGGCCATAAGCCAAGCAGACGTCTGGATTTCTATATTCCATTATCTAAAATGTTCTCTATATCTGTTGTAATATTTCAATTTAACAATTCCCTAGGGGGTTGAATCAAGTCGCTGTCTACAAAAATTAGGACAAACTCAAAATATTGTTGATAAATCCACCTGGTCTAAGAAGTACAAAAATAAAACATATTTTCAGGCGTTGCCTAGTATTTAGGTGAAATAATTCAATCAGATGAATCTCATCCGCATTAATAAATGATTCAACTCTTTAACTTCACGAACATCAACAGATGAAAGAATTGAAGGAAAATGAACGTTAAAATATAGACAGAATGGTAAATGCTGCATAGTGTGTAAAGTGGCCACTTATACCAGCCAATGATAGGTCATAAGCACAGTAGATGCACGGATTTCTATATTTCCTCCCCTAAAATGTTCTTCATCTCTGTAGTAATATACAGTAATATACATAGCAAGTTATTTGAAAAAGTAAAACACGCAAGACAATATTATTTAAATTGAATTTGTATCGATACCGAGAGAAGCCGAATGAGAAAGCTAGAAAATAAATAAACACAGATACTATGTGAATTAATCAAGATAAGTTTAAAAGCAAAAGAAGGTTAACAATGGCGTGATGATTGATCAAATCGGTGATTGATCAGGGATCGTGAGAACGGAAATCCTCTCAAAGGAGTTATCCTTTTGGGCGAAATAATGGAATTAGGATACGTATTATCATATTGGTCGATCCTTACGGGTCCTTGGTGAATAAATCGGGTATAAAAAATCAAGTTGTAAGGATCTACCGAAAGACTTCTGTAGTGTGGGAACCTTATTAAAAAGAAACCTTTTTAGATCATCTTATTCTTATTTTTATATTTCAAGAAACTGCTCATAAAAAAGTAACTTTTATATTATGAACTTTAAAATAAGTAAAAAGGATTTCAGGGGCCGTATTACAATGTTATTTTCAACTTCAACCGAGTTTTGGTCCCGTGGAAGTATTGTGGACTAATGGACCAAAGGTCCGAGGTTCAAATCTCACTGTACTACAACTCGATTTCCATTTTAAATATTTCAGTAAATAATAATAACTTTAACTATAATAATAGTATTTCACTTAAAAAACAATTAAAAAACTGTTGTCGGAAAGCAAAATTCAATTTTCAGAATTAAAATTTGAATATTCATGTACATTATCTTTTAGACGTTTAATTACATGAAAACGTTCAACATTTATTGGAGAAATTTTGAATTTAATTTATGGACAATAATTAAAGATAACTTTGTTGCAAAATTAAATTTCATTTTCTGTAAAAAAAAAATAGAATATTTCGGTTTTTTAAACACGTTTACACATTTTCGTACAGAAAATTCGATTTTATTTTATAACCCATCAAAGATAACGCGTCGAAATATATTTATACGAAAGTCCGGTTGTTGGATGACGTAGTAATAATATAAACATCGAAATAAATTGGGTTGTATTCCTGTGGCTAGTGTCGCGGACTATATTCGATTCCCATTTTCTAATAGTGAGTTATTTTCAACTCGTCGAAAATCCCCCCTTTAATTAAAATATTTGAGTAAATTTTAAGAAACCTTTTTTTTTCTTTAAAAAAAAATAGTTGACTTTTGAAATAGTATTCCTTTTTTCTTACATTTTTTTTATTTCAATTGATTTAGTTTATGCGTTTATGTACATTAAAAATATATTCAATGCATGCATAACACGAGAAAAAAATATCAATATAATTTAAATGTAAAAAAAAAAATTAAATAAAAATACTCAGTAATTAGAGTAAAAGGAAGATATCCTCTCAGAACTTTATTTCGCAACATGAAAGATGGATATATATACGAAGAGAAACGATTGAGTAAAGACACTGTTCTTATTACTGGCATTAACATCGGCAGGCTGGTTCCGCAAGCAGGAAGATAAAACAGCTTAAGCTGCCTATGTCTAAGGTAGTTATTAGGAACACAAAGAAAGGGGTTCATTTATAAAAATTGTCACATTACTTTTGATTCTTAACTGTTACTTATAACTAAACAACGGAGCCTAAGTCATTTTTGGTGGAAATGAAAATTCACATACTTTTTTAAATAAAATTCATATTTCTGATTTACGTTTAAAATGAAATCACAGGGCTTATGATTTAGATCAAGTAGCCACTTTACGCACTTTGTAACATTTACTTCTTTGCTATGTTTTAACATTAAAATTTCTTTGATTTTGGGCGGATTTTTACTAGTTGTAAACAGCATATTTAAAGCATTAACTTTGTGGTAAAATTTTTACTAAATATTAATAAATATTTGTATATAACCACTTGCCGACTTTTTTATGTCTACCGGTTTCGTCAGGGCACCAATTAAATCAACATGCAAAACCCACTATACACCTTCACCATGGGTGTTGCACAAAAATATAAAACCAACACATGCATTTAGGACAAACATGCACTGATTAGATTATGAAAATATTTTATGTTGTTTGAGAAATAGTTGAAACACGGAAAGGGGATGGAATGAGAAGCTTGAGTTTAATAGGTTTAGAAAGAACGTCATATAACTGGCTATATTAAAAGGTTGTTTGAATATTGATGGAAAGAACATTATTTTTTAAAGCTTTTTTAATGTGAAATATTTCCATATTATTTACTTTTAACTATGTGCTTATTAAATATTTCCATATTATGTGCTTATTAAAATGCTTGTCATGTTGGTTTTTTATTTTTGTGCAACAACTATGGTGAAGGTGTACAGTGGGTTTTGCATGTTGGTTCAATTGGTGTCCTGAAAAAGAGACGAATACGTTTCGAAACTGGTAGACATAGAGAAGTCGGAAAGTGGTTATATACAAATATTTAATAACATTTATTAAGTGGAATTCAAGCTGTTGTAGAGCATTCTTCGAACTTCGGACCTAAGATCTGGCAGAACCACGGGACCACCACTTGCTTTTATAGTTTTGGTAGATAGGTACTAACTTCTGCCAAAAATCTTTTAAAATGACAATTTGTACAAACAGAAGTCCCGAAGAAGATAAAATATTGATCCGAGCACTGTATTATTTCCGTTAGTTTAAGTGTTTCCTTAACTACTAACATACTTAAATAATCTTATGTATAAAAATGTCGCACGACTTTGACATTTTATAATAAATAATCTATCACTAACAAACTGGATAATTATTAGATTAGACTAGGCCAATGCCCACGATAGTACAGTCCATTCAAATCATTAATAAACTTTGGATAGCGCAGCTCACACAAGCAAAAATTAGTATGTTTACTTTGTCCACCGACAGATACTTACATTTGTACTTTTTAAGCCTGTACGGCTTTTTTTATCTATTTTGGTAACTATATGGCTCTAAGAGACAGTTCCCCTACAAAAACAAGTTAAATTAGGTTTAATGTTGAATAATTGTTGCATTTTTAAGTTAATTCTCATTAAGTCTCATTCGCCCAAACCAATATTGAATCAACCAATCCACAAGTGTATAGCTTATGTTAGGTTTTTGTTATTTTCATTGTGCGTTATGTAATATAAAAAAATTACATAGATGTACATATACACCTAGTTTTCAAAACAGTCTGAATATTTTGTTTCTTATCTCTGTTTATTAAGTTAGTCTTTTTTGTTTATTCTCATATGTAAAAACATTTCAAAAAAGTATATTATTAAGTGTCCTCGGCGTGGGTAATCCCAGTGAGGTCACATTATTTTTATTATTGTTTAGTGAGTTGTAAGAGTAAAATATGAATGAAAAAATAAATAAAATAAAAATTGAAATTAATAAAAAACGTTTTTTAATTCACTGTTTGGTCCATCTGACGGTGCAATGAGAGCGATGAAACCGGTTTTTAGTCTATCTAAGTGGATTAAAGTGTCAACTTATAAATTAAGTTATTATAAAATGTATTGTAAAAATGTGTCAACTAAAAACAATAGGCACACTAAGGTACATTGTTATTTTTCTGTTACTCCTAAAATATATTGTTTGCTCAAGTTCAACGTATCACCAATTATATACCTGTATACATAAGTATATGAATGAATCTATGAATTAAAGTTATCTTAAAGTGTCGCTGTTAGTTCTCATACGAAGACTTATAGGATGCTGAAAAGATCAGAGGACGAGATAGTCAAGAACAATGGAATGTCAGGGAGCAAGGACATGACAATGGATAGCTGCCATGGAAATCAAGATCACGAATGAAACAAGACGTTTGATAGGTACAATTAGAAGCAAACGTCTAGAGACAAGACGTTTTCTGGGTAAAGCAGATTGATATTTTAAATATGTACCACAACAGAAAAAATTGTAGAGGCTTTAAAAAAGGATATTAATCAATGTTAAAAACGAATGTTTTTTTTTGTAAAAGGGTATTCAAAATGGGATATATTGAACATTGGTAGAATAATTAGGGGGTATTCTTTAAGACCCTGCTATTAAACTGAAGACAGTAGCGGATGTATGGGAAGTAGCCTGAAGGAAACAGCAGATTTGATGATTGTTTGAGGTTTGAGGTTTCAGACCAGACTCACGCAATATTTGAACAAAACAGACATTTATAATCTTTCAAGTATTCATTATTCATGAATTTACATTTACTTAAAAAGTGGGAATAGATCACCCACGTATAGTAAATAGATAGATTATTTTCTTACTGGATGCATATAAGATATAGCTAATATTGCTTTATCCTCAACAATGAGAAAGTTATGCACCACGGGAAATTGTATTGGAAAAATGTTTTCTTTAGCGTGGTAAAAATTAGGGCATTCGATTGTACCTACATTGAAATTTCTGAAAAATGTTTTTTAAAAAAAAATTGATTTTCATAAAAATGAACTGTTTTGAACGACAGAGAAGTCGCAAAAAAATCGGTTTACGGGAAGCCAATACACCAATTAGCAAAACGTATTAAAGCGAACTTGTGTCGTCACATGCGGAGTAATTACAAAACTTTAAAAAATCATAGCGTTGATAATACGATACCAAAAAAATATTTTTATATATATAATTCCTCTGTACGTGTGATGTCACCGTACTCCTCCTAAACGGCTTAACCGATTTACGTGCGGTTTTCACAGAAACATAGATCTTTGCGCTTTGTGTGTTCGTAGATATTAAAATCTTCAATCGAATATGTAAAAAAGAAGTTAGGAGCATAAATATTTGATTCATCGATCTACCAGGGTTGCATTAGAGGAGAATGCATTTGCAAAAAATGGAAAGATGTTGTTTTTTGTGTACAAAAAAGTTTGTTTTTGAATGTTTACAAACAGCATTTGTTTTTTGTGGATCTCAATCAGATTCATTCCTTAAATTCCTTATAATTTCTACCTCTTTTTATTTTTATTGAATTTTTGGTAACACTAAAATAATATTAAATTCAATACATTAAAAAAAAATCGTATTCCTACATAAGTACACCCCTTTTTTGGTGAGACGACTGGAGTTTGACGTTTGCAAAAAGAATGCCATATTTGAAAAAAAAATTATTTTAAGTTTTGGAATTTAATCACAAATAAGCAGTTAGGTACCTACTTATCAATGAAAAGTCTTATTCCCAGTTAATAGCAGGGAAGCCAACATTCGGGCAGGACAAAGTCTGATGGGACCGCTAGTTTTTTTATAAATTTTGAGTTAGTTTGATAGTCTATTTATAAATATTTTTTTTAATCTACTTCCATTATCCATAAGGACAATGAGTATGTTCTCACAATATAAAATTGCTATTAAGAAATGGATAGTGGAGGTGGTTTGCGCACGGATTAATGAGTGGATCAAGCTTAATAGGTAAAATATGTGCAATTTTTTCTATTGGTCTATATAAATTGGTTATGTTTTTTATGAATATTTTAGTTTTTTATTGTTTATTATGTTAATTATAATTAGGTTTAATTGGATTAATTACGTTTTTTTTTTGTTATTATTATGTTAACTTTGTTAAATAGCTAATCTTAGGTATGTTTTACATTTTGTAAAATGTTTCCCTCGGCACGGGACACCCCAGTGAGGGAACATTATTATGTTAAAAAAAAGAATACAAACAATGTAAAAGTATAAATAAATAAATAAATATACCACTGAACTCCCTCATTCTAACAAAAGAGCTAATCACGTTACACACAAAAAAACGAGTAAGAAAGAGATATGTGTTCACATAGCCTATAAACTCCACTACTTCAGGAATTATACTGGCTACGTTTTCCACAGAGGGTGGAATACAAACTATGTTGGCTTATGTCACTGCACAACTCTGCTCCGGAATATCTAAGGGAACTATGCATTCCAGATGAACTAGCTGACAGGCGTCTTACGCTTAGATCAGCTACGTCTACGGTGAGAGAAAAAGTTATTACACTTCTACGCAAACAGCGCACTAAATTCAGTGAACGCGCATTTGCGGTCGCAGGCCCTATGTCATGGAATGCTCTCCCAGCAGAGGTGCAAGGCTGTGAGAGTGAAGTGATGTTTCGGAAAAAACTTAAAACCCACTTGTTCTCTAAATCATTTGAATAAATCCGTAGCATGTAATAACAAAATAAATTGTTTTAATTAAATTACAAATTTAAAAGCTTCAATTAAATTTATTTAAATATTGAATCACTTTGTAAAGCGCCCTGGAGGTATTATTATTATACTTCGAAAGTGGCGCTTTATAAGTTATCCATAATAATAATTTTAAAGCCTGCATAACGCCTATTCTCCTCTACGGATGCGAATCGTGGCACCTCACTAGGGCTTAAAACAGCAAAATTCTAAATTTTGAGAATAGGTGTCTCAGAAGAATCTCGGGTGTGCAGTGAATTGACTTTGTAAGGAATTAAATAATAAGAGAACGGGCGCAGCAAAATTGGGTAACAACTGTCATCAAGCGGAGGCGATATAGTTGGCTTGGCCATGTGCTGCGCACGCCTCCTGAGAGCCTTAACCACGCTTGCCTACTTTACGAGGCATCAGATTCCCGACGTCCCGGATGTCCACTGCCGACTGATCGTTGGCAGTTTGTGTCAGAACTACGAGACGCGAACCTGACTTGAGAGGATGCACCGGAGCTGGCAGTCGACAGAGATGCTCGGAGGATCTTTGTGAACACCATATACTCCAACTAGGGAGCGGACATGGACATGGATATCTTTAGTTTATATTTATGTGTAACTCGCACTATAATCTATGACACTAGCTGTCAATCACTTATTCATAAACTTAAAAATTATTGAAAAAATTCACGTAAAAATTAACTTATTATATACTTGAAATTTATTGCAACAGAGAGCGAAAATATTTTTGAGAACGGAATATGGAAGTCTAGACATTTACAGGACTTTATAACCTGTCATTGGCTGGTTTATGTGGCCACGTTACACACTGCGTAACACTCACCATTCGTCCTGTTTTTAAACATCAACATTTCAACGACTCATGGTAATCAAATGCGCTGACCACCACACCACGTGGTCAACGTCAAAAACAACCTATTTTACATCCTTATTTATTTTTATATTAATTTAACACGATGCAAATGTCATTTTCCCTCGCCTGAAAGGAAACATATTTTCTTTTTAGCGTGTACTCTTTTGTTGGTGCTTTTTATTTCGATTGCAGAAGGCAAGTAACTGCCTTAACATTACAATGTTCTACGGTACTTCATATCAGAGGCGGTTCCTTAAAAATGTGCAAGGGTGCAGTGCACTGCCAAGTTAAAAAAAATGAAAATAAATTAGTGATTTTATCGACAGTAAAAAAGGTATGTACTCGTTCAAAGAAACAGGGATTCGTTGCAATATTATACTCTTAAACATCATACTATTCTATACTAGCGCCAAAAGATCTAGCGAAATCGGCTCTTGCGGACGATTTTCTCATCTTGTCTACGCATGCGCAATCGTCCCCGTGCATATTCTATTTTGCAAAATCCTTTACCCTGAATTTGTATGAAATATTCCATATCTTCTAAAGTCGTCATTTGAGCGAGATAGACAATGCTTCATACCGATGAATTGTGCGTTAGAGGGAGAAGATAATATACATATTCCAGGCATTGCCAGCGCTTGCGCAGATTTGAATTTTGAAGTTCGTTAGTAATGTCACTTTGAACATGCGTAGTGACATGATATTAGTACGAATTTAGTCATATATAACGTGAGTATTATAGTAATTATGTTGGACACATTTAGCGTTTCTGGTCCCGATGCGCGGGTTGTCATACTATTGCTTGTTTATCACGTCAGACCTACCATATTATTATAATATTATACAAATTGACAAAATGTAAAGAAATGCACTGCCAATGTTTTCGGTCAGGAGCCGTCAGTGCTTCTTATTAATATTTAAATATACTTTTATATCATCCTTCCACCTCAGCCCGGGTCTTTCAATTCTTATTTTACCCCCTGGATGTCCAGTCAAGATTATATTGGGCACTGGCGCGTTTGGCATTCTTTGTACGTGTCCAGCCCATCTCAACTGTTGAGATAATAGGAGCTTCATAAATGCTGTACAATTGGGCATTTCGTCTAATGCGCTACTCTCCTTCATTTTTCACGGGGCCACAGATTTGGCGAAGAACTCTCCTTTTAAATATGTCTAGCACCTCAGTGGACCTCACTGTCAGGGTCAGTGCCTCGCATCCGTATGTCAATACAGTCCTAATGGTGGTCTTGTACAGGGTAATCTTCGATGACAACTCTCGGATAAAAATCCTGAAAGTGAAAATCGGAAAGGAGACAGGTCCGCTTCGTGGTTTGAACTATTGCTACTGCTGTAATTATTGTGTGAGGATATGGCGTATCTGAGGTACGGTATATAAAAACTATTTTTGAAAAAAGCAAAACCTTCCGACACAGAAAATTCCTTTTTGATTATCTTTCTTAATTTTTTTAATGGAAATCAGTCCAGTTTAGGGGTGCGGAAAAAAGAAATACGAGATATCGATTCTGTCAATTTTAGTCAAGCAAAATCAGTCCGACGTACAGTTGTCTTTTTTGCACAGTATTCAAGAGGTATCTGGAAGAGCGTGACAGAAAAACTATATTTAAATACATATTTACCCTCTACAGTATCACTAGAATTGAGATGTTTATTTATTGTGTGTGCAGACAATTGGTAGAATTATAGAAGGTTTTTCCCCAATATAACCAAAATATTCCTCTAATATACTCAGTATACCCTAATTGAATTTTAATAACTCTACTTATTTTGGCTTGTATAGAAATCCACAAACATAAACTAGCAATTATTTTTAGTATATAAGGAAACTTTGTAAATATTTGAGTTAGTTTGTTTGAAAATGTCCTAACAAGACGAAACTCGTCACAATATACCCTTTGTATATTTTATAAAAAATAGAGTAGAATTATAATCCAATAAACTTCTTTTATTTTGGATACATTACCAAATTGAGATGTTTATTTTCTAATCTTCACATTATTAAATAAGTGTTATGTCAGAAGAGTTTCGTAATAACGTACACTGGTAGATCAGTCTTCCACTCAGGTTTTTGAAATGAAATAGGTTTATTAAACAATGTTTGATTATGTCCAAATGCTTGCAGACTGGCTGGATTTCCTCCCCAGGGAGTTGTTCATATTTAAATTTATTTCAACAGAGAGGGAAATTTTATTTTATTTTTTTTAAAAGAAAAATTGTTTTCAGGCGTTGCCTAGTAGGTGATTTGGTTCAGCCGGATGAATCTCACCCACGTGATAAAGGTTTCAGCTCTTTTACTTCACAAAAGTCAACAGATGGAAGAGTTGAGGAAATGTGGATGTTCAAACATAGGCAGAATGGTGAATGTTACACAGTGTGTAAAGTGGCCATAAGCCCTGTAAATGCCTAGACTTCCATATTCCCTTCTCAAAAATTGTTTCCTCTCTGTTGAAATAAATTTAAATAGGTTTATTAACCTCAAAAATAACATAGGCAGAATGGTGAATGTTACACAGTGTGTAAAGTGGTCATAAGCCCTGTAAATGCCTAGACTTCCATATTCCCTTCTCAAAAATTTTTCCCTCTCTGTTGAAATAAATTTAAATAGGTTTATTAACCTCAAAAATAATGTTTTATTATGTTTGCAAGACGTAAATCAAAATAAAATATGTGTTAATCGTCGCATATTCTCCTTACTTATCTCAAATCGGGATAATCTTCCAACGGATCATATCCGGACATACTGCCAATATACATTTTATTTTCCTTTTCGTAATGCGGGATACAACTCCGTCATGTTGATGTGTAAGTGTTTTAATAAGATTGTTTGCGAGTTACCGGAGCTGAGTGCATTCGAATGATTACAAGAATCGGAAATGGCCTTAATGGAATAACCTTTCTTGGCCCCGAAGGCGAGATTTGCTCCTCACGATCTTATTCTATCTTACCTGATTCCGAGTGGCTTCTCATCTTACATTTGCACGCCAGACCATCGTATTATGGTTATTTACCTGCAAAGAAATAGGTTATGTTATTATTTTAATCGAAAAAAGCACGCTTTCACTTTTAAGATGCATCACGAAGCGTCGGATTGCTTCGGTATAGTACCTTTAGACCTTAGACCAATCATAGAATTAACCCTGGATCCATGAATAATGGATATTAAATCAATTATTCTATAATGTTTTAATTTAAATTGTTTATATATATTTTTAGTTTTTTACTGACTTAATTTTTAAGATCCTCGTGACTTTTAATTTATTTAACGATGTATTTTTTTATTTTTTTTATTACATATTTTACTTTATTTTTTAATGTTTTTTTTTCTCTTTCTACCCGGTATGTTGCTATGTTTTTTTTCTTTCTTTAAATATGCTTTTTGCTACACACATACCTACATTCATTTTTTTATTATGACTTTAAATATGTATCTTACTCTGTATTCTGTTTTTATTTCGCATTTTACTGAGTTTCAAAATATTTTTATAGACATATTTATATATTTTAATGGTTTTTACTATGTTTTCACTGCTTTTATCACTTTGTTTGTATCATGTTTTTGCTACGTTTTTTTACTACATTTTTACTATGTTTTTACTACATTTTAATTATGTTTTTACTACAATTTTACTATGTTTTTACTACATTTTACTATCTTTTTACTTCATTTTTTACCATGTTTTTACTCCATTTTTTACTTTGTTTTTCACTTTGTCCTGTATCTTTATAACTGTTTCTATATATTTATTACTCTTTTTTTATATTTTTTTGACTGTCTTAGAACGGGATAAATAACCCTAGTTTGACAGTCAAAGCAACTATGCATAAATTATAATTTTGTGTATGTAACATAATGATAATAAATAAATAAATAAAATAAATAAATAATGTTTTGTTGAATTACATCGGAACCTCTTTTTACAGGGGGAAACGTTCCACGCAGTAGCGTGTAAAAAAGTATAATAAATAAAGAACAATGGTGGGCATTAGATCGGTAGTTAGATAGCAGAAAGGACCATCTGTACTTGTTTCTGTTTTTTAATTTTTAAAAGTTTTTATCAATATTTCAGTAAATACACTTGGAAAAAAAACAAAAAACGCCATAATTTGGAATGGTAATTCATTATTGAAAAACAACACTAAAATATTTTAGTTTGGGGATTGAAGTCTTGAAATTGAGTCGTATTTCAGATCTTCTGAACATTTTCGAAAATTACAGATGGTCCCTTCTGCTATCTGACTACCGAGATATTATATGATATTCTTGTAAAAAAAATTATTTAAGTATAGTATTAAAAAAAAATGGTTAACTATTTACGGTATCTTAATTTTATTTAAAAATACGACATGACAACAAAATAATTATAAAAACCGTAATAAAGATTATTAACTAACGTATATCTGTACTTCAAAGGCAGACGGATGCAAATTCTAACGTAAATATTCAAAAAAAGCCTAAATAATCTACTTTTTCTTGGTGATTTCTAATAATTTATTGGATTATTTTGTATTTTCAGTATCTTAATACAATGGTTTTTTCAATATAAGACTTTTATTTCCTCAAAATCAATGAACATGATCATAAACTGGATGCGAAAATCAAAATGTCATTTCATCAAATTCTGGATTTGCATCCGTCTGCCTCTGAGGTACAGATGTTATACGCCTAGAAAATATTACACAGAAGAAAAATCCTGAAAATCGTACAGATTTTTTTTTGTTGTGTACAACCCTTAAATTATTAACAAGTATACTTAGAACGAGACTTGAGCAAAAGATTGCCAATGGAGAAGAACAACGGGGTGGTAGACAAAATCGATCCCCCACAGACGCAATTTTCATTTTAAGACAGATGAAGGAAAATGCAACAGAATACAATAAAGTTGCAAATATATGTTTTGTGGACTGAAGCGTTCGAAAAAGTGTGTTTGAAAGAAGAGAATATCCAATACAATAGTAAAGACTGTTCAAGACATACAAACTGCGGATCAAAAATGAATGCTATAATGAATTATTTATTTTATTTTATTTTATTAATTTTTCACGCCCATAAGGCTTTTACATACATGAAAGTTATATAAACTATGAGTATATAAACAACATTAAATTTTAAAAATACAATATAAAGCAACAGAAGATAGAACAGTGTTTAGAAGTAAAGTTGGTATAAAAAAAGAAGATGAGTATATAAACAACATATTTTTTTTTTAAATACAATATAAAGAAATAAAATATAGAACTGTGTTTAGAAGTTAAGTTGGTTTTAAAAAAAATAAAGAATTATAATAATATTTTGTTATTTTTAATTTTTAAATAAGCTAAAGAAGTGCAGTTAAAGGTTTAAAGCAGCTAGGTACATAATGTTATAAAATACAATATGAACAGAATATTAAGTTTTATTTGATATGGAACATATACATTGATATTTAAAATCTAAAATTAATTATACAAGGAAATTCAAACAAGTAATGGTATAAGACAGGGAGATAGTCTGTCTGATAGCCCTTTTCTGATTAATCTTATAATGGATGAAATTATAGAAGCTTGGCTGGCTTGGGACTGGGTTACAAAATGGTCAATAAAACAATTCATATGATATGCTTTGCAGATGACGCAGTTATAACAGATGAATCTGAGGATGACCTACAAAGAATGTTGTATAAGTTCCACCAAGTGTCACAAAGGCAACATAAAAAGACTAACAGTAACTCGACAATCTATAAGGTTTAAGCTGACTATTAATTACCAACAAGCTAGTGGAACAGGAATCAGATATCTTGGAGTAGAAATCTCAAGTCATGGCGATTTGTACACTGAAGTCCGAGAACAGGTCGACAAAGCATCAACGGTGTCGGGGTGTCTGAGAAATCTGATAGGAAGAAAGTAGGATACTCAGAATTGTTGAAATGAAGGTCCTAAGATCTATTACTGGAAAAACGCTCCAAAACAATTTTCTATTTTTCATATTTCTCCTTTCACCAATTAGTTAATTCAACAATGTTTTGCCTCCCTAGGGAGGAAATTCAGCCTGTCCGTAAACATTTGGACGTACTCAAAACATTGTACCATATTATTGTTTAATAAAATTAGTAACTAAGTATTAAACCTGGAAAAACGCTATGGGGACAATTCTTATTGAACAATTCAGCTATGCTTTGGGATATAGTTTTTATTAGATAGTTTATTGTAATTGAAAAACAAGTCATGACATTTTTTTTTCCAAATACTTAAGTAACATACTTATGTTATTTCGATTTACATAATATTATCAAACAATGTAATAGAGAGAATATATAAAAGTTTCACAGTTCATCACGTATGGGTAAAGATTATCGTAATCCACCATATCAAATTTAATCTTTTAGTCGTTCCGCATTAATTTCCTCACGATTATAGAATAACCTCTTAAGAGTTAGTTGAAAAAAGCATTTTTAAATAAAAAATGCGTGGACAATATTCGTGGTTAAAGTACACATACACGACAGAAAAATAATATTACGTTTTATAGAATTATTACATAAATATGAGGGTATTAGAAAAAAACTTAGAACTCTCCACCAAAAACGCAAAATGAACAAAAATGCTTCTTATGTCCACCCATCAAAAATAATATGTAACATGTAACTTTATTTAAAATTAATTTAAAAAAACATATTTTAATCCCTATTAGCTCTAGATAGGTACGCGGAACGAACTTTCCGAGTTCTTCCACTTCAATCGACAGATAAGTATTATTATTTAATCTAAATTTGCATGCAATCAATCCAAAGTATTATTGGCCCTTCAAGTACTATGGGTTGCAGTAATGCGCCTCTAGTAGGCCAGAGAACTGTCAGTGCAGCTGTTTAGTATCAAAGGAATAATACACTTTAAGTACCAATGGCCACAACAAGCTGATCCAGGTTGGAAGCTTGCCAAAATTTTGTATGAACGAACTAACGAGAGAATATTCACGATTGGAGTGTTGCCACTATAATATATTCGTAAGATAACGAATTCGTCAGTAGAGCAGCGTCTTATTGATACTGTAATTCCTGATATTTATTAATGCTGCCTTGTGTACCGGGTTCGATTCCTGGCAGGGTGGATGTTAAATATTTGCATATTTGTTGGCGAATGGGTGGACAAGTGGGACCTCCTTCGACATTCGTAAGTGCGCATGCTTTTGGTTGTATCGTGTCTGTTGCGGATATCCTAATCAATCTTTTGTACACATTCTGTTGTCTTGTCTCGAATGGGGCTTCTCGCTACTACCCGTGGCCCTGTTATAGATCCTGTCAAATATACAGATCTGGTGGCTTCCAAAAAGAATGTCAAGGCTTTTAAACAGTTTTGTAATCATTTCGGCGAACGATAATATCCAATCAATTTAAATCCCAATCAGTGAAGAATAAACTTCATTTTTCTCTCAACCTAATGAAGTGCATATTATGTACTACTGGATTACCCTTTTTCAGCGCAAAGATGCTGAGGCTACCAGATTACAGAGAGCTCCTTCGGGCAGCTTTTCTCGTTAGGCAACGAGCAACTTTTCTGTGTATGTGGGCACCGCCTAGGAGACTTATATCCTCAGATGAATGTGGTGGGCAAGCTAAATCGTGTCTGTAGCCTTTCAGCAAAAATAAGATTTTCATTGGATTATCTTCATGGCAGCGATGCTAACCGAACTTAGGTATGTAAGTCATTTATCATCCATTTCTACTTATCTAATTACAATAGTGTAATATCCCAGCCCTACCCGCCAATAGTGGCGGGTAGGGCTGGGAGGCGTGTTCGACCGGGTGTAGGGCTAGGTTGCTCCTTCGCGTCCGTAATGTGTTAAGGACATTGTCTCGTAAGTAGGATTGAGTTATTATATTTTATGGTTTGGTTTTTTTTTTTTTTTTTAAAAGAAATATTTGCGTTCTTATGATTTACCCAAATATTTCATTTTGAGGGCCATTTTCAACGAGTTGTAAATAACTCACTATTAGAAAATGGAATCGAGTTGGGGTAGAGTGGGATTCAAACCACGGACCTTCGGTCCGTGAGTCCGAGACACTAGCCACAGGACCACAACCCGGTTAGTTGATAGGTCTTGACTAGAATGATGTCAGGTTTTGAATGGGTTAATGCTAGGTTATTTTCTTGAATAGGGTAATTCTGGGAGTATAATGGACTTATAGACAACGATTTTCTCTAGAGTTTCATTGGTTGAAATTTTCGATAGAATTCTGAATAAGATCTTCATAAAATGCCGTGAAAGGTTTGCTCTGTTTGAGCTTTTACGGGGTGGCCGGTGGAGGGGTAGCGACTGTCATGGTTTGCTCGACCGGACTTGGTTCTCTCGATGTGCTAACAAGCTAATCTTACCACCGTACAATATCATACCCTATCACCGTCACAACTGGGAAAATTATATAGGTGGTGGCACTGTCACCGTAACAATCAAATTTACATATACGAGTACACTGAGGTGTATTTGCGGCGAAAGGGGAATTGAAAGCTGCTCATGTGAATTAATTGTAACGCGAATCTTTTGTAAACAAATAATATGTTTTTTTTATGTTTTAACGTTTATTTTATTTATTTGACACTTTATATACATATACAATATATATACATATAAGGGCGGGCATATTGCCTTAAGGCAATTTCTTCCTACCTACCCAAACCGTTCAGTTTGAGAAAATTATAAATACATGGACATATTGAATCTTACAATTTTATACAAAAATTAAAAACAAAGATTAACAAAATACAAAAAATATTTTAAAAATTTAACACTATACTATGAAGAGAAGAGAGGAGATGGGAAGGAAAGAAGAAGGATAAGGGAACGATTTAAATATTAAGATAGTGACATTTCAATCTTGACTTAATGTAAATAAAGAAGGGGCGTCTCTAACATTAGTGGGTAGATTATTCCACAATCGAGCGGCTACTACTGTGAAAGAGGAGGCAATAAAGTTAGAGCGATGACAGGGTATTAAAAGGGTTTTCTCGTTACTAGAACGAAGAGATTGTCCGTGATGTGAAAGAGGTTCGGAAAACGATCATTTAAGCTTAAAATTTGAATTTGCATTCGAATAGATCTGAAAAAGGCCATAAGACCACTAGATCAGATCCAGGTAAATGAAGAGCTTTCATCGTATATTCCTACACCGCAATATTTCATAAAGTGTTTAAGTTATTGTAGCAGTGTCAAATCACTGATTTTTTTTCTGTAAACATTAATTATTTATAGCAGTGGCAACCTTTTCGAAGTCACGGTGCACTTTTTATAAAAAGAATATTTACGGAGAACAAAAATCAAATTGTCAGACAACAAAGAAAAATATACGGACGTAAATTTTATTACAAATTATACATAGGTATTTGGAACATAACAGTTTTTTTCATAAGAAAATTACCCTTAGCAGGAGGGAATTTATTTGATGCGAAAATCAAAAAATGTGATACCGGAGCTTGTCGGATCTTTCAGATTTCAAAAATATATGGTCAAATATTTAGTATAGGTAGCTACCCTCAGAGTAATAATGCGTAACCTAGAGAGAAGCCCTATCACTATGTTTCATAGAATGCAAGCGATGTTGGTTTGTTGGTAAGCAACTAATTAGTGTCCATTTTGTTTTATTTGACAACATAAACATAACGGTTCGATCGGATGCTTTTGTAGCTGTGCTTGGCTTTGTTTGTAAATACCTTGGATATTTACATTATATTAAATAAAAATCGACTATTATGAATCGCAGTATGTTTGGTTACAGCAGTAGGAGCGCCAAATGTGTTAAACGAGTCAGTTTTCAGAGGTAATTTTTTCCAAATATTTTCCCATGATTGATTTTTGGCATTTATTGTCCCGACACGTGTATTATATTGCTTAAAAACTTTCCTCATATCAACATATTTACTTCATATACTATTTTTTCCCAACTTAGGGGATACATTTGTGAATTAAAGTATGTTTACTGTTGGTAATGACAGTTGATTAACGGCAATATGTCAGGTCCGTACTAGGCATCCATTTAAAGTTTGAGTCTTTATCGAGTAGAGATTGATTCAAATTTTACTCGAAAATAGCAACGTTAACCTTGAAATTGCATCTTCAATGACATGTCCAAATTTCAGGCCGCTACGACTCGCTGTTTCGGAGATGTGACGGACAAACAAACAAACTTAACACCGGACTTTGGTTCCATGGAGCTGGGATTTACCTCTCAATAAATGTAACATAAGTATGTTGTGAATAAAATGAATAAATGAATAAACAAATAAACACACATGTATTTTCAGTTTTATAAAATACATATGGGCGAATTATAGAAAAATAAATTGAAATAACCCTGCAATAATAAATACACAAGTACATATTTAAAAGTATTTACAATGCAAAATAATATCAATTTGGCAATTCTCGACTTGAGTACGGCCCATTTTTTTGCTGCGAACTGTAGCTAACTTAATACGCAATAGTCATTTAATGGTTTTTCTACGTTCGGGCTCCTCTATTGCTTGGCACATTATTACTCTGAGTAGCTACCCTTAATTCTTTGTAATTCGTAAGTCTTTCTCGTTTTTTTAGTTTTAATTTTAGTTATTGTTGAGAAACTGAGCTCATACAAATATGATGTAGAAAAGTGGATTAATAACTTCGCGAAGGACTTTTTCGGTTTTCACTATTTCTGAGATTTTTCTGCTTTTATCATTTTTTCGCGGTACAACAAGCTTGCGGTGCACCAGCGCTCCACGGTACATGGGTAAATTACCACTCATTTACAATATTAAAATATCGATTAGCTTTTGATCAAATATTACAATAAGTAACCTAAAAAATTTTTGTATTAACACTGGGTACATTAACTATTCGATTATGCATTCTTTTCATCAGACTGGTGGAAATAAAGCATTAATAATTTTAAATTAACTCATAAAATGTTAACAATAGACTCAACCAATTTTACGCCCCCACGAAATTCAGTGAGGATTGTTCAAAATATTTCTTGGTTACTTAATTAACTTTAAGGAATATTTCTGTACATTTGAAAGGAATAAGGAGGTTTTACAGCAAAATTATTCAAGAAACTGTAAACATAAAATACGAAAAAGCAGTTTCCACGCAGCCAGCTACATAATAGTACATTTCACACCATGGAAAAAATTCATACGGAACGATAAAATAACATAGAGTGAATTGATATTAATTTATATATTAAGATGTGATACATATTTTTGAACATTTTTTTATACAGGATACAATGCAATAAAAAATAAGTTGTACGTGTGTACTTATTAAATAAGATTTATTCCTAAGAGATTATTCGTTAGGGTTTTGTTATTTTCATGGTGCGTTTTGTAATATAAATAAAATAGTTGTACATATATGCCTAGTTATTAAAACTGTGAATATTTTGTTAATTATCTCTGTTTATTAAGTTAGTCTTCTTTGTTTATTCTGTAATGTAAAAGCATTTCAAAAAAGTATATTGTTAAGTGTCCTCGGCACGGGTAACCCCAGTGAGGTCACATTATTTTTATTATTAATTATAGTTTGTAAAATAAAAATATGAATAAATAAATATGTACTGTATTGTCCACATGTTTGCGATCCTTTATGCTTTAGATGCGAGTCTAGGACAGAGAATATTTCAGAAAAAATACAGGGTTTAGGAAATAAACAGCTTTTAAAAGCCCCGTTTTGTGAATGGGTAAATTCATTATATGCGTGGGCGAATTTTTTTTTTTTTTAAGTCAGCTCTAATAAATTGGCATTAATGATATAAAATACAATTGATTAACTTAACCTAAATAATCTTGTGATCTGTTTAAACGTACAATAGGTATGGTCATGGCATGATCTAGGCAGACAGAGATAACACCGCTTGCTTCTTGAATGCTCGTAATGCAGTAATTGGGAAAAGGTCACCATTGCATTTAAATCGATAGATTTATTTTAATAAGACTCCAGTCGTTTTCTGATTCAGAATTTGCGCGCGCGTATGTCTAGGATATTGCGTATAACGATTTACAGTAAAACTCTAATTATCCGGATTAATGAGTGCCAGATTGTATTGCTTTTGAAATGATACAGCGAATTGAAATCACATTTAAAACATGTCCAGCAAAAGTTCTATAAACTTGAACGACTGCGGAATACATGCATGAGGTATATTTTTGGCCTTAGGCAATATGACCACATTTGACTATCGTAGGCAACTGGAATGGTTTAAAATTAGACAACGGAGAGACTATTACTCCCTCTCACTTCTGTTCACTATACTGCGCTGTCTTAACGCTCTTATATAATTCCATGAAAAGTTTCAACGCTCATCAGTTCATGGTTTACCTCTTCATTCTAATTCTCAAAGCACCCTCTTAATACCCATCCACAATTCCTCTTTTCTCTCTAACTCATATAGTGTTCATGCGGCTCGACTGTGGAATCATCTCCCATCAACTATCAAATATGTTACTACAGTATCTCAGTTTAAATCACATCTGAAAAAACATCTCCTTTCTCTTCCTTAATCTCTCCTCCTTTCCTTTTTCCTCTTTATTTATTTTTCCCTTTAAGTATTAGTATTGATTTATGTTTTTTTTTATATACAAATACAGTTATTTCTATTTTTGTATATCTTTATCTTTTTACTTTATTTTGTATTGAATATGTTTTGTAACTTGAATTATATAAACAAAACTTTTATTTTATCGGTTGGTTGGAAGAAATTGCCATTTGGTAATAAGCCCGCCAATGTACAATTTACATTATGTACATAAAGTAAAATAAATTTAAAAATTGCAAACTTTTATTTGAATAAAAAACTAATTCATTTTATATTTCCCCATAACGATCTGGATATTCGGCAATCCGGATGACTGGAGTTCGGATAAACGGTGTTCTTCTGTATTATATGGTATTTCTTATTTCGCATGGCCTCAGACAAACCTTTTCCGCGTAAGACAAGACAACTAAAAAGTAAAAATTTGAAAAATTAGTTACTTTTAAAATTAGTTAAGTATTGATATATCGGTAAGCAAAATTAAAAACAATGTTTTCAAAACTCTAGTCCATAAATTGATTACTAAAAGGACTAGACAGGAAGCTGAGGAATATGTTCCATATATCAGAGGCTCAATCACAAATAACTATCGACGTGCTAATAAGCGACGTGATAACAATTTCTCACCATGGTTGTTTATCGTATTCACGATAACAATGGAACATCCGTGATCACCTAATATGAAATGTCGAAATATTTACGTTTCGCGACGTATAATCCTGCTGCGCAATCACATATTTGAATTTTACCGGTGTAAATATGAAAAATATTCCAAATTCGCTATTTTTATTTATTTATTTATCATGCTATTCATTGCATTTAGCCCGCGGTTGGCAAGCAAAATGTCAAGAAAAGCAGTCACCATAGTAATTGCAATTAAATTTTCACTTTTTTGTATTAGATACTCCTTGTTATTTTGCAAATGCAATATATTGTATTATTTTTTATAGTAAACGCCGATTTTTCGCCAATGAAGTGTAGTTATTTACGAGGAAAACAAAAAACAAACCGACACGAGCGTTGACTTAGAGATTACACACGCGTTGACTTATGACTGCGATAACGCATGTTCATTTTTGTTTATTGTGAACGCTCAAATGCTTGGCATGTTTTTAAGCACATCGATAGTTATTTGTGATTGAGGTACTGAATATAATTTTAATTTCTTGAAAGTCCTTTCTCATTTATTCATGTAGGTATGTTTTTCCATCATTTTTCATATTTCTTTTGAATTATTACACCTATAATATTTTGATGTGACTTGACATTTGATATAAAAGTGTGTGCTATTATGTATAAAATTAATAATATACTGACACTCCGGAACGTGCCTGTGGGCCAGTGGAGTGGCTACATCTATAAATAAAAAATATATTAAATGTACCTATTGTAAACACAGTTTTTTTATTAAGTAAACTATGTATTTGGAATAAATAAATAAATGAAGATTTCTTCTTAAGAATTACATTATTTTATGTTCAGTTCTTTCACTTGTGTAAGATGGCCACAAGCATCTATCGTTGTATCGCCTCAATTATATCTAGTTCAATATTTGCATGGAATAACCGAGATCCTCGGGGAAATCTTCTTCAAGGAATTACAATATGAAAAACATTAATCCAGCAATTTATTCTACAAGAGAACGAATTTATTAAAGTTGGAAATTAGATTTATACAAGATACAAGGTAGATTTTTAAACGCAAATAAATAGCATTAAGAGGAATCGCGGTCTGACTTTTTTCATACAAGCGTATTTGCGTATTTTCTCCCAGGATTTTGCCACTAGAGCAGTATTTTTACAGTTTTTACACACTATAGATATTTATCACTGGCGTGTTCCTATAGTTTTGTTTATTTTGATAAACTGATAAATAGCTGGGACAATCTTAAAACCCTGAAAGCGCCCAGTTTCATATACCGATTTCGGACGTACGGTATAAACATTATATTTAATATTTTTGAAAAACGCAAAAGGCAACGGCAAAGAAAATTTCATTCTGATACTCATTCTTAAAAAACAACTGAATCAGTAGCTCAATTACAAATAGCTCAATTACAAATAACTATCGACGTGCTAATAAGCGACGTGATAACAATTTCTCCCCATGGTTGTTTATCGTATTCGCGATCACAATGGAATATCCTTGAACACCTTATATTAAATTGTCAACATATTTACGTTTCGCGACGTATAATCCTGCTGCGCAATCACATATTTGAATTTCACCGGTGTAAATATGGAAAATATTCCAAAACTGCTATTTTTATTTATTATTTATTATTTATTATTTATTATTTATTATTTATTATTTATTATTTATTATTTATTATTTATTATTTATTATTTATTATTTATTATTTATTATTTATTATTTATTATTTATTATTTATTATTTATTATTTATTATTTATTATTTATTATTTATTATTTATTATTTATTATTTATTATTTATTATTTATTATTTATTATTTATTATTTATTATTTATTATTTATTATTTATTATTTATTATTTATTATTTATTATTTATTATTTATTATTTATTATTTATTATTTATTATTTATTATTTATTATTTATTATTTATTATTTATTATTTATTATTTATTATTTATTATTTATTATTTATTATTTATTATTTATTATTTATTATTTATTATTTATTATTTATTATTTATTATTTATTATTTATTATTTATTATTTATTATTTATTATTTATTATTTATTATTTATTATTTATTATTTATTATTTATTATTTATTATTTATTATTTATTATTTATTATTTATTATTTATTATTTATTATTTATTATTTATTATTTATTATTTATTATTTATCATGCTATGCATTGCATTAAGCTGGCGGTTGGCAAGCCAAATGTCAAGAAAAGCAGTCGCCATAGTAATTGTAATTTAATTTTAAATTTTTTGTATTAGATACTCCTTACTATTTTGCAAATACAATATTATTAATCTTATTTTTTATACTAAATGCCGATTTTTCGCCAATGAACTGTATTTATTTACCAGAAAAACAAAAAACAAATCGACAGGAGCGTTGACATAGAGATTACACACGCGTTGACTTATAACCGCGATAACTTAAGCATGTTCATTATTGTTCATTGTGATCGCTTAAATGCTTAGCATGTTTTTAAGCACGTCGATATTTATTTGTGGTTGAGCTACAGTTTAGTTTCGGGATGCGGAAAGTGGAACTACGAAACGTCGATTTTGTCGGTTTTGTCGGTTTTATTTAGGAATAATCAGTCCGACGCGACGTGCAGTTGTCTTTTTTACACAGTATCGGGTAGGCATTTGCGATAGAGTGACTGAAAACAATGTTCAAATGTCTTGAAAGTACATTCCTCCACCTACCCGAAACCGATTTAAAGACCGTGGGTCTTCCTACCGGTTTCACTCATTTAAAAAAGCCATGTTTTTTTTGTATTAGCGTAGCGCGTCATTTTTGTTAAAAAACTATAAGAAATTATTTATTATTTATTATTGGTTTTTCTTGCATTGGTAACATCGCATTCAAATGTCATAAAAGGTGGCGCTAGGGACGTTCACGCTCTATTTCTGCAAATTTACTTATCCATTCAAAGTTCCTTGATTTTCAACTATTGGCCCAGACGAAGTAAGCCACCATTTTTATTTGTATAAAATTATCAGTTTACCAGTTTTAAAAGTAAATTAAATCAGTAGATCTTTTTACAGTTACAAGTCATCAAATAAAACTTCAAAAATGCGAAACAAAGCGATTGGCGTATTTATTTCAGCAAAATCATAATTCATTGTTAATTTTCACTATGTGTAAGGAAAGTTGATCAGTCGTACGCCAGTTTATGAATAATTAAATATTACAGTGTAGAACCTTGCAATGCATACCTTTAAAACTAATCTTTCACTTCCAAGAATCGAACCCAAGCCCTCAAGAAGCATGGTAGACCATCGCGCCAACCAATTCACTCCAGACCGGACTAAAAAAAACGTATTTCAAACATTTTTTTCAATTTATTAAATAGAAAAAAGATTTTATAAATATTGCCGTCATAAGAAAGAACGAAGCATCTAACTTTTTTTTAAATGAGTTAAATACATATTTGGAATCAGGAAAAATACGCATCTACTGGTACTTGAATTATCTTCTTAAAATAAACACAACCTTATTATTATCACTAATAAATGAGACTTAACTTCAAAAAGTCTTGAAGATTACTAAATACTAAAGGCTGTTCTGACTTACATAACTATAGAGACTGATTAAAATACTTATTTTTTCTTCTATTCCGTTTTTAAACACATCTGAAATGAATGTTCCTAATCGTATTCAATTAAATTTAAGATCTCCTAGTAATTTCGAAGTTAATTAATTATGAAGTCTGCGTTACCAGTTTGAAAAGCAGTAAATGGCCAATAACGTCTATTTTATTTAGTTGAGTAGAATCTATTGGCAAATTAACACTAAGAAAGAAAGACACGTACTTGATTACTAAATAAAAAGGGCGTTTCTAGCCATAAACGTCTTTTCATTGCAGTATAACATATTTTCTTGTATTTTTTTTTTTTTAATAAAATGAAAATGTTAATTTTCAAATATACAACGTAAATTTAATAAAATTAATATATTTATTCCGTTAGAGCAAACCATTATATGTACATACTGTCGCAAAATAATATACTTAATTTTTGTAGTATTCTTCACATGGCGAAGTTTTTAATTTCCGAAATACAAAATATTTATTTTCCTGGTTTTTTGTTTTATGTAGAAACGTTCTTCTTTCTTATGACGGCAGGAAAGCATACAATTTAGAGACTAAATTTAAATTTACAGACCTTTACGTCGTTTATGACCTAGAACTTTGAGGTATATATAACATCTAATAATACAATGAAAGGGTTGGAAGCTTTTCATCTAATTACGTCTTATTATCCGTTAATTGCTGGCAATTTGTGCCTTCGAGGCTCGCTAGTCAAAAGGTTTAAAAAAACTCTAGAGAGCAAGTCAAAAACGACTCACGGCTGCCAACCTTGAGACGTTCTGGACCTTTCGCTGAGAGCAACAGTTACGTGAACAAAAAACAGTTATAATGGAGGAATATAAATGATTTTCTCAGCCAAAACAGACCACAGACAAGACTAATGAGAGGAAGGCATAAATAATTGTGCCCTTGCGCGAGAAAACGCTGTAACCGACAAACTTATTTTTTAAATCTGTATTAAAATAAAAACATTTGATTACAATTTAATTTCTTTCTGAACTACAACGTGCTCCTTTATCATAATAAATGCTACTTCGAGTGTACCAATACAGTTTCTTATACGCTATCGGACGCGGTCAGTGGTTTGATGATGATGATTGAACTAAAAAATGCAAATATGTAGTGACTATAGTTCTTAAACTGGTCATTCTTCAGTTTCGCATATAAACTAATATATAAAAAAAACTCTTTTAGATATAATTTTACATTTCTTTAACATCGAACCGCGAAAATAACAGATCATATAACTTTAAAAGCTTTAACTGTACCCATCACTGCAGTATTGTCAATTTGTAAATCAATCAAAATTAAGTATAGATGTAAATATTGTGTTGTAAATATATATTAGACTATGTTACATAGAACTAAATAAATAAATTTTAAAAAATACACATGGTCAGTACAATCAACTTTTTTTTTTAAAGCCAATTAACAGGTTTATGGAAGCCCTAACAGATTGGCATTAATAATTTTACTATATTATATAAAACACTTAATCTAAACAATCTTCAAATCTATTTAAATTTATTGTGGCATAATCTAGGGAAGTGTGTCATCGCGAGTCAGGAGTTACAAAACCGCTTGCTTGTTGAATGTTTGCCCTTGCTGTAGGAACACATCGACAGTACCGTTTAATGAGATTTTGTTCACTGTTCTGAGGATCCTTGGCAGAGGTGAAAATAATTCGATGTTGGTTTTATAATTTCCCACAACAAAGACAGCATTGGTACGCAAGTTACGGTGAGGTACATTAAGGTTAAACTGAACAAGAATATCATGGGCATCTTTACAGTTAGATATTAATTTGTGCAAGAATATTAAACCAGCCAAAATCCTTCTAAATTTCTAGACTAAAGATATGAAAGTACTCAAGACGATCATAATAGTTAATTATGAAAGTATTTGATCCAATTCTAAATATTTAAAATAATTACGTTGCACCGATTCAATCCGCGTTGTATGAATCAGCTTATTCTAGTTTTCCAGCATGAAGGAATTGTTTTATATATCTTTAAACTAGTAGAATATTAAAAATATTTTGAACCGATATGATAACCGAAAATTGGGTATTACGTAGAGCCAATACGAATTGAGATCTATTCCCCTCCGATAAGCTCCGTAAGATATCATATTTTGGCCATGTGTTGAAAGGTGATTAATATGCCATACTTCATCTGAAGACAATATTGTCATAAGGGGAAGATCGAAGGACGTAGAAGTCTCAGATGAAAACAGCTTTCTTGGCTTTGAAACATCCGATCGTGGACCAGGATAAGAACTGAGGAGGAGCTGTTTCACACTGCTCAGGGAAGAGAAACATTCTTCTAAGTGGTCGTCAACGTCAGAGGACCCGACATGACACGTAAAGAAGAAATAGCAAGGTATAACAACAACAAACAATTACGACGTTCCCCAGTAAGGGTAGGCAGAGAAGACAGAACGTCATATCACTCTGCCTTTGTATATATACCTCGTTTCCTCTACATTCATATTCCTCTTCTCATGCACGCACGCGGATTACTCGCACTCTTGACATGTACATCTTCAAGTATTTGTTGGATTTGATCTTGCCATGTTTTTTAGGTCTTTCTCGTTTTTTGCATCCATTAACATTCGCATCGTAGATCCTTTTAGCCGCTCTTTCGCTGTCCATCCGTTCTTCATCTCGAAACCAACGCAGCCCTCCTTTCTTGACTTTATCAATATTGCTTGTCTCAACCTTACAATGTGCACGGATCTCGACATTTGTACACCTATCATTTTTATTTTTTAGTACGATTTTTGTGAAAATCAGCTCAAAGGCGCTCATACATCGTTTTACAACACATTCGTCTGAGAGATCGCATTTCTACAACATTCAACCTACTTTCATAATTATTTACCCAATTTCATACTTCGCTCCCATACATTACGGGGTCGGCATCAGAAATCCATTGTAAACTGCTAGTTTTGCCTCTTGCAACAAACATTTGTTTGTTAAGGTAGATTTCAGCGCACCATTCACCCTGTTCCCGGCGCTCGCCCTACTTTCAATATCTTTCTCAGTCTCTCCATCCCTAGTAATTATACTTCCTAGATACACAAATTCCTCTACCGGATTCAGTAAGGTTTATTTATTTATTTTATTTTATTTGGGATTTTTACAGCTACTATTTAGAAAAATAAGTAGAAATATATTAACAATACTAAAGTCAATTGAAAAAATCCACTGCTAATCTAATAATACATAATATATAAGAAAAGAGTTTACGTAATCGTATATGTGTGTATGTGAATGCGTGTATGCGTGAATGAATGAGGGAGAGGGTGCGTGTGTGTGTGGGTGTGTAAGTATATAAAAATTTAAAAAAACTTGTAATTTCATTAAAAAGGGTACAGGAAAGAGCTTGGTAAGAATTTTTGATTATTTTTTAAAAAAAAAAGTTTATACCTACTTTCGAAACCTTTTTGTGAAAATTTGAGTCGGGAAATGTTATAAATTGTATTTATATACATTTCATATACGCCAGTGCAGCTTACTGCGTTCTGCGGGGACACCGTTTTCACGTCCGAAGGAGCGTTCTGCGCCACCGCGCGCGACGCACACGCGGGAACTTAAAAATACTGCTTGGCCGATCGCCAAATAATAAACTCAACCTCAAGAGTTCATTCATTTCAAGTACACTAATAAGAGAGATCAGCTGAACGAAGGAAGCGCGACAATAGACGCTAGACGGACCAGAGTCGGCCCCGTCAGACAAGCTGGAGAATACACTCGGGTCGAAAATAGTCGATCGGCGACCGCACGTGCGGGTACTGGTGACTGGTGACTGGTGACGTCCACGTCATCCTATTTACTAGTTTTCATCTACTCCAATAACAAAATATCATGTCATTCAGTTGTTTTTGTTAAGAAATTCACATAAAATATTGTTCAAATAACGTTTCCAACGGGGGGAGACATTTTCATAAACAATAATAAAATCGAAGTGGTTGATGTATACATATACTTAGATAGATATTTAAATTTTAAAAAACATACTTAATATGTAACAAAATTATTTTTTTTTAAATTTCATTTATGGGAAGATGACGAAAGGTAATAGATTTAAAAAGTAGTATTCTGATATATAAAACAATAATATGTCCACACATAAATTAATGTTCTTCCATTCTTTTTTTGTATAATGAAGGAGAAATTCAAAATATACAAATTCTTCAGATAAGGCAATGAGGATTATACTCAAAAGAAATATCTATTGTAATGTAGAAAGAATGCACAAAGAAATTGGCTTGCTCACAGTAAAGCAACAAATTAAATATAATGTGGCAATTTTTATAGATAAAATAATTAAGGGGATGAATAAAATACAAACAATAATAAAATTTAATCAACAATGTCATACATATGAATCAAGGGGTAAAAAAAAGATAAGATTACCAATGAGAAAAAAAAAACAGAATCTCAAAACTCATTGTACAAGGAATTGAAGCTGTACAATGAATTAGCTGAAGAAATAAAGGAAAAAGAAAAAATTGAAATATTTAAAATTAATTTGAAAAAATATGTTTTTGAGAAATTTTGATAAAAAAAAAGTAATATTATTAAAAGTTTATATTAGTTCTTAAGATGTTATGAACTAATTTAATAAAGCATAAATAAATAAATATATCTAGGACACAAAGTCAAACTTGGTAAAGATAACCAGACTGCGGAGTTACCAAGAAGAATAGGGCTAATTTGGGCTGCTTTCGGCAAACTAAAATATATTTTTGAAAATAAAGAAGTCCCTATATATTATTAATATTTAAAGCATTAACTTTGTGGTCAAACATTTTAGTAAATGTTATTAAATATTTGTACATAACCACAAACCGACTTTTCTAAGTCCCTATATGCTTAAAAAGACATGTCTATGAATCGATTATATTGCCGGTGACAACATACGGACTAAAAACCATGTCTGTAACACAGAAAAGTAGCTAGAAATTAAAATGCTCGCAACGATCCATAGAAAGACAGATGCTCGATGTATGTCTAAGAGACAGAATAAGAAATGAAGAAATAAAGGGCTGAACCGGAGTCGTGGATGTCATGGATCGTGCAGCAAAATTTAAATGGCAGTGGGCAGAACACTTGGCGAGGCAAAATGATGGCAGGTAGACACCCAGAATAATAAAGTGGAAACCATGGGCAAACAAAAGAAGTGTTGGAAGGCCACAGAAAAGATGGGTTGATGACATTGCATCTATTGCCGGTAAAACATGGATGATTAAAGCGGGTGATAGAAAAGAATGGAGACGTTTGGAAGAGGTTTTTATCCAGCAGTGGAGAGAATAAGGCTGAAGAAGAAGAACGTTTTCATGAAATAATTATTTTTTTATTTTATTTATTTATTTCTTTAGCGTATATTACAATTGGTATTTACTTTTTTTCCTGTATCACGTAAAATTACTTAAATATCAAAAGTATACACAAATTTATCTAAAATAGAAAAATAATCATAATCAAAAATTTTAAGCGGGAAACATGTGTCTTATAATAACAAATACAATTGACAAGAAGCGGATAGATCCTTTGGTACCTACACTAATTACACACATGTGTATCTATGTACTCCTAGAAAGCAAGCCACTGTGAAACAAACGTTTTTACACATATTTTTTTTTCCACATAATAAATAATGATTTTTTAAAAAAATATGTGACCCGTGCCGAGGACACTTAACAATATACTTTTTTTTTTAAATATTTTTACATGTGAGAATATACAAAGAATACTTAACATACAAATATAGGTATAGTTAACAAAATGTTCAGATAGTTTTAAACACTGCATATTTATGTTTATATTTCATTTATGTATACCTATATTATATGTACTGGAAAAAGGACAATGGACCCTGCATACCTTAAACACTGACCCTTCGATTATCGGTCAACGTTTTCATCATCTTGTTAACCATACCGATCTTTGTTTTTTTTTAATCGTTTAGTTTTTGAACTGTTAAATGTTCTTTAAACTTTCTAAACTAACTATTTATTTTCTCGAAGCATTATTGTTGTAATTTTTTTTAAATCATTTTTATGTTGCTGTAATTCTACTCGTATATGCACTTTGCAGCTGCAAGACTTTTTGTGATGCTAGCTTTCATAGTATATAAAAATTTAACTTCAACTGTAAACGGGGTCTAGATTTTTAACCGCCCATGCGCTCTGTATCAGCAGGACATGTAATCTCGATTCTATTTGTAAACGTTTATTTATATATTAAAAACACTTCTGTCTCATTTTTTTGTGCAGAGTAAATGTGGGCTAGATTTCTAAACGTCCGTGCGCTCTGTAGCTGCAAGACGTGCTGGAATATTTATTTATTAAACAGCGCCCTTGAGGGGATTTTCACAAAAATTGGGCTATGTAAATTGTTAAACAATATAAAAATAATGGTTGATATGGAATATTTATTTAAGGGGTGTTTTCACACTGGAATATTTCATAGCCCCTGAACTGGCACCTGAAGCGTAAGAATGATTTATTTATTTACGGTTCCATGAGTTTTTTACATAATTACAATAAAAACAGTGAAAAAAAAATACAACAAAAAAAACATAATATTAAAAAAGAACATAAACATCGAAAAAAGTATACAATGGTAAACAGTATTTATATATATATATACATACATAAATAAAAAAAGAAATATTACATCTGTAACAAATATAAATATTTACCTATATAAAAGAAGGGTAAATTAAAAAAAATAGCAGTTTAAAAAAGAGGAAGACAAGAAAAAAAAGAGAAAAAAAAAAGAAAAAGAATGTGTTTTAAAGGGAAAGTTAAAAGTTTACCTCATGGTTAATATAAATATTAATACTAAACAATAGTCAATTTTAAAAATAATTATGCACACAAGTCTTTACTTTTTTAGTTTAAACAAAAGTAATCGAGATACGCTTCGATCTGCGCACCAATGCAGTGGCCTATGCACCATTAGGTGCGGAAAGAGAAGGATGATGATGAAAATTCACGAGCTACTATTTTTTAATATTTACATATAACTATACTCATTTGTTGTCCTAATTAATCTCAATTATGTAGTTAAATTTTGTAATGCAGGTAAAATAACGAGTCATGGTAAATAATGGTAGTTGCAGGTCACAGAGAACGGAAGAACTCAAAAAAGGGTCTTAGGTACTATTATTACTATAAACGTTTCAAATTGATGAAGATTTATTAGGGTATTTACCGTAAATAGCAGAAATTTAAATACATTCTAACACTAAAGTCGTCTATATTTTTATATCAAACGCATTTCTCAAACTTGTTTTAATGTATGGAGCAAAATTTCTGCAAGCATTGGCATATAGACATGTCCCGAGCCCTCAAAAATGATGATGCCCAGGGCGTGTTTAGTCTTTCTTTGACCGCCGCGCCGGTCAGGTATGACATTTAGAATCGAAACCAAAATGCCTGCTTGATACATAAAAGCGTGGAAAAACCTTTTGGGTAAACGGAAATCAGCATACATTTGTAAAAGCCTCAGAAATATTTTGAATGCTTAACTTATGAGACAAATTTACTTTGCTTTTTGCCAAAGCAAACTATCATATTGCAATTTAGCTTGGGAAGGTTGCTCTCGTTCAATCCTTGAACCAGTAAAAATAGTACAAAAATGAATCACGAAGATCATTCTCAAAAAACCCTTGAGGTATTCAAGGGACGATCTATTCGCTGAGTCAAAGATATTGGATGTATGACAATTGTTTGTGAGGTGCCTACTACTTAAATTTTATGATAAATTAAGTGAGGTCAAAAGAACCCAACAAAATAAAAACACTCATTCAGCAACACAAATTAACTGTATTGTCCCATTTGTATCAACTGCCTTTGGTAAAAAAACAAAACAATATAATTGCTCCAAAAATATTTAATGATTTATTGCCAAATATAAAAGACTCAAAATGTAAAACAAATAAAAATAAAAATAACTGCACATGTAAATAGTGCAGCGAGAGATTAAAAAAAAAAAAAATATGCAAATCAAAAAACGTAGTACTTTATATAATTGGTACACATATTATTTATATTTTTATGTATTTCATTGCTTTATATTTGTTTTATTATATATTAAACTATATTATTTATGTTTAAGTAACATGTATTCTTGGCACATATATAAACTTTATATTTGTATAATAATGATTTTTAATTTCTTACATTTGATTAGCTAGGCATTTATAATTAAGTAGTTTTAGTTTTGCTTTTTTATGTTATTGTTTTATTTGTATAGGACTACTGATGCTCTAAAGATAGAAAATCTCCATCTTAGAACAGGCTGTGCCATGTTAGATGGAGACTATCATAAACAGAGAACACTCCGTTTTCATTTTACATTAATTGGTTTTATATAGATTCCCTGTTATTTAATATAAAAAAATATATATGATTTTTTGAAAACGTCAAACTACCCCTAGCGGCGCAATTGCGAAGCTCGTCTTTGTTACAGAGATGCACTGATAGGAATACGTTTTTAAGATATAATAAACGTACGTTGATATTATTTTTGTATTCTTCAAAATCCAGTGAAAAGAAATAAATGGCTAGAACTTATATGAAATTTAAGGAAAGAATCTGATTGGGATCCTGGTATTAGCTAATTTTATATTCACGTAAAGTAATGTTCAAAATAAAATATAATATTTTTATGTTTTCACACTATGGTTACCCTATTAGTGTCCGCATTCTTATTTGAAACCCAGTCTACCTAATAAATATTAAATAACAATCGACTATATCAGATCTCTGAACAGAATGTAACTTTTTCCTATGCAGAAAATTGTAAGTTTTTTTAATGCATCCAAAACCTGATGCTAAATTTAACACGAAATATTATTCAAATTTAGTGATTATTAATAATCATGGCTATTACATTTATCAGAGAACAGTCCCGAGGCGATTTAGCACACCTGTTTTAAAACTTGTAGTAAGGGTTAACGGCCCACTTAAAAAAATGGCCTTAACCCTTTCTCTGTCGTAATAATATCTAGAGGTAAATTAAATGTTGCGTTTTTGCATGGGAGAGATTTGTTTGTTTTTATTTACGTATGCGTAAATAATCTATTTTTCTACTGGTACCTAGATGGTATTATTAATTATAGAAGGCATGTTGTCTAGGTATATCGTCTATGGATATATATACATATATATATACATATATATATAAATATAGTACTTTTAATTTAAAACATTCGTATTTTTTGACTATTTTATATAATGTTGCCAGTGTCCATATTTAATTACATTGCACTTTTCGCAGTTTTATCCGTTATCTAAAGAATTAAAAAAATATTGAGCTAATGTTTGAACACCCGATGACAAATAGCTCGAAAAGCGGTTTATCGGGACTTGCGTGTAATTTTTATGTTTTTTGTAAAATAAAAACTTGTTAATATGTTTTTTTTTTGTTCAAAGCACTATTTTTGTGGTCAAACAATTGACTCAATGTTAGTAAATATTAATATTTTACCACTTACCGACTTTTTATGCCTACCGGTTTCGAGACGTATCCGTCTCTTCGTTACGAAAAAATACATAAATTACATGCAGAGTTAAAAGGAATGCAAACGGCAATTTTAGTGCATGTTCGGACATGGTGGTGTTTGCATTCCCTTTAACTCTGCATGTAATTTATGTATTTTTTCATAAATACTATGTAGACTACGGTGACGGTAAAAGCGATAGTGTGGTTTAGTATTTGCATGTTGGTGTAGTGAGTGTCCCGACGAAGAGACGAGTACGTCTCGAAACCGGTAGACATAAAAAGTCGGTAAGTGGTTAAATACTTAGATTTACTAACATTCATTAATGCGTTTTTTCTGTTGATAAAGACTTGTATAAAAAAAGGCAATAACTGTTTAAAAATTAACCATGTGGATAAAACCAACATTATTTAGATATTAAAAAATATATTAACGGCCGAGCTTAAATCGTTCGAACCCCGGGTAACCCGAACGCCTCTATAATCCGAACGACCCCCACCTCTGTGAAGCCTTTGTGGCCTTTGTTATTTTAATCAGATGTCATTTCCGGCCAAGATGTGGAAGAATTTGACCCTGAAGATGACTTACCACTAAGCATTTTTCGAAACAGTTTCAGAAGTAAAGATTAACAATTTCTTAATAAACAATGTTTATACTCGTATTGACTGTCTGGAGAATTTTACCGATGAAGACATAGTCATGAAAGTAAGAAATGGCCGTGACAGAAAAAACGAAATATAATTGAAAGCATCGGAACCAGTTGGAAGGATCTCTGATACTCACGCTGTGTCGACATTGAATGCTTGGATTGGTGGATGTCGATTTCCAGAAAAAAATATTTTTAACACACATTAAAGGATAAAGAGTTTTCTATGTCGTTACATAACACTAGTCAAAGCACTAAAGAATTAGTTTAAAAAGTTAGATTGATAGCATTATACTTTAATAATATTAAAACAAATTGCAAAAACAGTTAAACTTTAAATTTATTTATTAGACGTACCCGCAAAAATTAAAATGGACTTAATATTAATGTAGAAATTTTTAACAGATCCAATCGCTGGTTTCCAGATGAAAGCTGTGTCATATATTCTGCTCATTTAGGAACATCTTGGACATTGGCACTCTCAGAACTGTGTATTTTGCTATTTTCCAGTCAGCGGCTATCTACGATTTAGTGGGCTGGGGAGGTTGCACGGCGTCTATCATGAGCCCCCTCATAAAAGTACAAAAAAATATTCTTCGAGAGAGATGTATCAATGACCCGCAACTTTCCCATTTAAGATATTGTTTCAATTTATGAAGGTACTGGACATTAGACATTTTTTTGTAAAAGAGTCATTGACACATTTCTGGTCATGCGGTTACAAGAGAAGATCCCAGCAGAATGCTCGTACGAGGTTTTCCTGTAATTTTAATTATTAACCATCCAAAACACGTACGACTTTCGCCCAAAGAAATTTCTCATTTGTGACACCATAATTGTTGATATATGTATCTTTGTATAAGTAAATAAAATAAAAATAATATAAAATAAAAAAAAATAAAATAAAATAAAATAAAATAAAATAAAATAAAATAAAATAAAATAAAATAAAATAAAATAAAATAAAATAAAATAAAATAAAATAAAATAAAATAAAATAAAATAAAATAAAATAAAATAAAATAAAATAAAATAAAATAAAATAAAATAAAATAAAATAAAATAAAATAAAATAAAATAAAATAAAATAAAATAAAATAAAATAAAATAAAATAAAATAAAATAAAATAAAATAAAATAAAATAAAATAAAATAAAATAAAATAAAATAAAATAAAATAAAATAAAATAAAATAAAATAAAATAAAATTAAATTAAATTAAATTAAATAAAACAATATAAACTTAATAAAATAAAAAATAGATAAAATAATCATATTCATTACTTACGAGTGTTTTCATTAGTCGCTTTTCACATTTTACAGTGTAAAATTATGTTTTCTGTATGAAAAAAAAAATATGTATCCAATTTTTTTTCTATACATGTTCGATTACAGGTTACCGAGGGAGATACATTAAATTTTCATACAAACATGTTTATTTATGAACATAAATATCGATTTTATTTTTTACCGTTTCGATATATATCAATGAAGATAGCTTTTGTATACGCGGCCCTGGCACCACTACCCAGAATCAGACTTGCTATCGAAAATCAGGATATTAATAAATTTGGTTGAAAATGAAATAATGTTGCTAATAAATTCCAAAAGAATAATAATACTCAATAAATTCCTTACATCTTCTTTCTTTGCAGTATCAATCCTGGGGATTGGTTTGCAGCAAAGTCCTGCATCTCGTCCTCCATTGGTCTCTATTTTCTGCAGCCCTCTTCAGCTCGACATAAGAGGCGCAGTTAAAATCTTCGCACACTTGCTCTAAATATTCCCGTCGGGGGCGCCCTCTATAATTTGTCCCCTCAGCCATTCCCTCTATGATATCGTGCAAGAAACCTTAATGGCGCATAATGTGGCCGATCCATCGGGCTCGCCTCTCTGAGATGGTTTTGATTAGGTGCCTACCTTCTTCGATTCTATTGAGAACATCGTCATTAGTGATGTGGTCTCTCCAGCAAATTCCTAATATTTTTCTGTAGCACCACATCTCGAAGGCCTCTAGTCATTTTTTATATCTTTCGGTAAGGCTCCATGTCTCACTACCGTACATCAATATGCTCCATACATATGTCTTGGCAAGTTGCTTGCGGAGTTTTAGTTTGATATTATTTGACTCAAAAATCTTAGATTTTTTGTTAAACGCAAGCCTCGCTCGGTGTATGCGGCAGTCGACTTCTCTTTTTGTTCTCCCATCCCAGGTGATCCTGCTTCCAAGGTACACAAACTCTTTCGCGTTTTTCAGAGTTGCTCCTGACATTACTATATGTATTTGTTGCTTATTACATCTATAATAGTTATAATCGAAAAAAAATCTATAATCTACCTGGATATCATAATATTGGTTTATTATAATTATTTGTCTTCACTTTTTATTTTATTGTTAAGTTATATATGTTAAAAATAGACTTGGTCTGTTAATTGATTAAAATTAAAATAAAATAAAAAATTACTGATGTAATATTTACAGCAACTCACGATTCAAACCAAAATTTGGCTGACGTTAGTTAGATTTGAAAAACGCAGATTTGAGATTTTTCGTCCCACGATACATGTAGATATCGTGGGATATAGCCGTTTTACGTGTTCTAGAACTATCTAATTTAGTGTACGTGTTGGCATCTCCATAAACACTTCACACAAAACGTGGTCAGAATGGAAACAAAACGACGAGGCGACCACAAACAGTACTAGAAAAGTTCCGCGTTTATGATTTCCAGAAAATATAGAGTTGATACTTATACAAGGAAGTTTACTGCCGCATGCTGCCCGAAATCGTATGGCAAAAATCATTTCTCGTAATACGGGCGTGTGCTTGATTGCATTACGAAATACAAAACTCACTCAAATATACGAAAACAATATATTAGAAACTTTTGTATAGTGTTGTTCTTGGTGAGTTTATTATTACATGTTAGCAAATAAATATGAAAACACTGTATATTTATATTTATATTTCTTTTCCAAACTGAAATAATAAGCGTGTACTGCTGCCACTGGCGCAGTCGCCAGTTCCTCGTTTTACATAGTTTTGAAATAACACAGTCCGAAAATAAAATTACAAAAAAAATAAAAAAATAACGACACTTAATAGAAATTATACAATTCTTTGACGTATAATATAATATGATAGTAATGACGAAAAAATATTTTGTATGTGTGATAATACTTTGATGTCATGTCGCGTTTATGAAAAACGTAAGTTACAGTAAATTTTTGAATAATAATAATAATAATAAAAATCTTATCTTTTTTTTGTTTTGTAGAAGAATAAATAATTGCGATTTACCCCAATTTTTAATTTTGAGGGCCCTTTAAATAAATATTTTATGTCAACTATGTCGAGAATCAAACCCGAGACCTTTTGCATGGTAGGCAAACGTGCTGACCATTACACCACGAGACCGACAAAGAAGTCATTTCAGAAATACAAAACTAAAAAAAAAAACATATAGCTGATAATACGATGTATAACTTTTTTTTTGCTTAGTTTCAACAAATAGTTTTCTTTATATATCCTATGTTTTTCTTTTTCTTTTCATGTATTCTTATTTAAAATTATGTAAACTCTTATAAATAAACAACTAAAACAGTGTATGTCACTCTCCAAGCACAAGAGTTAGTCTCTTTTTTTGGAGAGTTACAGTGAGAACATTTACTAGTTGTGTAAAAGTAGATATGTTTAGAATTTTACAAAAACGTGTAATTTTTATGAAATTTATGAATAAAAAAAAAATTATAATAATTACCACTGAACTTCCTCATTGTGATATATTTTTGTAAATTCAAGTTTCACGTAAAAATCATAAATTTTATTCATCATAAAACTTATTTAAGGTACAATAAATAGTTAACTATTTCTTTTTTAAAATTCCAAATGCAAGAACACCTATACACATGGCGTTGTTCTTTTTTAAGCATATTTTTTTTAAAACGGTACAAGAGGTTCCAGTGTATTGGTTTTTAATGTTTTAGTTTTTTCACTACAATAGTGAAAAGTTGACTCGCCTCCCTTGTTGATGGATTTACATAATATCATAATCTTTGACCCAAAATCCTCCTACAACAGGCGTTATCAGATTTTACGATAATTTACATACATAAATCAACGGTTCCCGTGGGAAAAGCTTTTACTATGAAGCAATAATATATCACAAAATTGTAGGACCCTAACACGCTAATCAAATTAACATAATATAAAATTGGGAGTGGAAGCGACCGTAGCGGATTTTATTTTAAAAAACTCCTTTTTTCATTTGAATTTTGTTCATGTATACCATTATGGAATACAATCATTTAATAAAACAATTTTTCTTTTTTAAATTCACGTTCTATTGTTAACGATAATATTTTTAACGTCTTTTGAAAGGGTTGTCTGAGTCTTTTGTTTAGTTTTTTTTTTATTTATTTAACTTTTGTACATAATGTTATTTGTACATTGGCGGGCTTATTGCCAAATGGCAATTTCTTCCAACCAACCGATAAAATAAAAGTTTTGTTTTTATAGTTAAAGTTACAGAACATGGTCAATAGAAAAAAATATTAAAAAGCTAAAGATATATAAGAATAAAAATAAACGTATTTGTTTATAAATTTCCTTAAATCAAAACTATTACTCAATGGGAAAAAGGAAAAAAGAGGGAAGAGGAAAAAAGAAAGGAGGAGAGATTAAGGAAGAGAAAGGAGATGTTTCTTCAGACGTGATTTAAACAGAGATAATGTAGTAACATCTTTGATGGTGGATGGGAGATGATTCCACAGTCGAGCCGCATGGACACTATATGAGTTAGAGAAGAAAGAGGAATTGTGAATGAATTGTTAATGCCTTGAGAATTAGAACGAAGAGGTAAACCATGAACTGATAAGCGTTGAAATTTTTCGCGTAGGTATATAGGAGCGTTAGGACTATGAAGTACATTGAACAGAAGTGAGAGGGATTGATAGTCTCTCCGCTGTATAATTTTGAGCCATTTCAGTTGCCTACGATAATCAGAAACGTGGTCATATTTCCTAAGACCGTACCTTATGCATGTATTCTGAAGTCGTTCAAGTTTATCGAGTTGCTCACAGCTTAAATCAGTCATGAAAACATCAGCGTAATCTAGAATGGGTAGTAGTAATGCTCGTACAAGGGTGCATTTACTATTGATGGGTTTTTGATTGAAAGAATTTTTGCAACCTTCTAAGTGAGTGTAGACTGAAAAATATTTTGCGGCTTAATTCATTAGTATGAGCTCGCCAGCAGAGATGTTCATCCATTTGTACTCCTAGATTTTTTACGGATTTTCTGTATTGAATATTGGTACCATTGACAATAAGAGGATTAAGTGAAGGTATGTCTAGTTTACTAAGCAATCTTTGACTACCCGCCAATATAATTTGTGTTTTAGATGGGTTTATTAGTAAACCATACTCTTTTGTCCATGTTGACACGCAATTTAGTGTAGTTTTGTCTGGTAGTAATTTGTACAACTTTAGTCCCTGATTTATCAGTCTTGGCTGTCCTTGTCTCGTGTTAGAATGTGGCATATGATATTGTTCTGATATTCTCGTATTGTGTTCATGTTTATAACAATTTTTTTTATCATTTGAAGTTTTATCATTTCATATTTGGCGGCCTCCGTGGTGTAGTGGTCAAGACGCTTGACTCACAGACGGAAGGTTCCGGGTTCGATTCCCGGTGAGAACACAAAAATTAAAATGTGATTGTTCTCAAGCCTGGGTGTTCTGTGATGTAATTCACCACTGTAATTGGGCCTCCTGGCTTGTTGTGATGCAAAAATTAAAATAATATAAAATAAAACATAAATAAAATCATACAATTCAATGCTCTAATTTTAAACGCGCGCAAGAAAACATTTTTTGTATCCAATTTCCCGTAGGGCTGAAGTTCCTCATTACCATCGAATTCGGAAGATCGGCAGAATGCTTAGATTTAAGACAATACGGCCGCGCGTGGCGATAGGAGTAATCTATTGTACTGCGGAGATAGCCTACCCGTCTCTATACGACAATGTCTCAGTCCATTGTCCTGTCCTTTAAATTGCTGTTTACACGAGGACAATACGTATAATGCTACGAAATGTCAATATTGTATTGTCCTCCTGTGAACACTTCTTTATTAGGTATGTATATTAAATGATACAAATTGAATTACATTTAGCTATTTTGAACACCTGTGCAATTTTCTGCACTCACCAAATTCCTGAGCAAGGTATTAATTATGTATTATGTACGTGTGAATTATTTAAAATTGAAGAAATTCTATTAAAAACACTTATTCATAATGAATTTATTCAACAAATACAGAGAATTTATTCTAAGAAAGGAATGCATTTGTAAGGCATACGCCCTGTTATTTGTTGTGAAAAGTTCCACATCACAGTTAAAATGTCTGTCTTAGTTTATTGTTAATAATTAACATATCGAAATATTTGTTATTTTATTTCGACTTTTCTTCATACAAACGTATTCCTGTATTTTCTCCCTAGGTTACGGCACTATTGCGAAGATTTTTCACACTTTAGATATCCACCATTGGCGTGTCCTTTTTGTTTGTTGTTATTTTAATAAATGACTTTTTACAGGAGCTCGGACCATCCAAAATTCTTAAAATCGCCTAGTTTTATCTGGCGTCAGATATACGGTAGACAAATATGATAACTATTTTTTTTTAAAAGCAAAGCGTGCCGATGCTAAAAATTTCTGTTATTAAAAATAATGAAAATCGGTTCAGTTTAGGGGTTCGGAAAACGGGACTACGAGACCTAGATTTTGTCGATATTAGTTAGGCATAATCAGTCTGACGTGCAGTTGTATTTTTCGAAAAGTATTCGGTGAGGCATCTGCGAGAGTGTCAGAAAAACTATATTCAAATACCCATTCATCAAATCGCTTTACACCGCATAACCTTTTAAGTATGTTGTAGGCTCCTACCATTGACCAATAAATACGTAGACGCGCCCTGAGCCCTAAAAAATGCCCAAACGATGCCCAACACTTAACTGATGCCCAAACGATCAGTATTCACAACGCGTGTTTAGTCGTTCTTCCGTTCTTTGACCGCCAGTCAGGTGTGATGTTTGGAATCGTTTGGATTAACAAAGCTTTAAATAATTCATATTCAAATAAAATCAATATATTGCTGCTCTTACTATATTGTGTCATTATTTTTGAAGATATTTTTAAATTGACTTAACTTTGTTGTCAAATATTATTTGAAAATTCTTCTCATCGTTTCTTTGAATCCCTTAAAATATGTTTGTGTATATTTATGTTTTTCCTTTTTGAAAATGTTTTTTTTTTACATCTGAGCATGTTTTTCATTCTTTATTTTAATTCTTACCTTTTAATTACTTTTACAATTTTTTTTCTTCATTTTCAATATTATTTCCATGTGTAAATACTAACTACAAACTTTTAATAACTATTTTTACTTTAATTTTAATTTTTAAACAACTTCCTTTTATGTTTTTTCCTTCTCTTTTTTGTACTAAAAAAAATATAAAAAAATTGTTCATTAACAACCTTACATAAAATTACAATATAATATGGAAATTTGACTGGTCCATTAGAGTTAAGTCTAACTGTGTAAAATATAAAATATGTAACCGTACTGTATGCTTCCCGAATAAAAGAAAACAAAAAATAAAGTAAAAAAAAAAAAAACATTATTTTGTGTTAATTAATTAAACGCCAAACTACGCCTAGCGTCGCTATTGCGAAGCTCTTCTTACTTACAAGGGTGCACTGATAGAAATACATTTAAAATATATAATAAATATGAGTTAGTAATACTATTTTTGCGTTCTGATTGGGATCGGGATTGAATGTTGATAGTAAATATTAAAATATAAACCTACGGACCAAAAATAGGTCTTCTCTAATTTTTGGTAACAAATGCATGCTCGTTTAATGCAGCCCTAGTTAGTAAACAAACTCAGTAATTATGGATATGTTTTCGTGTCACCACTTTTAAAAATATTTCACTCTAAAAATTCACATATATATAGGGCGCGTCTATGTATTAATTGGTCGATGGATCCTACTTAATTTTAACATTGACAACTTAGCAACTAGTTCATACCTGTTTGCAGACGCCAGATTCAAGTTAGTAACTTGTAATAATTATTACGTGGGCCATATAAAACAACACAATAATTTGAAATAAGAAATAAAAAAGCCGTTGGCAATCATAAATAATTACTTTGCATTTAAAAATACATTTCTCGCGACCGCGAATAAAATAAATTTAAGTACCCACTTATACGAAATAATAATTTATTTTTAGGTTGCTCGTGATACAAATATTTTTTTTAATAACCATTGCAAATCGTTGTTTTATATCAACGTCATAAATGTTAACTTCCACTAGGCTTTAAAAGGTAAAGTAAAAAACATTACCTCGCTTTAATTTGAATATAACGCAAGTCAGAAAATGATAACTTTACAAGAGACAATAAAAACATTATGAATTAGTAATTTAGCATAAAACGTTAATTATTTATGCCTTATTAAGTTAGTTCATAACATCTTAAGAACTAATATAAACTTTTAAAACTTTTGATAACATTACAATTTTTTATCCAAATTTCTCCAGAACATATATTTTCAAATTGATTAAAAATATTTCAATGCTTTCTATTTCATTTATTTCTTCAGGGCCCTGATTTCAATGGGAAGTTATCATTTATCTTCAATTTTATCTACTAAGTAAAATTAAGTTTTCCGAGTGAAAAGCAGAATATGCATATATTTTTTTCTTCTGACCGTTTTTATAGATTACCGACGAAGATACTTGAAATGTTCATGCAAATATACTCATTTTCGTACACAAATATCGGTTTTTATTTATAAACAGTCGAAGATAACTCTGTTAACTATCCATTGTAATCGGAGCCCAGGTAACTCACTGTACAGATTAATCTCGTGTAAAATGAGTTTTGGGGCAGTGTTATTTTTTCATAGGTAATCTTTTCATTTTTTATATGTATGACATTGTTCGTTAAATTAGATTATTTTTAATTTATTCCCTTAATTATTTTATATTTAAAAATTACTACATCCTATTTTATTTGTTACTTTACTGTGAGCAAGCCATTTTTTGTGCATTATTTCTAAATTAGAATATATATTTCTTTTGAATAAAATTTTTCTGAATTCGCAAACCATCTGATAGAAAATAATCATAATTTTAATAAAGACACAGGATTAAAATTTATTCATGTATTCAATATTAAAATTACTTAACTTGAAAATCTTAGAAATTAAAAAAGCTATTCATATTTAGGAAAAAATAACCAAATAAATGATATTTCTCTTAAACCACTCCGGTCGAGTTTTCGTATCCATTTCACTCCACACCTCCCATCTTTACAAAAGCAACATGACAAAAATACTTGATTTACTAGCCCGATATGTTCAGATTAATAATTTAGTAAACACTGTTAAAATAAAATAGGATAAGATTAATTAATGTTGGTAAATTTAAGCATTAAACCACTTACCGATTTTTTTATGTGTACTGGTTTCGAGACGTACCCGTCTCTTTGTCAGAACACTCACTACACCAACATGCAAATACTAAAATACACTTTCACCTTTATCATCACTGTAATGTCCGTAGTATACACAGTATTTACAAAAAAACCATAACCACCATGTCCAAACATGCACTAAAATAAGGTTAATAATATTCAGCGATATGTTACAGAATGTGTGGTGGTGAGGATTAGGGAGCGGGGAGCTAGTGAGTTGAATGATTGTTAAATTTTTAAATCAAAAAGTGGGCTATGTTGAAAAGATATTAGATTATTTATTAAAGGATAAGGATGAGATTCAAGAGTAAATTATATCATACATATATAACCTTGATAAAGAAGCTTGAAGCTATAAAACCGGTCGGTAGACAATATAAAAAATAAGTGGTTGAAAACAAAGTTGTTTGTAATTTATTTCATTTTAATATACTCGTACTTCTTTGAGATACGCGTTATTCGAAAAATGTGTTTTACCTCTTTTTTGTCAACAATTTCTTCGTTCAAATGGCAGATATAGATGCAATACGGTGAAACATATTAAATCATAAACGTAAGTTGTATTCAAATTAAGGCGACGAAACGTACCTTTATAACTCGGTGGTTGTGTTGTGTCCTCGCGACCAAAATAATAATTTGATATGAGCACTGAAAAACTTTTGTAATATATTTATTCACTCAACACTGTAAATTATACAAATTAATGCAGTTGGTCGAACAAACAATTTCACAAAAACTCTTTGACACAATTTATTAACTAATTAACAATATGATCACATCGCGGTTAAGACTTTAGACATGTTTCAAAAAGTTTACACGGGATTATCATCGAATTATATTATTGTTAATACCCGAAACCACTGATAAATCGAGTTGAAATTAATTAATAATAAAGGTGTTGATATCCATGTAAAGTCGGCGCGGCTGTCAGAAGTTTTAAGTTTTAGCAGCTGGGTCGAACGTCAAACTTTCTAACCGCGAGAGCGCCGTCGGTTTGCGTCGAGATTAGTTGTTTTTGTGATGTTTTTATTCGACGAGGAGACTTTTTCAGCGTTTGGTTTTACGTAAATGCACCGCCGCGGACACACGCGACTAAAACAAACTCAAAACTGACACGAAAACAGCTGCGAAGGTGTTTAGTGTTGTGTTCCGCGAAGTATAAACCCCTTCCCACAGCGCAACAAAACGGGATTGGCGGTAGTTATTATGCAGCACTTTTCGCCAGTGCGGCTTATTTTGATACATTGAGAGGATAGCGCGGCAGCGAAATTTGATGAATGGATAATTTAACTATCTACTAATAATCTCTGTGACTTGATTAAATAGATTTAGTTAATAACCTTTAAATAAGCGGTGTTACATTCACGATTATGGGATTTATTTATTAAAAATGCAATATTATTCATTTTTAATCTAGAAAAAAATGACAAAGTAGATGCTTACATAAATAATGAATGACTGAAATTAATAAAATAATAACTGAAATTGAACATGTTAAATACTTCGGACTAACAATAGATAGGCAATTGACATGGACAATTCATATTGAAAATTTAATTAGCAAAGTAGGGACATTACTGAGTCTTTTTTTTTAAATCAAAAAATTTGTTCCAAAAACAAAAAAATTCTGATGTATTTATTTATTTATTTTGACGGCTTACGCCTTTGACAAAGTATAAAATAATATTGAAAAACAATTATAATAAAACAAAACACCTGAACACAGTATAAAAAATATAGATACATGAAATAAAATCAGCAGAAAATAAGGAAATAATAAAGAAAAATAAAATAAGAAATGATAACAAATGTATGTAGCTAATAAACAATAAATAAAGGGTTTAAATAAAAAAGTATTGATGTAACAAAGGCGATGTATCATAGCATAAACAGTAAATCAAGTACACTTAGTTCATTTTTATAATTTAGAAAATAAGTTATTAAAAAGTAATGATTTTAATTGGTATAAAGGTAAATTGAATCAATGTAAGTTTCCATGTTTGTTTGGTCACATGTGGAGCCGTGGAATAGATAGATAGAGTATTTGGAATAGTTTGAACTATGCAAATCGACAGCAAAAGAAGTATTTTGTCTCGTCCCACGCTGTCTCACATAAAAATTCACACAATTTAAAAGTTCAGGACTGCCAAAAACATTATTTAATAACTTGAAAAGCAGCATTAAATCTGAAATTTCCCTTCTATCACATATATATATATATATTAATTTTAACTGCTTCATTAAATATTTAAAGTTGAGCTCTTCAATTGGTTTAATTTGAAGCCTATGTAAAAACTAAAATATATTATGGGCAACTACTATGGGGAACATTATCATCATCATCATTCCCTTTCCGACAGAATATCTAGATCAATTTTGTTCCATGAAGGTAAGGAGACCAGTCTCACGCTTATGGTACCAGTCCAGAGACTTTGAAATATTCTAGTGTGAAAACACCCTTTTAAAGAAATATTTCATACCAACTATGTCGGGAATCGAACCCGAGACCTCTTGCATGGTAGGCAAATGCGCTGACCATTACGCTACGAGGCCGACAAACTGGGGAACAGGAAATCAAAATTATATTAACAGAATACAAAGACAGCAAAATAAAATATTAAAGTGAGTATGTGACCTCTCCTATCTAACAGCAACTAAAGAACTTTTTAAACAAACTCAGCAATTAAATGTAACTGAACTCTTTAAACTAGAAAGATACTCTTTAAACTAATCGGGTTGTGGTCCTGTGGCTAGTGTCTCGGACTCACGGACCAAAGGTTCGTGGTTCGAATCCTACTCTACCCCAACTTGATTCCCATTTTCTATTAGTGAGTTATTTACAAATCGTTGAAAGTGCCCCTTAAAAATTCAATATTTGGGTAAATCATAAGAACGCAAATATTTGGGTAAATCATAAGAACGCAAATATTTCTTTTTTATTAATTTAAAAAAAAAAGAATTCTTTAAATTAATTTATAAATAATTAGCCACTGATGTAATTGTAGACGAAGAACTAAAACTTGAAAAAAATTGTAGTAAACATGGACACAATACGAGAATATCGGAAAAATATCATATGCAACCTTCTAAAACAAGACAAGGACAGTCAAGACTAATAAAGCATGGACTGAAATTGTACAATAAACTACCAGACAAAACTAAACAAAGGATTTCGACAACCTTTACAAAAGATATTAAAAATTATTATCATCAACAGTAGAATGCGAATTTTAAAAGTTAAAATATTTTGCTAAATGTATGTAACCCGTAAGGATTTATCAATAAAATTTAAAGTATGAAAAAAATTGAATTTAAAAAATCGTCAGAGTAATAATTCTCTAGAAAAGCCCTCAAGCTCTATTGTATAGAACAAAAGCGTTCTAAATTTTTGGTTTGGTTTTAGTTTGGTTTTTCGTTCAACAACAAACGTGTAATGGACGGTTTCGGTTTGCGATTGCAATTCTCAACGCAAATACCTGCGGCCCGTTGTATTGTTGTAGTCTGTAGCTAACTTCGTGGTCAATAATCATAGAATCGTTTTTGACTGAAATCGATTTATGTTTAATCACTTTAAACTAATTTAAAGAAAATGCCAGAACCCTAATTGAAAATAATCATTATAATATAATCTAACTGTACCTACCTAATATTATATTTTTTTGTACACTTTAATATTTTAATTACTTTCTCTTGTTCAAAAGAAGAAAGGGGGGAAGGCTTATCTAGGGTTACTCCGTATGGATACTCGTATAAAAATTTAAAAAATAATGGTTTTTCTCCGTATGTGCGACTCAATTCGATTTAACTGACATATAACACATAGACATGCCGTATAGAGTAAAATATTTTTAAAAGTAGTGACCTAGAAACGTACACATTGTTAGTAAGTACTGTTTATTTACACCAGGGCTGCATTCAACGAGCATGCATATGCTTCCAAAAATTGTAAGATACTCATTTTTGATACCTTAAAAAAAATGTATTTTAACATTTTACAATCAACATTCTTTTTTGGCGGATCCCAATCAGGTTCTTTCAAGGGGTCGGTAGTGTATCCTCGTAATCGCTCGAGAGAATTTATCTTCAATTATACCATCATGGTGAAGGTATGACTTTCTTATCTTTCCATTACAATCAAGGCCCAGCGGAGTTTCTAAATAATAATTAATAAATTATTTTTTTACTGATTATATTTCATTGATCCGAAACATTCAAAATTTTCCTTCTTTTAAAAAACACGCACTGTCCTGGATTCAAACTAAGGATATTAACTCTTTTTTTCTAGGATATATTTTGTTGTTCTTTAACAAAAAAGAATATTTTTTAATTACCATAGAATAAAAAAAAGTACCTTACAATCTTTTACGGAATATTTTCTTTTCTCTTTCTTATATTACACAAAAATATCATACCTGTCTATTTATCATAGGAGCAAAAATTCATAAACATTTCTTGTATACCCACGAACAGCCCTTTGTGGGATTTTTTCGTTTATTATTTTTACTGTTAATATTTATTTTATTGCTATGTAATTATCCTTTATTTTTTTAATACTCTGTTTTATCTCTTATGTATATTGTAAAAAAACAAAAAAATAAAATTAAAAACACGAAAAAATAAAATAATAGCAATAATAATCATACATATTCAATTATGGTACATTCTTAAATTTGTGGGTGTGTTTGTTTGTATTAGGGTGAGTTCAGGTGTGTGTAAGCCCGTGCATAATTAAAAAGCAGGTGTAAGTGTATCGTAACCAGATAGAATGAGTGGTAATTTATTTAAAAATTAATATTATATTACATTTTTGAAATCAGTACAATCCAAAAATCTTTTTTTCTGCTTCTTTAGGTACAAAACATCAATATCAATCAAAAATATCACAACAGCTTCGTAAAAAGAGGCTAAAAGCTCATAGAATAAAAATATTAAATAATTCATTAAAATTATTGCTGTTTTTGTTTAAAATAAATGTCTGTTTTTGTATATATTTTTTTTATTTATTTACAATTTTAAAAAACCCGTTAGGGTTACATTAGAAATTTAATATTGTCTGGTCATTTTATGTCTCGTCTAGTCTAGTTAGTTCAGTCATCATGTGCTTTTTAAGATTGATTTTAAATTTGTCTCCAGTAAAAGTTTTCAAGTAGTAAGGCAAGTCGTTGTAGTGTTTAAGTCTATTATGTATTATTTTGACTGTCCTGTGTTTGTCTTTGCTTTTTCAATATGATAGTGTTGTTTATTATATAAATAAAACACGAGTGATACTTTAATCCACACTTACAAACTTAAATGTTTTGATAGTGTTGTTGTTGTCTGGTGTTATATTTGTCTATGTCAGCATTTTTGACTAATATTATGTCGTCGTCTTGTATGTTTCCCAGTGTTATTTTGTGCACAATTTTTAAGGTCTCAATTTTAGTCAAGTAGTTTATGTCAAACTGGTGTGTTTTTTTGTACAGTTCAGTCGTAGAGGTCAGGTAGGGTAGGTTGTATGTTAGTTTAAGAATTTTATTTTGTCGTCTTTGTATTCTTATTATGTCTGTCTTGTTACCAGTTCCCCAGAAGGCGATCATGTAACTCAATTTACTTTTGACATAGGCTTCGTACATCATATGTAAGCCTATAAGGCAATTGAAAAAAATAATGAAATAGAAAAGTTTTACCATTTGGTCAGTTGGATCACTTCACTTACAATATAATATTATGATATAAGTATTAAATTGTAATTTTGTATGTAAAAACTCGAGTAAAGATAAGTTCCGCTGTAATAATATTGGAATATCGTGTCACTGATTTATTTGAGTGAGACTAAAATAGAAACATTGAGTTTTGTTTAAACTTCATTTTAGACGTAGAAATGTCACGTACGATAGTAAAAACTTGGTAAATTCCACTAACGGCACGCATGCATGTGATTCTTATTTATATTTACTTATTTGATTTGATTTAGGGAGCATACAATACATTTTTCAATGTTTGTAACATCAACATTACATTGATTTCATTTTTCGATCATGGTTTTATTATAATTACTGGCTAACTTTATTTAATTTAATGTGTATGCAGACAATTGGTAGAATTCCAAATTAAATTTGGTAAAGTATCCAAAATAAAACAAGTTTATTGGATTATGATTCTACTTTATTTTTAAAAATATACAAATGGTATATTGTGACGCGTTTTGTCTTGTTAAGATATTTTCAAACAAACTAACTTAAATATTTACAAAGTTTCCTTTATACTAAAAATAATTGCTGTTTCATGATTGTGGATTTCTATACAAGCCAAAATATGTAGAGTAATTAAAAATCAATGAAATAAAAATCAGTTGATTTTTAATTACTCTTCTTATTTTGGCTTGTATAGAAGTCCACAATTACGAAACAGTAATTATTTTTAGTGTATAAAGAAACTTTGTAAATATTTCAGTTAATTTGTTTGAAAATGTCCTAACAAGACGAAACGCGTCACAATGTACCCTTTGTATATTTCAAAAAATAAAGTAGAATTATAATCCAATAAACTTGCTTTATTTTGGATATATTAACAAACCTTATTTTATTTGATTTATTTATATATACGTCCAATGGGCATTTTTAGGGACATATTTATGCATAGAAAATTATTAGAAAAGTAGAAAGACACAATAGTATATAGAAGACTTGGTGGGAGTGAAAGCGGGAAAGAGGTGTTTATAATTGAGTTTGATTCAGTGATCGTTTGAAAGAAGACAACTTGTTATCAAAGAAATTAAGACTGGTATGTTTGTTGGCAGACCTAAGAATTCTGGGCACAGGGGAATGAAAACCATAGTTAGCATGAAAGAGTAAGTTTGGTCTGAGGTTTCTAGTTGGGATATTTAATTTTATCGAGCTCAGTAGTTCAGGCGCATCAAAGAGTGAGTTGAGAATTTGAAATAGGACCAGAAGGTCGGACTTATTTCGACGGTCTCGAAGAGAAGATATATTTTGGCTAGTTTCTAACACATGCATATATTGGTCTCCGGATAAGCCCAACCTCCAGCCTATCTTTCTCAAAAATCGATGTTGAACTGATTCAATATTCTTGATGTGAACATCATAATATGGAGACCAGATAACAGAGGAATACTCTAGGTGCGAACTATAAAAATCAGAATATATTATAAGTGCTTAAAAGCAGCTCTAAGTTAATTCTTCTTTTCAGTCGCTGTCCTCATGACTGGGGACCATGACCGCTTGTGGCCGCCTAGACAATTCTTCTCCGACTCTCCCTTGACAGCGCGCCACGCAGTGCTCCAACTACCGAGGTGCCTGCCGCTGTCCCGACCTGATCGGTCCATCGTGTAGGGCATCTACCTCTTCCTTTTTTTTCCCTCCGCGCCATCGTCCACAACCAATCGCTACAGGCTTTCCTCATTGCTGCGCGCAACGTGTCCAAAGAATAGGAGAACGCGTCTTGGGCAAATATTAACCAGAGTTAAACCGTCAAGTTTCGATTCCCGAATTACTAAGATAATAAGGCACCAATAAAAGAGGTAGACAAACGCGCTGACCACTACACTACGAGGTTGAGAATGTAATTGTCAGCGCATTTGCCTACCATGCAAGAGGTCTCGGGTTCGATTCCCGACATAGTTTTTATTAACTTAAACTAAAGAGTTTAAAATCGTCTGTTAACCTTTAGGTACCGGTCCAATGTCGAATCTCATTCGACGTCGTCTTTACCCATATATCAAACTTCAGTTAAATTATAGAAACTAATATTTTCATTAAAGAAAAATAAAAACTCGATTTTTAGTAAAACAAGATTTATTTTTAAAATGTAGATAGTAATGGCCTAATTATCTTTATTTTATAATTTTCCAAAATATGATAAGTATATGAAAAAAATCGATGTCGAATGAGATTCGACATTGGACCGGTAAAGGTTGTTGCTTTTCCAAATTTGAAAGATTACATGAAATGCCGTTCCTCTTTATTTTGTCACTGCTGATTTTATATTTTTAAACTAATTTCAATTACTTTTTGAATTGCCTTTAAAAATAAAACACTGCTTTTCTTGCCATAATTTTACTTTTTTTTCAGATATTTTTAAGATTGATTGTAATAAGAATATCTTATTTGGAAACTTCACTGGTCCATTAGAAATAAGTCTTATTTTGTATTATTAAAAAAACATGTTATTGTACTGTATGTATCCTGAATAAAAAGAAAGAAAAAAAGAAAAAAAAAACATAGTTGTCATATTTCTTTAAAAAATTGTGTTTTTTGAGGAGACGGTTTGATCATGAATCAGAGGCACTGTATGGCGAACCCAAAATTGCACAATTCATCAAAATAAGAAGATTACAATGGTTGGGCCATGTGCACAGAATGAATGATAACCGCTCCCCAAAAAAGATTATTTATACCACTCCGAAAGGCAGACGAAGCAGAGGCAGACCAACATTAAGATGGCTGAATAATGTGGAAAGTGACATTAGAGCGATTGGCCTGACGAGCTGGAGAAGAGCCGCGGGGTGCAGGGACGAGGAGGCCAGGGCCCACAACGGGCTGTAGCGTCGCTGATGATGATGATGGCTTAACTCATATTGATGTACGGTTGTGAGATATGGTGCCTTACCGAAAGAGATAAAAAAAGACTAGAGGCTTTTGAGATGTGGTGCTAAAACATTTCTCATATCCAATTCCATGTAGCACTAAGCTTCCGATTGTTAAAATATCTTGATTATCTGTTACAGGAAAGTTAGGTTATATGTTTTAGGCTTTAAATGCCAGTCCAAGGATGATAAAATATAACAGTGTAAAAACACCTTTAAAAATACACTTTTCATGTCAACCTTCCTAGAAATCGATCCCGGAAAAGCTTGGTGGACAAATGCGCCAACCACTACATTTCGAGGCGGACTTTTCTGCACCCGATTTCCTTTTTCAGAATTTTGGTTCTTAATACGCAGAACCATATTCTTTATCAACCCATACAGAGTCAAAATAATTACTACCTACTTGAGAAAATTAACAATATTGTTCATTTATTTTTTCCTTAAATTATTTAAAAATAGGCGGGCTTTGGCTGACATCTTTCGTATTTTACTTTAAACATATTTCAAACGACATGAGAGAATTAGCAAATGGTTCGGATCTTGGATAAATCATAGTACTGTAATGCTACTCATCAAAAGATGGCGTTAGTATATAGTTATAAAAAGCGTGAAACGAGGGAGTTTATAAAAAATATTTTTCTTACACGCGGTAAAAATTTGAGCATTTAATTGTACTTTTACTAACCCCTTCCGTGTGAGTTTGGTAAATAACCATATTGCAAACACGAATGGTGGCATAAACTGTATTTACTTGTATCACTTGAGGAAGAATTTAAGAAATATGGATGTTCAAGAATGGTGAATGCTACACCGTGTGTAAAGTGGCTACTCAAACCAGCCTAAGACTATCTAAATATTTCGTTTGGTTCAGGTAGCATTATTATCAGCGACAAATAATTATTTATTAGATCGCTTCAAACAACAAAAAATACATCGTGTCGCCCAAAGGGCCTATATTTTTAGATTTCCGAGATCCCGAGGTCTACCGAAAAAGACATGGCGCAACCAAATAGAACAATTGTTTGAAAATGAACATGTCAAAAGTTGGAATAATCGGCGTGTGTGCATGATAAGATGTATAATGTAGAGGAAGCTAGGTCTGTATGCAAAGGCAGATTGATATGGCGTTGAACTGGCATTTGACCTCAAAAGGTTAATACAAAATTATTCATGCGTCGATGGTCCATTGAATTTGTAACGAGTAGTTTCAAATTATTACCAAACCGGTTTGTGGACGCTGTGGTTCCGTGGTAGTGTTTTAGACTCAAATCAGTGATCCGAGGTTTAAACGACACCCTATCACCACACGATTCCTGTTTTCTACCACACCTATTAACTACTAATCAAAATTTAATTCTGTGTGCAGATAAATAATCTCCTTTTTCAAAGGGTACGATACACATCAATTTTGAAGTTAATATTCAGAAGATTATTAGTTGCTTAAATTTTTACTGAATTATTTGTTAATAATTAAATTTTTGTTCCATTTACTTCCAAGTTTATTGATTTTTTGTTTTTCTTTAATTTTTAAAACTATACACATTTTCTGCTGTAAATTCTCCATTTTTATTATAACAGTGTTATATATTGATTATTATTGTTTTTTCACATTATCTATCTTAAGAACATATATATTAATTATCTAGTCGAAATTTACAAATATACGTATTATATTTTGAATAAAGGCGCCACTTTTTATCAAAACTCAACCGGACAGCGTCAAAACATATTACCGCATTTTTTCCGTGCGCCTTGAATGTAGACCATGTCTATATGTATCTAGTGAAGCTGCTATGAAAAAAAATTCGTGAAATTTTGCTTGTCAAGCACTTGTTTTAATTTTATCGTTTTTTGTATTGTAAGCAGGTATGTACCAATAAACGTCTTCTTTCGGACCTGAAACTGAATAGTAATTTATTATCACTGCATCCGTACTCAGTGGTGCATAGGGCACTGCTTTGATACTTCAAACGTAGCGTAGGTATGCCGAAGTGTCATTTATACATTAGTTTTTTTTAAATGTCTTTATATTTTTAACTAAATTTAGATTGTTATGAAAAAAATTGTAAAAATGTGACGCTGAGATCGGCGGCGATCAAATAAGTACGTTTATGCGTGTCAAACGGCCATAAAACTATGATTATGTAAAAATTGCCTTTTTATAGTAAAGTCTTCATTTAACATCAAAACATACATAAAGGAAAACATTAAAACAATTCAAGTTGAACTTGCCAAAAAAGAGTGAGCTGGCTTCTTCTTCTTGCGGTTCCTTGTCAGTTTCCCTGACGTTGGCGATCACTACAGCGAAAGCATCTCGGTCCTGCGTTACTCTTGTATTCCGCAGCCAGGACAAATGTTCATTGGAATACTCGCCGTATTAATTTCTGGGAAAAAAAGGACCAGAGTGGTTTCCCGTTGCCTTCTCTGGTGGATTTTTCTGTCGGGGTCACCTTACCTTAGCTGGTTGGTTTTCGTTTTGGCAAGAAACTCGTTTTTCATTATCTCGTTATCTGCTGTAATCACACCGTCATGAGAGTGACCCCATTGCCCATGGTCGCGACGTGGACGCTGGAGTTGGACTAGTCAGTAGTGTTGCCGGTGGAATGCAACTGGGCATTCGTGACATTTGATTGAATTACACCCTCCAGCTAGATGTGACTCATTGCGACCCTACTGACAGTTCGAACCTCAGAGTAATGATGCGCTAGCTATAGAGGGGCCCTATCGTTATTTTGCATAGAAGGAAACCGTTACCTACATATTTTTGGTTAGCGACAACTTCACTCTACTGGCGGACATTTTGTTTTGTTTGACAACAGACGCGTAACGGAAACTTTCGTCAATGTGCTTGGCTTTGCTTGTAAATAACTTGGACAATGGTTAATTGCATTATGTTTGGTTGCAGTAGTAGGAGCGCCAAAGGTGTTTATATTTAAAAGTAATTACAATGCAAATTAATATCGATTTGGCTATTCTCGACCTGAGTATGGCCCATTGTTTTGCTGAGAACTGTAGCTAACTTAATACTTAATAAAACATTTAAGTGAAAATTTTTGATGGAAGTTCATTGTAATTTATTATATAATCATATTAAAGTATCGTTCTTCTTTTATTTATATAATAAATTATAATACTTAATAGTCATAGAATGGTTTTTATACATTGGTCCTCTTCTATAGCATGCGCATTATTACTTTGAGGTTCGAACCCATTCTGTCACAATTACGTTTCGTAAGTTCGTTCGTTCGTCATACATCAATTTCCCTCTAATGCGATTAAAATCGTTTTACGCTCTCGTACCCTCTCATACGATACGACTAAATTTACGAAACGAATTAGTCACAGAATAAGGCCACAGGTTTGTGTTTGACGAGGGTGTTTTGGGCTAATGTAGTCGCAGTGACGTCGCACACAGAACATGATAATCGACGTCCACTCGATCAATTGGCAAGACACGGAGATGCTTTATATAAATTTATTATTCAAAAGACATTACAAAAAGCCATTATACTATTACACTTGAAAGCTACTGTATTCATTTAAACTAAGAATTACGTCATACGAACGTAGTAACGACGTGAGATTACATTTCTAATTATATAAAAACTACAATTATCCGAACACCGACTATCCTAATCGCCGATTATCCGAACCGCTTTTAGAATTTCAGGAAAAAAAAATAAGATGGAAACGTACTGCGATTCGCACATCCCACCGAAGAATGAGGTAGTTTAGTGATTGTTTTATATTTTTTTGTTTGTTAATAGACTATTAAACTAAACCCAATTTTTATATTGTGGGTAAACTGGCAAAAAACTTTAAATCTCAAATCACTGTTTTGAGAATTCAAGCATTTAAGTTTTGTTCCAATTTGATTCTTTTATATCTTATTTAAATATAGTAATATGGTAAGTGCTCATTTAAGAACATGTTTTTAATTTGTCCGTTTCTTAATTTTCTTAATTTAAAACAAAAATTAATTTAAAGTTATGTTAAAAAATAAAAGATAAATAAAAAACAAATCGTTGCTTACTCCTGTAGTGGAGATACGAGGAGGGGGGGGGGAGCCTAATACACTGTCAACCGCACAGCCGCACCCCCCTCGCTTCTCCCCTGCAGAAGTAAGCGACCATTTGTTTTTTTTAAATTTATATTTTTTTAAATTTTCTTCGTTATAAATGCTTTTTTAAATATGCTAATATGTCTTCTTGCCCATACTGATTATCGTGGTTTCAGATGTGACAGAGTTTAAAGAACACCTGTATATTTTTAATTTAAAAAGTTAATTCCAGCAAGAAATAAGATTGGTACAGTAAAATAAATAAATGAAATGATAAAGCTGCTTTGGTCAAATTTAACGTTAAGAATAAATTATCTTCACCTGTTCACGTTTCTTTGCAGAGAATTTTTGTAAAATGCAGATTTGCCGTTTATGTTAATAAAATAAAATAAAATAAAATAAAATAAAATAACATAAAATAAAATAAATTATGTCGATGCTTTTTTAATATCTATTGTTTTAAAAATATATATTTAACATTTTAATATAACATGATACTGTTTATTTATGTATTTGAATAATAAGCATCTTTTGGATTTTAAATTAATTTATTTATTTGACTTTTCTGCCCTCCCCGAAATTCGTTCGAAAACCATTTGATGCAACACCAACCCATTCGCAATCTGAGTACCTCTAATATCTCCCAACCCCCGCATACGGCAGCCATAATGCAGCAGCAACAACAACAACAGCAGCAACAGCAGCAGCAGCAGCAGCAGCAGCAGCAGCAACAGCAACAGCAGCAGCAACAGCAACAACAGCAACAGCAGCAGCAACAACCGAATCAGTTGCCAGACATTAACTCCATACAGCAAGGGATTCCCCAACCTCTGAGAGCCAGTAAAGGAACTGAATTGAGGCCGTGCAATATGCCGTGAGTATATAAAATACACTTAAATATGTAATTACTGATTTCTTTTTATGTAGTTTGATGTTAATTCCTAATGTTTTTCAATTATGATGTTTTTAAATTATGAAATTCTTATATACCTTGCATTTTGTTGATGGATAACTAGATTTGTAGATTTATATTTTATTGATCAAATTACATAAACTACCAACATCGAATTCCTTCAACGGGAGGTTGGATGGTATAATGTCACAAACTTGATAAACATTGGTTAACCCTTTTAGTGCTACAAGTGAAATATCTCACGCATGTTACAGTGTAACAATTCACAAGTAAAATATCCAGAATATATTTTACCGCCAATTTAACAACTGCCTAAAATGAAGAAAGATACCATTACACTCTTGATTCTGCATGATATCCCCTAATAAAACTTATTCCTAGGAACTATAATAAACTTTTATTTTCTTCAATATTACGGTGAGTACATAGTAATAATTATTAAAATCCAAAATTTATTGAGTCAATAAAGTGACGTCAGATCTATATGCGATCATGATTCGCGTGTAGTTGGTAGGTATGTCAAGATCGCTAGGGTAACCATATAAAATACAACGAAATAACATATTATAAATATTGTTAAAGTAGACAAGTAAAAAAACAGTCAATGGTAAAATCTGAAAGTTGTCTGTAAATAAAATGCGTGTTTCAGGTGTAAGTTTGCAAAGAATGTAAAAAAAATAGAAGAAGAGAAAAAACTAACTAACGACACACTAGAATTATATTTCAAAAAGTTTGTTGTTTAAGAATGATTTATTTATTCATGCCTTTATAGTTTTTACAAAAATTAAACATACAATATACAATAAACAAAAATTGGACTGTAGTCCCGTGGCTAAAGTCTCGGACTCGCGGCTCAAAGGTTAGTAATTATTCGAACCCCACTCTTCCCCAACTTGATTCCCATTTTCTAATGGAGAGTTATTTACAACTTGTTGAACATGGCTCTCAAAATGAAATATTTGGGTAAATCATAAGAACGCAAATATTAATTTTAAACTTTAAAAATAAATAAAAGTAAATGTATTTATAAGATTAAATATTTCGTCCGCCCGTAGTCTAGATAATTGCTTTAGTCTATCGCGCGAGAGATCTTGAGTTCGAAATCAGACGCGGTTGACATGAAGTATTTACTTAAAAATTAGTTTTTACACAAGAATATTTCGTAGTTGCAAGACAAGCACATGAAGCGTAAGACGACCCCTTAAAAAATATTATCCCGTGATTATATTTTGAGATAATCTGCGGTTGGTGTACCAATGAAGTACCCTATGCACAATTAGGTGCGGATAGGGATATTGTGATACGTCTAATACATTAAAAAATAAAGCCTTTGTTGGTAAGCTTAAATGTGACAATTATTGATACATAACTTTTATTCTATTATTTTTATATTTAATTAAGAAAAATAAAAAACATGAAATTTCTCAAAAATAAGGCAATGACTAAAATAAATTAAATATATTTTGTAGAAATAATTTACAAAGAAATTGGCTTGCTCACAGTAAAGCAACAAATAAAGTATAATGTAGCTATTTTATGCATACAATAATTAAGTGGATAAATGAAATAAACAATATGATCAAATTAAAACATCAATGACATGCAATTTAGTGCGCTGTTTGCGTAGAGGTACTTAATATAATGTTATTGATTTTTTTTTATACGGGACTTGCTTACCAACAAAAATGTGTAACAAGAATCTAGATCCTAAATTGTATTATTGTTTCCGCGGGAACTAATTTATCATTTAAAATTAGATTGTGAAAATTCAATGTGGAAGTTTCTTGTAATTAATTTAAAGTTATTAATCAAATAAATTATGTCAGTACCAACTTATTTTGAATTAGTGGTCACCGCACGGAAAGCCTTTATTCGTCCATAGAAAGTGAAGAGATGACATCATTTTATAAGACCGGTCTGCGCGGCACATTTAATAATAAATGCTGTGGCGTAATATTTAGCACCTTACAAAAAGGATAGTTAAACTTACTCGAATATTTATTCACAAAGCAACCGGTACAGTCTTTTCGACTATTGTCTTCAAACTTGCCTTATCTTTGGAGTAAATCGCGTGCTTGAATAATGCGATGGACAATGTTTACAACTAAACGTCAGTTTTTTCAGTTTACCGCCGCGCTTTGAATTGACAGCACGCATCTTTTCGTTCTTAATATTCTCGGGTAACGCCCTTCTGTGATTGTTCGGTTATTTATAAATCCTCAATTAAAATTCCGATCCTGTTTGGTGTTGATTCGGGAGACGCAACAATCGCGCCGCCATATTTAGAATTTTACGAAAGACGCTACCTTGACCACGTAACACCAACTGTTTTGTTATTTCGGTGAGACCGCGAGAAAAGAACGCAAAATCAAAAATGGCCATCAGTCGACTTTCGATTATCAAGTTCTTGGAACTGGTAAGAAATCTAATTATACACATAATTGAATTAAAACTTTTACTTAAAGTGATAATAAACGTTTCAAAGGTTTTGTTGTTTTAAGTTTTTCTCAGTTTTTGCTCACCTAAACCAATATAATACTAAATTACAAAGTTCCACATGGCGTTGCATATTTTAACAATATAATGTTTACTGTTGTCAAATGCGCAATAATTGTTATTGTAAGGTAAATTATGCCGACGTGAATAATTTGATTAACTACTTTAAAACGAAAATATCGTTTTAAATATTGTAATTTTGGGAGTATAAGACAAATCTTATTCCGTGTGACGTTTTTTAATGAAGATTTAAAATAAAAACATATTTTTAAATTTTGAGTCGCCCTTTTATTTATCATTATGAATAAACAGTCACTTATTTTACGAAATCCTTTAATTTATCAATATTCAGTAGGTACTTGGTAAACTTTTAACGGTTTTTAAACCATAGATAATGTGTGACGCTACCATCAATACTAGGTTTGTGTAAATATTGTAATCTGCAATAAAACATGTCCAAATATTGTCCAGTGTCAGCATCCAACCTATTGTCCACGTGTGAAGAGCAATTTGGAGGACAATACAATGGACTTTTTTTTTTCTTATCTTTAAGTATCGTATAGCTCTATGATTTTTTAAAAGATTTTTCCGCGTATGACGTCTCAAGTTCTCTTCTCACTCAGTTCTGCCGATTTGTCGGTTGACTTCGTAAACTGGAAATTCATCACAACCCTCAATTATCATCTGTGGATTCACAAGAACTAGTGACGCCGTTCAAAGTAGTTATTTTTTGTTAAAATAACTTCAAATTATTTTGTTCTATACATTTTCAGGAAACTTTCCTAATTTAATGATTTAATTTTTACCGCCCATAAGAAAACATTTTTTAAATCAAATTCCCGTGGGGCTGAACTTCCTCGTTCGATATTGTATGTCCCAAGACCGCAATTTTTATTTTTTATTGTTTTTTTTTTTATTATTAATAATACATATAATACAAAAAGTACATATTATACTCCCAGGAGTTATTAAAGAAACTCATTTGGGACCGTATATAAGAAAAAACATTTTTTTGGCAATACATAATATCATACAAATTAATACATCCGAAATAAAAAGAAAACATTATTGTATAAGAAACATAAAACACCATCTTATATAAACTACATGAATAATTATCATTATTAAAAAGATTTAAGAAATATTTTTTAATTGCGACACTTCTGTTTTTTTTAATTAAATTTTTCGTGTCTTAGCTCATCGGGCAGATTATTATATTCGGAATGGCCAATATTTTCCAAGGACCTACTGCCAAACTTTGTTGAGCGAAACTTAGACACATGAAGACTCCCTGAATAACGCGTATTGTAATTTTGAATAATGTGAACAAATGTGTATTTTAAATTTGAGTGAGCAAAAAAGTTTATGATATTTAAAATAGTATTGGTTATGTCATGCGATAACAAACACTATCTTCATAGGTACATAACAAGGCGGTATAAAGCAAAATCGATATTTATGTACGAAAATGTGTATTTATATGAAAATTTTAAGTCTCTTCGTCGGTAACTTGTAATTGAAAATGTTCATAAAAACAAATAGTATGCGTATTCTATTTTTCATACAGAAAACTTAATTGTACATTGTTGTTATTATCTTATTTATCAAAGTGCATTTGTTTGTTTGTTTTTTTATCTAATAATGACTCATTTAATAAATGTGTTGTTTATTCTTGTAATAATTTATTTTTATTACGCTTTTTTTTTCATAGATTCATGGCTGAATGCCTTCGGTATAATTTTTAACTCAAAATTTGGTGCTTCGAAAAATACGAAACAATCGACGAAAGAATACGAAGGTGTCACAATTTACATTCTCCTTTTGCGGTTTCTCAAAAAGTTAATTTTTTGAGTTGAGTCGTTTTCGTCCTAAAGGTGCGATATAGCTACACTGGTAATTGCATGTCAAAAAATATGAACACGTAAAATCAAACATGATAATTTTAATTTAGAACATTATTGCGACCAAGCATTACCCATAACACTCAATTTGGTGAACTGACCAAACCGTATTCGTTTTATTTTCGTTTTTGAAGCAGTTTTATACACCGTTTGACGTTTAATCATCAGTGTGGCCATTATATGAAGCAAAGTGTTGTAGCATTAAAAAAAAGTAACTCTTTAGGGGGTAGAGAAGATCCAGAATACCACCACTGGAGTTACTAAATCCGATTCGGGACTTAAATAAGATTTAAACATAAAAAACACATATTATAAACAACAAAGAAAAAAACAAACTAGTTAAACATTTTTATAAATAAATAATGTATCCTTATTTCGATATATATATATATATATATATATATATCAAATATATATAAATATATATATATATATATATATATATATATATATATATATATATATATATATATATATATATATATATATATATATAATATATATATATAATATATATTTTTGTTGAGAATTATTATGTAACTAGTTTGGGACCTCTGAAACATTTTTTACAATCATTCTTACTATTATATATATAAAAACCCGACTTATGCCCCTTTTCCGTGTCAGCTCAGGTATTATTATTATGGATAACTTATATTGCGCCATTTTCGTAATATAATACCTCAAGGGCGCTTTACAGTGATTATATAAAGAAATAAATTTAATTTTAACTTTTTCAATTTGTAATTTAAGAAAAACAATGAACTTTGTCATCACATGCTAAGGATATTGGTTCAGCATACTCATTTAGTTGTACATAGGAAAAAGGTAGTACACTGACACAATAATGAGTCAGAAATTAAATTTATTTACACTAACGTACCAAAAATGAGTATCCTGAAAAATTTGGTAGCTTATTTTATTTATTTATTTTAATTTAATTTTCTTTTATTTCGGAAACATACAGTACAGTTACAAAGTTTAATATTTTACACAATTAGACTTAATTCTAATGGACCAGTGAAGTTTCCATATTATAAAGCAATTATATGTAAGGTTAATTATGAAAGTATAAAAAAGAGAAGGAAAAAGAAAAACATAAATGAAAGATGTTTAGAAATTAAAATTTAAGTGAAAAAAAGATATTTTAAAGTTTGTAGTTTGTAGTTAGTATTTACAAATGGAAATAATATTAAAAATAAATATGCATGATAGCTGAATGTAGCCTGGTATAAATAAACAAACTATAAATATGGGTACATTTTCGTATCACCACTTTTAAAAATATTTTTCTCTATAGGGCGTGTCTTTGTATTATATGTCAATGAATATAACGATTCATTGTTGTACTCTCTTTATTACGCAATACATATTGTATATTATATCTGAAGTATATTATCGTGTTTTAATAAACTGTTCGTTGTATTTCCTTTTATTTGCCTTGCCTACTAACCCAATAAATAGTACCGAAGCATTATAACAGGGGTAGGTGTAAGGTACTTGGAACGAACAAAAGAATGTCGAACAAAGAAAAATACTCGACAGGTTCCCGCCGGTTTTCAAGTTTTGGCGCCACCCTAAGAATGATCTAATTTCATTTGGTTTTTTTTCTAACCCTTTTCTGCATCTAATGCTGCGTAAGGCACTGCATGGTCGCAGCGTATCTCAATCATATGTTTTTTTTTCACTTGCCAAAATAACCTTACACATAACATAAAATCTCCTATATGAAATATAGAAAACTCCTTATAGACAGTACACCCGTTTAGTTTTACGATGTCAGTAATTATGTCTGTACTCGTATGTTCATTGTTATATTTTTGTTTCTTCTACATTATTTTAATATAACTTTTTTCTTTTCTTATTCTTTAAATTGAAATTTATCTTATTTTTATTTACTTTATTTTTATAACTGCATATAAGTACATGTATTTTTATTTTATTTGCAACTTTTAAGTGCCTAACATTTCTCAATTGTTAAATTGCTTTTATTTTGATAATGTACTTAATCAATAGCTTACACCACTGTGGAAAATTTTTATTGACTGTTTTCACAATTTGCGTTCACATGTATTCTTATTTTCTGTATACAATATATGTAAAAACTGTTGTTTTTTTTCCCAAACAAAAATAAATAAATAAAATATTTACGCCGTTTTATTGGGACAGCATTTCTAACCAGGGCTGCGATTATGATCGGCTATCTTCATCGATATATACTGAGACGGTAAAACTTATATCGATATTTATGTACGAAAGTGTATATATTTGTATGGAAATTCAAAGTATCTTCGTCGGTAGCCGGTAATTGTACATGTTTAGAAAAAAAAATGTAAACATATTCTATTTCTTATACTGAAAACTTAATTTTACTTTGTAGATAAAATTTAAGATAAATTTTAACTCCCATCAGAATATGTACCCTGGGACCGATTTCAATGGGAAGTTATCATATATCTTAATTTTTTTTAACAAAGTAAAATTAAGTTTTCTGTATGAAAAGCAGAATATGCATTCAATTTCTTTTAAACATGTTCAATTATACCTACGAAGATATTTTAAATGATCATGCAAATTTACTCATTTTCGTACACGACTATCGGTTTTTCTTTTTAGACAATCGAAGATAACTCTGTTAACTTCCCGTTGTAATCGGGGCCCAGGAACCCTTAGCAACGGTCCGACATTATTAAGGATACTCTCCAATATCAAGAGTGTTTGCCTGTTAAACATAGTTTCACCGATGTGAAAGATTTCTATCTCTAAAGTGATAATGTTCAGCTGCCTGACTGAACTTCTAATCGGCATAACCAACAAAGGCAGCTTGGTTCTAGAAGCCGAGAGGTAGAACAGTCTGTGCTGATGCTGTCAGAGATAACTATCAGAATCATAAAAATTGACACTCCATAAAATGGCCGAGTTCTCGATAAAACCTCTAAATCAGTCTAAAAAAATGGGTCAATGTGAATCCATCTCTTCGATCATTATTATCGAATTATGTTACACGGGACAAGGTGATCAGGCTGCTGATTTAGAGATAGTCTAAAGACAGTGCAGTATCGTTCACGCTTATGTCAACATAGACATTTCTTGCTATAAAATATGCCGAAACACTATTTAAATACGCTTGACAAATTTTTCAATGTAACGGATTTTCGCATTCATACCACTAAAATATATTTATTTGCTCTGGGAATGGGGGAATAAAGATATAGGAAAAAATAAAAGGTTATAGAGAGAAAGAAAAAACTGCCTTCTTCCTCTTTGGGGAGAAAAGGAGGAAAGAAGAGAAAGCCAAGAGAGAGGAGCTTTTTCTACTTTGCCTCCAGCCTCCCTTCCTGCTCTCCTCTCCATTTTCTCTCTTCTCTTATCTCTATATCTGCTATCTCCCTAGAAATGAGCTGATAAGAAGGCGAAGAAAAGGAAAGAAGAGGGAATGAAAAAAGTAGGAAGAGCTTTATTCTCAAAAGAAGAAAAAATCCCCCTCCCTCCGGATAGGAACGACACGAGGCGGGAAAAAAGAAATACGGAGAAAGGAAAACAGAGCTTTCCTCTTCTGCGAAAGGGAAAAAAGGCGGATTTCTTCCTTTCCTTTCCTCATTTAAGAAAAGAGCAGAGAAAGAAAATACCTTAATTCTCCTTTCCTTCTTCTGGAGCTCAGAGCAAGGCCCATTTTAGGTGCTCAATCGTGGATGTTTATCACGTCGATTAAAAGTCCTTAACCAACACGTATCCATAAGATTTTTTTATCGCGTCTGTAATTAACAAGTGCGGCGATTGTGATTGAGCTGCAGGCGACAGTAATAATCCACACGGCACGATAAAACAACATCGGAGGGATTGATATATATTGTATTAATTATTTTTTTTAATTGTTTTTATTTATTTTATGCCAGGCAAACGCAAAAACAGTACAACATGAGGCCGATTAATCTCCACTCGATTTCCTTAAGCAGGATTTTTACCTGAGAGTAGCTACTAAATATATTTTTTTAAATGACAAATTAATATCAATCCGCCCTTATTTTTACCGTTCTTGTGGATTTTAACGATTTGTGTGAAATATATATATTTAATAAGGTCATCTCATTACTTCAAAGAGATGCATTCAATAATGCACGGTTACCAGCTAGTAGATATTTATGGCGAGAATATATAGCGTTTTGTATTAAATATACGTTATTTTAAAGGTCGTCATGGTGAATGGTGACCATAAATAATTGAAAATGAGGAGTTACGAGCCTTAAAATAAAACGAATTCAGATAGTATGTTGCCAAATGAGCACGTCATACGCAAATGTTGCGTTATGTTTGTTAATGGGTTTACGCGCAAGTAATTTCAATCATGACTTAACGTGTAGGATGTTAGAGTTCCTGGATGGACAGTATTGCTTAATAATCAAAATACAAGGCCAAAATATTGTATGCGGTGTGTGAAAACTTAAGGCCGCAGTCTCATAAAAAAGGTTTTGGAAAAAGTAATCTTAACAGAAATACCTTAAAGTGTTGTTTTTAATTAACGCGTATTTTCTAATTTTTTTAACATTGCAATTTTGAAAAAACGTTTTTTTATTCAAAATGCTTACTTTTTATGAAACTACAGCTTTAATGCATTATTACACTATTTTTTTAATTTTTTTTTATTTAAAAAAAACTTTTTTTCAAAGAAATATTTGAGTTCTTATAATTTACGCAAATATTTAATTTTAAGGGGCCATTTTCAACGAGTTGTAAATAACTCACTATTAGAAAATGGAAATCAAGTTAGGGTAGAGTGGGATTCGAACCACGGACCTTTGATCCGTAAGTCCGAGACACTAGCCACGGAACCACAACCCGATTCAAAACTCGAAATTACTTCACAATGCACTCCTGATACGGTGCCTACAGCAACAGATATTATACATTACGACATTATTTGTCGCGGCTTGACAATCGTTTACAAATATCGCCATCAAACATCGACCGATAAATGTCTATAAAAGATAGTCAATTTAAACAACAAAAAAAATCCACTTATTAGTGCATGTTGTGTTCACATATAATACCAATGTCGTATGCATTGTTTGTTTATTGTTTGTGAACCATAGTAAATAAAAGACGATCGTCAAGCATCAAAATTACTCACAAAAATAGAAAAGAGTTCTGCTATGGTTTGGACATCTAGAAAAGAACAGCTAAACATAGTATTGAAAAGTACGATGCGATTATTGATGGATGCAAAGAATGAGAAAGACCAAGAAAGACGCGGCGCTCGTGCTTGATAAGATTAATTAAAAATATGTGAAGATACATACGTGTGGCGTTCTACCCGCTCTTTTTACTTCACGGTGAAGGCAGTTACGCAATAACGTAAAGCATTCTGTCAGTCCAACTTTTAACCACTTTTTCTGACAAATCCGGCGTTATTTCCGATAGGATGTATGTCATATTGGATGTAGAGTTGCTGGTTTGTTACCATAGACCTGCAGTGAAATTCTAGAACGCTCTCAGGGGGGTAGAGAAAGCGTTACTAGTAAGTAATTAGTACCTAAATAAACTAATTTTATACCTACATGAACTCCATGTCTAATAATTTTAACATTGAAAACAAACATTAGAAATGCCCTAATAAGGCGAAACAACTGTCTGATTTTCTGTTTTTTGTTAATTTTATATAAATATTTATATACAAAATAAGTAGACGTAACCCTTTATAGGACACATATTTTGTGTTGATTTACGTCTTGCAAACCTAATCAAATATCAACATGTAACCTGTAGATGCCTAGACTTCTATATTATCTTCTCTTAAATGTTCTTCATCTCTGTTGTAATATGCTAATAAAATATGTTCTTTTTAAACATAATACACCTGTGAGGTTCATAGTTCATAATCGATGACACACACACGTGATAAATCATTTCACCTGAAATATGGAGCGACAACCGATGAAGCAACTCATCATTTTATATTGGATCCAATACAACATATTCTGCAAGTCTAACAGTATTGCACATAACGACGAGAGCGACGTCCCGCAGTACATTAACATCGTTTCTACCTTAGAGGTATGAAGAACAAAGGAACGTGGCATTTAAAGAGACGACAGTGTGTTATAACGCCCAGTTAAACCAGTCAGCTCCAGTCAGCCCGAACAGTCAGCCCGACAGGTCAGCCCAGCAAGTCAGCTCAACGCAGTCACTCAGTTCCAGCATGTAGTCCAAGTGCAGTTACTTCAACTCTTTGTCGCCGTAATACTTGTGTTACATAATTCAATTCATTATTTATTTGTCATGTAATAATTACGCGTTAAACAGCAACCTCGTGTCTTCTGTCAGTCTCTAACTGGGGTAGGAGCTCCAACCCTCACCTACCCAATTCCTACCAACCTATTGCTTTTGAAAAAGATGAGTCGAAGCCTGATCTATCAGTGTACGTTATTACGATACTCTTGTGACTTAATATTTATTATTAATACGAGATATTAGAAAACAAATACCTTAATTCTGGTGGCATATGTATTCGCTTTTTTCTAGGAGTCATATGAAGGGTTGATTTTAATATTTAAAAAATATGAACTTCAGATTTTCGTGATACCGTGTGATTTTTGAGTTATATTTTAGTTGGGTGGGTGCCATTCTTATGCACCTACGAACGTGGGTTCGTAATTACATCAAACCTATGACTTAAGATTGAAGGCGCCTTTGAGAATAAATAATATAATAAATACTTAATGTGGTACGTTTTAGTCTATGTCTGGGCGGATATAGAATACAGTCTTAAATAATAATATTTGGCTGATTTATATAGCGCCATTTTTTTCTTAAATCACCTCAAGGGCGCTTTACAATTGTATATCTAAACTTACATTCTAACTAAACTTAAGTGATATATTATAATTCCAGATTTAAAATTAAGGGTATGATAGTCTAAAGAAGTGGGATTTTAGGGATTTTAGTTGGGATCTGAACTGACTGGGACTGTCGATGATTCGTAAGTTAGAAGGCAATTGGTTCCAGGCAGAGGGGCCGGCGGCGGCAAAAGCACGATCTCCAAATCTAGTGTTTGGGGAGCGCCGGATTTCGACAAGTTTTCCTTTTTCTGAATCAAATTAGAACCAGAATTCTGGACAAGCGTTTTTGACTAGATTCTCTGGTTACAATCCTGAAAAAAAATCGATAGTTGGCGCGTTTGCCTGCCAAGCTTGAGAACGGAATAAAATGTATTTTTATAATCATTGAGATATAATATATAGAGATAACACTCCATACAAATCCGAGTTAAAAAGTCGTCCTTAAAAGACAGGGATTGACCAGCGAGGATAGCAAATATCGTTAATCGTTACGTCGACTTTGACAAGCAAAACAAGTAGTGCAGTAAAAAGCAAGGACTGTGTACATGGGTCCTTGTAAGTTCTATTCAGTATGTCGCTCCCTTCCGCATATGCGTCACTTTTGTTTGTCGTTTTGCTTTACGCCGTTTTAACTGAGCAGGATGGAGACAGCAGATAATTCGCGAATTGTAACATGTTAATAAGACGTTTTTGAACATTAAAATAGCTATTTTAAACAAATATTAATTGAGATAAGAACATGCCTTGCCGATGAAAGGTTATAAAATCGCTTTTCCAGATCGATTTGTGCAGTATTTTAACGTACATATAGGCATTTTAGTCATTTCGAGGAAAAAAGTAGCCGGCGAACGCTCGCAACAGACTAAAGTCCGCTCTATCAAACATAGACCAATTGGCCGCAGGTTAAGGGAACATATTTCGAACGCTTATGTTTACTCTATCTATAGTTATATACCTCAATGTTTACAATATGGTTTTACACTGCAATACTATTTGACAATATCTGACAGAAGCCCTCCATATAATTTGCCAAACTCGCAGTGAAAGAGGCATTGAAAGCAGTGGTGTAAAATTTGACTAAAATCGCGATTCATTATTACAGAATTGAAATAAAACAAAACTAAAGTTACTTGATATTTGACAAAAGAAAAGTGTTTTAATATGAGCAAAGCTATATCGAAGATCCTCGGTTTTTAAAACGGTTTTCGGCTATCTGGAGGGAATGCTTCCAATGCAATATTTTGCTGTCCCGGGACTGGCATCTGAAGCGTATACCTGATTGCCATACCTTTCTGTAACATATAGATGATCGAGAAACGTGGCGATTAGTGTAACAATGCAGTGCCCTGTGCACCATTAGATGTGGAAAGGGTTACGGTGTTGATGAATATTTTAATTTCAATTGCTTTATTTTATACGTTTATGGACATTACAAAATGTTGCAAGGCATACATAACACGAAAAAAAATATACTTAAATTTAAATATACAAAGATGGTAAAATAAAAATACCTAGCAATTAAAGAAAAGGGATGCTATCCTCTCTGGACTTTTTTCTCTAATATGAAAAATGTCGATATCCGAAGAGATACGGTTGAGTAAAGACATTGCTCTTCCTACTGGCATTACCATCGGCAGGTTGGTTCTGCAAGCAGGAAGATAAAACAGCTTAAGTTGCCTATGTCTAAGGTAGTCATTAGGAACATAAAGAAAAGTACTCTCCATTACACCTATGTTGATCGTAATACCACGGATTAATCTGAAAAAATACATAAGCAAGTATGCATTTCTTCTTTTCTGTAAACTATTGTAGCCAATATAGCCAGTAGCCAGTATTCCCAATATTAAGTCAGACGGGTACAACCATAGGTAGTATCTGCACTCCCGTAAGTAAAGACACCTCAGAAATTTCTTCTGAACCATCTCCAGCATAACAGAGTACACTCAAGTCTGCACCAATGAGTTATAAAGAAGCCTAAGAACACGAGTATTCAAGAACACCTTGTAATGTGCAACTAACTGCTTTTATTTATTTATTTTTAAAAACCAAAACGACATTTTGCGGACTTGAATTTTTAAGAATAGGTATTTGAACATTGTTTTTCTGTCACTCTCTCGCAAATGCCTCTCCGATACTGTGCGAAAAGTCAACTGCACGTCAGACTGATTATGCCTAGCTAAAATCGGCAAAATCAACGATTCTTTGTCCCGTTTTCCACACCGCGAAATCGAACCAATTTTGCTTTTTTTGTCTTGAGGAATAGTGTCCGAAGGAAATTTGCTGTATCGGAACCTTTTGCGTTTATTTGAAAAATAGTTGTCATATTTGTATATCGTACGCCCGTTTAAGAGAGAGAGAGTAAGAGAGAGAGAGTAAGAGAGAGTAAGAGAGCAAGAGAGGGATGGTGCTACTTCCTAATAAACAATAATAATAATAAAAAACAAGACGATGCGGAGACTCCAACGGGTAATACCTATATTTTGTATAAAAATCACTGCTCTAGTGCTATAATCCAGGGAGAAAATACGTAAATACGTTTGTATAAAAAAAGCCAGACCGCGTTTCCTCTAAGCTAAATTCGACAAAACTACTCACAAATGAGTAGTTTTGCGTTTTGGCCGTTAGGTACTTTGTAGGCGTCGCTTAATACGGAACTGCCGATTTTAATTCAATTATGCCGTGTTGTGTCGTTTCAAAGTGTTAAAATACTGCTGGAATTAAAAGGGAATACGGTAGGATCACATTTCATGTTCAAGAAGCGAATTCACAAGTAATATTAATTAAGAATTTTATTATTTTACCATCTGTCAGACTGTTAAATAAAATTACGAAGACATTTTGTTAGTATTGCCAGGGTAGTCGAATTTTTTACCCTTATTTCTACTAATAAGTCTTAGTGTAATATTAAAATGTATTAACTAAATTATTATCTAATGTTTTTTTTTACGTTTGATTAATAAAAGTACCTGTTTTTTTATAGTCTAGTCAGTAAAATATTTTTTGTTGTAAAATATAACACATTTCACAAAATTGTCTTATATTTGTGTATATTGTTTACGGTCTGGCAACATTACGGGGCCACTTCACGCATGCCCGCAGGCGGGATGTCGGGTAAAGGGGGGACACTTGGACACAGTACGATGTATACAAACTTTGTTCTACGCGCCCTCTGGTGTATTATAGTTCATCTGTGCCTTTCGAAACTACATAAAATTGAAACAACTATTACATGGATAACAATTAAAAGGTCTTTATCATGTTTTTTTTGCGCGTACCTACATTAATGTTTATCTGATAAGATTATTTCATATTTAGTCATGACTCACATTTGACTCAATAAAAATTCCTACATATTACACAAGTATGCTTCATATGATAAAATATTTTTTCTACCAATTTATTAGTCAGACGTTTGCAAATATATTGTTAGGTATAAGTAAAAAGTGATTAACTTGTTATGATTTTCTTGAAAATCGCTATCTGTGAGTATTTATTTTTGTTGTAGATATGAATATTGTAAGGCCGATTCATACAATACTTACGTGAAAATCACGATGCGACACGCACAATAAAATTACATAAGGTGATTGAATTTGATTGTTCTTAAATATTATTTTTATTTACACTGGAACCTTTTTTGACACAGGGGTACGTTCCACACAGTACTGTGTAAAAAAATATACTAAAAATAAACAATGTTGGATATGTTTTCTTGTGTAAAAATCAATTCGTGATTTTAATCAAATTAATTTGGTTATTGTTTATTTGAAAAAATACATATCGTCGGCACCGTAGAACAACGAAGTGATTTGTGTAATTTTCTCAAACTTGACGTGAAAGCGGTTTAAATTATTTTTTGACATTAATGTCACAGCTTGATAAGTTCAAAAGTATACTATTTGATACTTGGGTTAGTTATATATTATTCATATATTCGTTATTATTTTTATTATTAATCAATGTTTAAAATGCGAAAAAAATTAATAAATAAATATACATTATTAAGTATGTTTCTTACTATGTATTCTGTTTTTATTTCGCATTTAACGGAGTTTTAAAATATTTTTAAACGTATATTTATATATTTTTAATGTTTTTTTACTATGTTTTCACTACATTTATTACTTTGTTTTTACTATGTTTTTGCTTCGTTTTTTTTACTACATTTTTACTATGTCTTTACTACATTTTTTACCATGTTTTTACTCAATTTTTTACTTTGTTTTTCACTTTGTCCTCTATCTTTATAACAGTTTTTATATATTGATAACTGTTTTTTATATTTCTTTTTACTGTCTTAGAACAGGGTAAATAACCCTAGTTGAGGCAGTCAAAGCAACTTTATATAAATTATAATTTGGTGTATGTAATATAATAGGATAATAAATAAAATAAAATTTAAAAAAATGTTTATTTTTTTGTAAACGCCATTGGAAGTTTTACATCATGGTTGAAAAAATACTAGTATTTAAAATTATTGTTGTTTTTTGCAATTTCTTAATTTATGGTATTTTTTAATTTTTACTTTCTAACTGTGTTGATTAATGAACGAAGAAGTCCAGTAGTTTTTCATTTATATTTTATGTGGTTTACTATGCCAAAAATATATTTTGAAAATTTTTATGTATCGTATTATCAACGCTATCATTTTTTTACCACAAGTTTTGTATTTCTGAAGTTGCTCCGCGTGTCACGTCTCAAGTTCTCTTACGCTTCTCGGCCAGTTCTGACGATTGGTCCGTTGACGTACCCTGAACCGGAAACCTTTCACAACTCTCTTATTATTGGTTGATTCATATAAATTAGTGACGTCGTTCAAAGTACATAGTTCGTTTTCATTAAAATATTTTTTTTTCATACATTTTCAAGAAACTTTTCTGCACAATTTAATGCTCTAATTTATACCGCGCGTAAGAAATCATTTTTTATATCAAATTTCCAGTAGGGCTGAACTTCCTAATTAAAAACCTATATCCAAGATGGAAAATGTTTTCTGACTCTTTTTACAATTTAGGTTTCTAATATTTTTATATTCTACATCCATTTTATGTAAAAATTGTTGTTTTTTTTTCCAAATAAATAAAGAACGATTTTCACGAACTTACCTATTAGGTAGTTTGAATTTCCGATAAATTATTCTTTAGTCAAATTTTAAAATAATAATTCTAATTTGATTGGCCGCTATTTCAAACACCTACGCCTATTATTTTGTTTCCCGCTGAAAAATTTCAAGTTTAATAGTTTTATCAAGGTCACTGTTTTACCGACAAATGCCAATAAACAAAACATTTTTACGCAACTCGGTCATCGCTATTATATTCTGTTAATAATAGGAACTCACGCACGTTAGGATTTTGCGACATCGGAAACATGCTGCAAATCTGATAATTTAAATGAAAAAATAACAGTTGACGAGCTTAAGAACTACATTATTGCCGTGGCGCAGTTGGTTAGACGGTGAACTGTGAAACTGGCGTCGCGCGTTCGATTCCCGCCAGTTGCAAGAAAAAAAACTCGAAAAAAGAGAAAGATATTTTTTAATGAAGAACTTTAGTGGTTCTTAAAAAAAAAGTGTTTGTTAATAGACTGTCAAACTACCCCAGAAATCGACAAATTTCAACTGGGATGGATTCATTTACAGGGCTGTCATTGGCTTGTTTAAGTGGCCACTTTACACACTGCGTAACATTCACCATTCTGCCCATGTTTAAACATCCACATTTCTTCAACTCTTCCATCCGTTGATTTTCAGAAATGTTATAAAAATATTTTTATGTATCGTATTATCAGCGCTGACTTTTTAAAGTTTTGTAATTTTGAAATTACTTCGCTCGTGACGTCGATGAGTTCTGCTGATTGGTGAGTTGGCTCCCCGGAAACCGGATATATGTCACAACGCTAGAACTATAGAACTTGTGATGTAGTGCGAAGTAGTTCATTCATCAAATATTTACTTTTTATACATTTTCGAGAAACTTCGCCGTACATATACGACACTTTTGAATGAAATGCACATATTGCAAGGCAGTGAATCAACAACTTCCAAAATTACTAGGCCGTATACAAAAAAAACAATAAAAGTCTTATTTGTAAGGCATTATTGTAACCAGCCCAGTCTTCAGAACAAAGTTATATTACAAAGCATAATATTATTTAATAAACGAAATATTGATGAATTTAGTTTTGGCCCGAACATGTGCAGCAGGATTTTGGATTTTTGAACAGAATAACGATTGCTACATCGTCGTAGACTAAAGAATTGTCGTATTTTTTTCATTGTGGCAGGGTACTTTTTACCTCGAAAAAATATATCATTCCATCGAATAAATACTTGTTGCTAAACTTCGAAACTAATGAATAACCTAATTATTTTTACTACTATTACACAATCGAAGCCGCGGGTAAAAGCTAGTTCTCATATGAACGCCAGTCTATATAGATATGTATGAAGATATTTTAAGTCAATTGATTTTAGTAAGTTAAATTCGTCATCTAATCCGCAAGTGTATGGCGGTCGCTAATGAAGTCATTGCTGAGTTTTGGTTCGTTAGAGTTAGAGGTCATCAGATTATTAATCATAAATAATTTGTTACTAAACCACTCGTATTTTGCGTTTTGTCGAAATTACAACATTACACTTGAATTAACATGTATAAAAAAGTATTTACATCCGAACGCTATCTAATAAAACTGTATTTTATCTGTGAATAGATCTAAATGTAGCTTAGTTAATCAATAAATGTAATAAATATTACATAACTTATTGCTTAGTCCAAAATCTAAACCGAAGTCATCCAAAAAAATAACGAAGCAACTCAAAATTGACAAATCTGATGAAAACAAGATAGTGCAACCAGTTATTGCTGACGAAATTTCCAGGACGAGTTATTTATTTATTTATTTAAATCTTAAAGTAGGGCACACCTATCATACATATTGTTATGTGTGTTCTAATAATAACATTGAAAATATATTTAATTTATAAATTGTTTATCACATATGTCTTGACCATTATTTTAAATTTTGATATATTTTTTTCTTCATAAATATTTTTTTCCATTTCGTAATACTTTTTAATTGCTTTAAATAAAATTGAATTTTGTGACTTTGCCTTTTTCCTAAATGGAAGTCTAATTTTGTTCTTTTCTCTAGTATTGTGATCGTGTTCATGCTGGTTCCGATCAATTTTTTTCCAAAATTCTGTTTTTTTATTAGAGTTTATAATTTTATGAACAAATATCATTGTATTGTAAAATATTCTTTGTTTATATGTTAATAATTTCATTTCATTTACCATCGACTTTACCCTCGTATATCTGTTTTTTTTCAAAATGATTCTAAAGGCTTTATTTTGTAATACAGTTAGTTTATCTATGTTTTCTTTGTTTGATAAAAATAAAATGCTACTACAGTAGTTAACGTGTGGTTCAATAATTGCTTTGTAAATAGTTTTGCATGAGTCCTTATCAATAAATCTTCTGATCCTTCCCAAAATTGATTTTTTTTTTGCAATCTTATTTATAACCATCTTAGCGTTTTGGTGAAATGTAAGTTTTGAATCCAACATTACACCTAAATATTTAATTTCAGTGACTTCATTAAGTTTTTCAGTTTCTAGTTATCTTGTAATCAACTGCAATCAATTTCTTTTCATGTTCCCAACCGTGTCACCAGAAGTCAAAATCTGCTATTTATAAAATCTTCTAAGAGCAACTTTGGTTTTTATGCCCCAATGTCCAGAATGTGTAGATTAATCAATTCATCACACGACTTGGAATTCTTTGGGATAGATCTTCCGGCTTTTCGTAGATCTCTTCGCGACTAAACAGTGTGGGATGAAGTTGGATCGGCATGGTTTAGCTCAAAGTCTTAGGCCTTTCTTTTTTTAAAAATATATTGTATACAATTATTGTTTTGCCCTTGTTTGTCTTTGCTAAATAGTTTTATGTTCTTTTGGTTCAGTTTCTTGCATTTATGTTTCTTCATGTAACTGTTGTAATTGGCTTAGGCCGTAAATATAATAATAAATAAATAAATCTTGTGACGGTGAGAAGTTAACTGGCCACTAAGATCGTGTGATCTGACACCTCTGGACTTTTTTCTTGTGGGTTTTTGAAGGAAAAAGTGTATGCAAATAATCCACAGACAATTTCGGAGCTAAAAACACTAAAATAAATTTGACGAGTTATTGACGAAATTTATCCACAATTATGTCAAACGACATAACATCATGTTTCCGAGATGCTGAAGTTTTGCTGTTTGCTGATGATATTAAAATATATAGAGAGGTAACAAACATAGGTCATAGCGAAAATCTGCAATCTAACTTCAATCGAAGCTAAATTGGCAGTGCACAACGTAGTTTTAGTCCCAACACTTATGTATGGAAGTGAAACATGGAACTGGCAGAGGAAGGATGAAAGCCGAGTAAACGCGGTTGAAATGCGATCTCTTAGACGAATTTGTGGGAAATCAATGTATGACAGGGTTTCGAATGATAAAATCAAGCGAGAGTGTAAATCTGAGTCAAGTATAATTGATAAGATTAAGAAAGGGTCTCTGAGAAGGTATGGTCACGTAGAACGAATGGACGACGAAAGAATGGTAAAACAAGTATATATGGCGAAAATGAACGGCAACGTGAAACGAGGACGACCAAGGAAGACGTTGCATGATCAGACAAACCAAAATCTTAAGTCTGGTCATGTCAAAAGCAGACAGAACCGAAGGGCATGTATGACAACATGTATGAATGTGGAGGAAGCTGGGAATGTATGCCAGGATAGACGTGTGTGGCGATCCATTCTCTCTGCCTACCCCTACGGGGAAATGACGTGATGGTAGTAGTAGTAACTTAAAGTGTTTGAATGTATGGTGTGAAAATAACAATTTTTCCCAAAGTTTTGACTTTTTGCCGAAAAAAGAACCCAATTGCTTCAACTACTCTATAAATTCTATAAATTTAGAGCGATTGACCGAAATGACTGATCTTGGTATTATATTTGATGAAAAATTAAACTTTATTAAACATGTACAGAGCATAACTAAGAAAAGCATTAAAACTCTCGGATTTCTGTTGCGAACGATTCAGTCTATGTAATAATTTCTCTTTTACTTTTACTCTATAACAATTTAGTTAGGTATATCAACTTTTGGCTGGTGAAGATAAAGGTTTGTTCGAAACAGACTATTGGCTTGGTTAAATATGTCCTACGCATAAGTTCAAAATATAATTTAACAATAAAAAAACCAATCATTACCCACTTGTAAAACCCGCTATGTCGAAAATACGCGTTCATTAAAATCCGCTATGTGCTGCCTCTACTACAAAACGGATTTTAAGACTCAAGTTAAACCAGCTATGTGCCTTTCAGCCACAAAAATATTCACTAAGGCTTCAATATTAAAATATCATTTTATAAAACGTCATTATGCTAAATCCGACTTAAGGCTCTAATTTTTTGTTTATTTGCTTTTTAAGAAATGCGAGACACCGTTGAGTGAATCAGTTTTTTCCTTCTCCTGAAAAGTTGTGTTTTTTTACATAGCGGAATTTGCAGGCGCAGCGACGATATGTTGCTTTAGTACGTAGCCAACTTGAATACAACTCGGTTATATGGTCACCATATTATAAAGTGCATGTAAATAATATCGAAAGAATTCAACATAAATTTTTACGTTTCGTTAATTTTGAATTAAGTATGGCAGTTGAATATATTAATTATACATACTTAAATAAATATTTAAATTTACACACATTAGAAACTAGAAGAAAATTAAATGATTTGTTATTTTTATTTAAAATATTAAATTTAATATTTGACTGTTACGAACTGTTAAAACTAATTAACTTGCGAGTGGCCGGCCGAATTACTCGATTTAATAAACTCTTCTATTAAATGTATCTACAACTAACTACAGTGCACACTCGCCTATAAGGAGAATTCCCGTGTTTGCAAACGAATACGCAAATGATATAGATATATTTAATACAACACTTTTAAATTTAAAAGGCAGTGTACCAATTTATTATCTTCAAATTTAAGATGGGAAAAAAATAATTTCTGTTCTCTCTACTGGAATAAATGTACGAGGGCGGATTGAAAATGAAGCTACCTAAGTAGGAAAAAATTTTTTTTTTTTCAAAAACCATTTATTTCTCAACATAGTCTCCTTTTACTTCGACACACTTAGTAAAACGACATTCCAACTTTTTTATACCATCTTAATAATACGATTTTGGGAACCTCTCAAAATACGCGTTAGTTTCGATAATCACTTCTTCGTTTGAGCTGAATCTTTTTCTGCGAGCAATTTTTTCAAGTTTGGAAACAGGAAAAAGTCACTACAACCAATTCGAAGTGTATTTCACGTAATTTTAGCATCGTATCTAATGCTGTGTGAACCGGTGCGTTGTCTTGAAGAAAGAGCACTTTTTTCTTCTTTAAATGTGTTCGTTTTTCCTTGATTGCATCATTCAATTGATCCAGACATTTTGACAGGCGCCGTGGCGCAGTTGATTTTGACAGGCGCCGTGGCGCAGTGGCGCAGTTGGTTAGACGGCCAACTGTGAAACTGGCGTCGCGGGTTCGATTCCCGCCAGTTGCTAGAAAAAAAATCCAAGAAATATTTTTTTCTCAATTGGTCCGGGTGTTGTAATGTATTTTTCGTTACCTCCTTCCATATCCCCTCTATCCCACCTGCTGACAAGCCTCAAAATAGAGGCTTAGCGGGTTATTCCTTTAAAAAAAAAAAAAAATAATAATGCACGATAATACTTTCCTGTTATTGTGGATCCCTTTTCAAGATAATAGATGAGCAATATTCCGAGTGCATCCCAAAATACAGTGGCCATAACCTTGCCAGCCGATTTCACCTTCTTGCCTTCTTCGGAGCACTTCTACCAGCTTCCACCCTTGTTTCGATTGATTTTTGGTTTCAGGTGTATACTGGTGCACCCACGTTTCATCAACAGTTATTAATCGACGCCAAAAATCAATAGGATTACGCTTTATCATGTCCAAACACTGCTGTGAAGTGGTCTCTCGAACTCGTATTTGTTCGACACTGAGCAAACGCGGCATCTTGCCGATAGCTTTTTCATATGCAAATGTTCATGTAAAATGTTGAACACACGTTCATATGAGATGTTGACCATTTCAACAATCTCACGAAACTTCACTCGGCGATCATTCATAACCATATCGAGGATTTTCTTGAAATTTTCTTCAGTAACCACCTCTTTTTGCCTTCCTGTTGATGGTATTGTTGCAGTGCTTGTTCGGCCGCGTTTAAATTCAGCAATCCAATATTTTACCATGCAATCTGACGGAGCAGACTCACCGTAATGTTTATCGAGCTTTTATTTTGTCTCTTTCGCCGTTTTCTCTTTCAAATAATAGTGTTAAATCACTGCACGAAATTCGCTTTTTTCCATTTTTCAAGAAACACAAAAGTTGTTTACTTCAAACGACTACAACAAATAAACTAATAAATGAATTTGGGTGACATTTTAACAGCTGCCGTTTGACAGATCGCAATTTGGAAAATATCAATATTTTTTGTGTTTGAGCTACCATCTAGCGCTAGGTAGCTTCATCAACAATCCGCCCTCGTATGTATGTACTATAATAATATGTAAGATTAGTTTTATATATTTTTATTTTCTTATTCTCATTACTTCATTTTCAATTTTTTGATACTTTTGTGTAAAATATATGTCTGTTCTTTATATATATAAAAGTTCTTTATATAAAAATTTAAATTAAAGTTTAAATAAATAAAATAAATTTCGATGGAAAATTTTGTGAAAAGGGTGAACGTTTGCGAACAAAGCCAAGGCGGACATTTGTCGGATGTTGTGTTCCACTCGTAAAATCCGTGTCCATGTTTTACATTGAAAAGAAAACACCCTCAACGTTTAACTAAAGTATGTGTTTTAACAAAATAATCACCGAAAAATAATACATTTTGTATTTCCATATATATTCTATAATGCATTCATAAGCGTCGTGGGTGCATGGACTGTACACAGTCATTCGGCCGGCAGCGACGCAGCGAGATAACTTATAGCTGCTAATCTGCTTCTCATTAAACGCCTTAGAGACGGAGCTGCAAATAAACATTCTTCCCATATGAAGCAAAGGAAAATATTACATTTTTTTACTTCCACGAATTGCAGAATTTTTTTATGTGTTTAAAAAAAATTCATTACTTGCTGAACCCGGCCACGATTCAGTTTCAGTGCTGCAGAGCAGCGTTTATTTTATAATTAAAAAATACATACAAGAATTTGTTACCAGCTAAGTCTAAAGACTTTTCGGTGGGACACATTTTTTTTTTATGTCAGGTTTATATTACATTTATTTTATTTATATTTTACAAATTTATTAATTAACAGGCACTATAAAGTATCTAGAAGATATTTCTTCAGTTCTTTTTTTTTCATTTGAAGATCTTTCATGTTGATGTGCTAAGTAATTCGCTGTGGCTTTGTCTGATATTCATTATTAGGCGAGTAAATAAAAATAGCCTAGCAACCATGCATTTACCGAGAAAACACATGAATTTTATATCATAATTTGCGTTGCTGTGACTATGCTGTAGAATATAAGGAAAGAAAATTGTAACTTTGGCTAAAATTGATAAAATGGCAGCGCTGTGTAGAACGGTCATTCAGTACGTGTGAACTATGAAAAATTATGAGTCAATTTAAAACGCATAGAATGTTCTGTTTCCGTTGAAACTTACGAATAAGAAGTATTTAAAACACTCAGCTACTAAAATCTAATGCTCTGTAAAAAAATTGAGTCAATCCATCGATTACTTTCCGAGATTTGCGGCCACATACGGAACCTAAATCATTTTATATTTCATTATATGCCGCACATTTTAGCTATGTACATATTTTCCCGGTTTAACTGTAATTTCGTTTAATCGAAACCTCATCGGTCCCATCAAATTCGGTTAAACGGGACTGTAGTGTACTCTTAAAAATAACCATTATTTATAATATCGCACCTCGAGTGTAAAACCGTAGTATCTGCAATGTGCAGATAGTGTAGTTCAGAGATATGGGGGTTTGAAGAAAAACAGGATTTTTTTATGTCATTTTCATTATTTTTATTGTTAATGTTTTTTCCTCTTTTACACTTTCAAGCTTGTGACAAATATGATTGTTCTGTGATTTAACCTCAAAAACCAAAAATTTGCACTTTACTTTTACGCGCACAAATATATATTTCATATCAACCATGTTGGGAATCGAACCCAAGATCTCTAGCACTACACCACGAGGCCGACTTAGTTTGATAGTCTATTAAAAAAATGAAAAAATAAATTAAAACAACTGAAGTTCCTCATTATTCCTGGTTTCCAACTAATGTACTTCAAATGTTAATATAAATGTACACATTTTCGAACAGTAAATTCGATTTTACTGAAGGTAACTAACTCTGTTAACGTCCCACTATAATCGGGAACCTGATTAAATGAATGGAGTAAGTACTTGACTGTGATATTTTTAGCCGTGCGTCAGTCTCGTATGTTATAATTCATAATACACTGAATATTCTTTGCTACAGGCATTTGATAACGCGTCCAGACCCCATTCAAATTTTTCCATTTGTAAAATGGTTACCCTTACCCTATCATGAATGTCAAATGGTCATTTCGTAGGTATACGAGTATTATTTATTGGCGTTTTTGCATTTGTACGAATGAAAATGTGTTTTAAGAAAAAAATAATATAATACAACAGTTATTGACATATAAATCACACATCTTATTCATCATACTGATGGATTTTATCTTATGCAAATCAATACCACCTGATCGGGGTAGAGAAGTGAACTGCCCCTAAAGTTGTGCGACTTGGAGTATGCAGATGATGCAGTTCTTTTTGTTGGTGATTTTCAGGAAATTGTTGACACACTGCAGGAAAACTCAACTCGTCTGGGTCTTAATATTAATACAAAAAAGGCTCAGATTATGTGCAACAAACCCTGTCCTGACCCTGATCAACCTCTCTATAATAATGGGCAGAGGATTGAGAAAGTTGACAGCTTTAAATACTTGGGAGTTCACATAACTGAAAATGGAAGCATGCACAAAGAGCTCGCAATCCGCCTAGGAATTGCTGGAGCAACTTTTAACATGATGCGTGTTGTCTGGAACTCGAGTCTATATTCATTCAAAATGAAATGCCGATTATTCAACTCTTGTATAATGCCAGTACTCCTATATGGGTGCGGATCTTGGCACCCTTACCAAAGCTCAAAACACCAAACTTCTGAGTTTTGAGAGTAAGGTGCTTGAGAAGAATATTAGGTATAAGGTGGTTCGATTTTATAACCAAGTCCGAGAACGGACGCAGCAGCCTCCTATAACGAGCGTCTTGAGGATGCGACGGTGGACCTGGTTTGGACACGTGCTGCGCATGCCTCAGGAGAACCTAAACCAAAGTTGCCTCTTCTTTAAACCTGCGGGCTCACGCCGTCCTGGAAGGCCGTCAATGACAATCTTTAGACTTTATTCGGCGGAATTAAGGGGCGCTGGATTGACGTGGGAAGAGGCAAAAATGCTGGCTGGCGATAAGCACAACTGGTGATGTCCACATGCTCCACTTAGGAGCGGATGTGGAAAAGAAGAAGAAGAAATCACACATCATTCCCTTTCCACACCTAATGGGGCATAGGTATGCCAAATGGCAATTTCTTCCAACCAACCAACTGTCTTAAACGTGGTTCTACATTGAGGGGATCCAAAAACACACCATGTACCCCCAGCTGTTATACAGTCCTGGAGGACTCTCTTAGTCTCTGTCAGTAGCGCATAGAGGAGAGTCAAAGCGGAAGACTGATCATCTTACCTTGTAACAAAAATGATCAAGATACGTTGCGATTGGTGTATGTGTTATGTGGCGATGTAGTATAGCATATATTGCACATATATAGCATGTAGGGCTATCTCTATGTTAAACAATATCACTTTGGACATTGACATTTTTCACGTCTCTGAGGGAGTTTTTCGTTACAAGATTCTCTTACTTTTTAACATATTATTCTTTGGATATTACGTATACTAATGTGTTTTTTTTATATATACCTAATTATTTCTACATGTATGAATTAAGATATTTTATTTTGTAATGTACAAATATATGAATAAATAAATGATAAACGATAATAGCACTCTGAGAATAAATATATATAAATAGAAGTCCAACAGATCAATTGACAAGACACGAAGACATTACAAAAAACCATTATACTGTTACACTTGAAAGCTACCGTATTTTTAAAAAATAAGTATTACGTCAGAGTGACGTAGTAACCACGAGAGATTACATTTCTAATCCCTCTCCAAAGGACTGTATGGATTTATATAATGCAAGTTTTGGTCCTATGGAGGGGTAGGTTTGATACAAAAAATAGGTACATTTATTCTTCCCACGCTACATCCTGAGATTCACGCTAAATTATATTTCTCACGCATTGAAGCATATGGTTTTCAAGTGCATACTATAAACGACCCTTTTCAATAAAAATACATTATTTCTGCATTGCGTAAGATGTTAATATTGGTCCCAGGAAGCTTTACCAGAGGGTTAAGTGCCAAATGCATCAGAAGTCTGGGTATATTTCATCCTGTGGAGAACGTAATTTATACCACCAGCTGACTAAATACAACATTTGTTTATTTATTTATACTTTTACATTGTTTGTATTCTCTTTTTTATACAGAATAATGTTCCCTCACTGGTGTCCCGTGCCGAGGGAAACATTTTACAAAATGTGAAACATGCCTAGGATTAGCTATTTTACAAAGTTAACAAAATTAACAAAATAATAACAGTAAAAAAAAGTAATTAAACCAATTAACCTAATTATAATTAACATAATAAACAATAAAAAACAAAAATATTCATAAAAAACATAACTTATTTATATAGACTAATTAATAAAATTCATAAACAGTGCATACATTTTATATTTTGAGAACTTACTAATTGTCCTTATGGATAATGGAAGTAGATTGTACACTTTAACAGAGTAGTAGGTCAATCCTCTTTGACCGAAGGTTGTATTTATTTTTTTATTTTTTTGCAGCATCAGGGTGGAGTATCTAGTAACTCTGGTATTTGTAACGGAAGGTAGAGAATAATGTTTACATGCGTATTACAAAGCTTTTACATAAAGTTGTTTTATAGAATTTACATTGAGATTTTCAAATATACCGAGGGAACTAGTTCTGATATTGGGACTCTTAGGATAATTTTTATTAAAGCTTTTTGTCCAATTATTATTTGCTTGATCAGTGTGTCATTTGCACATCCCTATGTGTCAGTGTGTCATTTGCACATACTATGTAAGTACATAACATATGAAAACAGTGCTCTATGCACCATTAGATGCGGAAAGGAATGATGATGATGATGAAATCGCTGTTGTCACAAGGTCCTGTCCGAGCGTGTTCACACGGGGACAATGTGGCCGCCCGCGGTGGAGGGGGTGGTCATTTTTCCACGGAGATCCTGCCTGTCTATCTCGGTCTCGGTGGCGATGTCTCAGAATAATTTTTTGTCAATTGTCGTTTTCTGGGACAAAACAACATCGTTTTGTTCTCGTGTAAACGACTTTTGAAGGTATTTCTGCACTGAAATATTTTATAGTACCTAAACTGGTACCCGAAGCGTAAGGCTGAGATCACGTTGCCTCTTTGTAACAAAAAGATCTAGATTCGCTTCGATTGTGTCGTAATGCAGAGCCCTATGACACGTGAATGATGATGATGAATACCGTCATTTAATCAAGTCATGATAATTGGATGTTGATTCTAAAAAATGTTTATTGCGTGTACGTTCTCATACATATTTTAGTCGCCAAGTCATATGCGGATACAAGAGATGATCCATTCGTAACGTCATCGGCTACCATGGTAACCTCTGATTACAAATCAAACAATGATTAATCATGACGCAAGACAAAATAGAGCAAAAATTCAACGAAAAAAAAAAAGTTTTAAACTTGTTTTCCGAGACGCGTGTTCTGGAACTAATGCGTGGCGGTTTCGAAAGATTTAAAAAAAAATTATTTACAATTTTAAAAAACCCGTTAGGGTTACATTAGAAATTTAATATTGTCTAGTCATTTTATGTCTCGTCTAGTCTAGTTAGTTCAGTCATCATGTGCTTTTTCAGATGGATTTTAAATTTGTCTCCAGTAAAAGTTTTCAAGTAGTAAGGTAGGTCGTTGTAGTGTTTAAGTCCATTATGTAGTATTTTTGACTGTCCTGTGTAACATATTATATTTATTTTTTTGTACTCTGTAATATTGTAATTATTTTATCTTGTTTGAAAGAAGAAAGGAGGGAAGGCTCACCTTTTTGTTTTTTTTTTTTTTATTATTTCATTATTATTGTAATATACATATATTTTTTTTTACGCGTGGAATGATGCGGAGTGGCTTTTTAAATGTACGCTTTTTTTCTTCTTTTTTTGACATTGTATTTAGTAATGCATAGAAAACTATAATTAGCCTATTATTTTGGTTTATTTATTCATTTTAAATTACACTTATTTAAATATAAATGAACTTATTAAGGCCTTTTAAGCTGTGCCCGTGTCAAGCCATAGTAATGAACAATAATAAATATGTAGCAAAATAAATTAAATTAAATTATAATGACATGTAATGCATAGAATAACAATCCAAAAAAACAAAGTATAAATAATAAAATTCCAAAGAAGACAATTTTAAAAAATCAATCAGATATAAATATTAAAATACAAATTATACAAATTTAGATTCAGACATAATCAAATATACAAAATAATAGTATCATTGAAATCAATAGAAAAAAAGAAAAAAACATAATTGAGATATGGTTTCTACAAACTCACTCTATACTGTAGTAAGAAATGAGAGTAATAAATAATATAAAAGTGAGTACTAAATTAAATAATACAAAAATACATAGTGATAAAACATAAAAATTTCAAGATATATAAAAATTTTAATCGGGTTGTGGTCCCGTGGCTAGTCTTGCGGACTCACGGGCCAGAGGACCGAGGTTCAAACCCCACTCTACCCCAACTTGATTTCCGTTTTCTAACAGTGAGTTATTTACAACTCGTTGAAAATGGCCACCAAAATTGAAATATTTGGGTAAATTATAAGAAGGCTAATATTTCTTTTTACCAAAAAAAAAAATTGAAAAAAAGTATGGAAAGAAAGCAGATTAGTCAATTTCCGCTAATCTCGAACTTTTAGAAGATTGCCAACTTCGTTCCTATCGGCGCGCAGCAACCGATTGCGAACATTTTTCCTTAGTACATTGGTACTTGTAGAATTCTTATATTGCAACAAAGATTTTTATGACCTGTCATTGGCTGAAGAAAGTAGTGTTGTTAACCCTTGGTGTTGAAATTGTCAAACGTAATTCGTACCTACAACAAGCCTTTCACTGAGACTTGATTAAATCGATGTAGTTGGTGACTGTAGGATTTTTCTTTTGGTGACTTGTATGAAGGGCTTTGGAGTTAAGATATTTAAAAATAATGATCTTAAAAAATTTATTAAATTACTATAATGAACATGGTGACCTCCGTAGTGTAGTGGTCAAGAACTTGTCTCACACACGAAAGGTTCCGGATTCGATTCCCGGTGAGAACACAAAAAAATTAAAATGTGATTTTTCTCAAGCCTGGATGTTCTGTGATGTAATTCACCACTGTAATTGGGCCTCCTGGCCTGTTGTGGTGCAAAAATAACATATAAAAAATTTAAAAAACATAAGCTATTGTGATGCAAGTAAATAGAGTTTTTGCTACCATTCGTGCTTGCAATATGGTCATGAAGATGAGCGATAATATCCCACAAACACCCTTTATTTAATTAAATTATTCGCGATTTATGAAATTGAAAATTTCGAAGGAAAATATCGTCAAAAAAACACCGCTTTTTTGTATGAGTGAAATCGATAGGAAGACGCACGGTCTATTAAACAGTTGCGGTTATGTGGAGGAAGTATTTTCACTGCCATTGGCTGGTTTGAGTGGCCACTTTCACACTGTGTAACATTCACCATTCTGCTTATGCTTAAAAAACATAATTCTGCTATCTGTTCAACTTCACAAAAATCAAGAAATATGTATGTACGAACATAGGCAGACTTGTGAATGTTACAATATGTAAAGTGGCCACCTTAACTAGCCAATTATAGGTCGTGGACTTATAAATGCCCAGACTTCCATATTATCTTGTCTTAATTGTTCTCCATCTCCGTTGTAATATGTTGTTGTAATATTAATAAGGTGCCTTGTGCCTTTACAACCCTACAGACGTTGCACCACCGCGCGTTTACACGCGTTTTATAAAGCGCGTAATTCAAAAGGTACTGATGTATCGCCAAATAAATATCGCCGATTCCGTCAGTGTCAAAAGTGACATAATTTTCTACTTAAAAAATTAAAGTGATTTAATTTCGGTCTTATTTAAAAAAAATCGAGAATGCGTCTTTCCACATTTTTTTCTAAAAAATGTCGAGTGGCTGTGGATGGAAATGAAAGAATGAGGTAAGAAATAAATTAATCAGCTAATTAATTTGTGGGTTTGGTCAACATTCGGCCTTTACAAGAAAGTTATGTCAGTCGTCAATTAAAAAAATAACAAAAAGGCCAGTCAAATGCGTTCGTTAATTAACCTAATTACCAAGCCGCTTCAATTTCTTTAATTAACTGACGCATACATTTTACTCTGGAGTATTTGTGTATTTATTTAGGCTAAAAATATTATTTTATAAAAAAGTGAGTCAAAATATATTATCTAGAAATACAGTAGAACTCCGTTTATCCGAACTCCAGTCATTCGGACTGCCAAATATCATGATCGCAATCAGATAATATATAAAAAAAGATGTTATAATCTATATATATATATATATATATAAATGAATCGCCGTGTTGTGTCTCGCAAAAATTCGAAAATGGCTTTACGTGCCAATTTTGCAAAACTTTCATATTTACGCTTTTAAGGTTTATTTGCTTTATAAAACATAATAAATTGTTTTTAATTTGGCAATAATTTAATGAAAGCGGCATTTGTTTTGAACATAAATTTCAATACAACCTTACTTGACCACGGCTTGTATCTTTTCCCATGGCTGACCTCCTTTTTACGACTCACAGGCCGACCTTCGCGCCACACCTGCCTTTCTGCCACTCTGCCTCTGCCTTATGTAGCGTTCACCCGAGGACAGTACAATATTGTCCTCTCCCAGCATTCGACATATTGTCCACGCATGAACAGCAATTTGGAGGCCAGGACATTGAACCGAGACATTGTCCAAGAGAAGTGATATGAAGTGAGATACGAACCTATGACCGTGTGTCAGACACTGACCCACGCATGCTTTTTAAATGACCCACGCGTTGATTTACTACTACTACTACCACCACCATCGGTTCATTTTCCCGTAGAGGTAGGCAGATAGAATAGACCGCCACACACGTCTATCCTGGCTTACATTTATAGCTTCTTTCTTATTCATACATCTTGTCATACATGCCTTTCGTTTCTGCCTGCTTTTTTAGGATTTTGGTTTATCTGATCATGACACGTCTTCCTTGGTCGTCATCGTCCCACGTTACTGTTCATTCTCGCCATTTACAGGTTGGTCGGAGGAATGACGTCCAAAGGTAAGATGTAGGTGACTTATATTGAGGGGTATCCGAATCACTCCCATGAATGCTCCGCGATTTTCCGTAGTTTTTGAGTTATGATTTTTTTAATGGGATTTGATAAATTTTCGGCCGGTCGGTTTTTATTATTTATTTTTTTAATTCTGGAAGATTTTTTCAGGATTTTTTTATTGTAACTTATTTAAAAAAAAATACTTTCAAAATGAGCTTCGTAACATCAATGGAAGCTTCAAAGTTTTCACCTAAAATGGAGAAGTTCAAGCGAGTCAGACTTGAATTTTCAACTTAAATTCAAAATTCTTTAGTTTCAGAGTAACTTTAAAAACTGCTCTAGACTCTAAGCTTTTGTAATATCCTCGTTTGAACGCACACGAACAAGACAGTAGGGCAATAGTCACTCGCTTGGCGCGTGTGCGCATTTTTTCGGCAGTAAAAATTCCTTGTTATTATTTATTTCGTGCTCTAGCATATTTCCAATACATCTTGGTAAGAAAGAAATAATCTTTTTCGCGAACTCGTGTAAACTACGATCAAATAGGGAAATATCACGTTTATTTTTACATTTTTAAAGTAATAAAGTCAAAAGTCTATACTGTCCAGTAAAAAAATATTTTTTGCTTATTATTAATAGCATTAAAAATACTTTTAAATTTGTAATTTTTAATTCCCGCAAAAACGGTCATTCCATTGGCCACGCCCCTAATACGCCACGATCCATGTTTATTTGTTCCTGCCATTGAAATTTGTGTAAAACAATTTCATGAATCTTGACGTCACAACAACCAAGGTCAAACTCGTCGCGTTTTTCTACCAACATATTTTTATTGAATTTCTTTTTTACATTTATGTAAAAAAACATTTCTCTACCAAAAAAATTGAAAATACAATTAATTATTCTAAATCCATTTCATATATTTTTATCGGTGTTCGTAGTATGTGATATTTCCCTATTGTTGTATTGTACCATTGTTCTGTCCTGCGCAGTCGAGGTTTTTCACGGAGCTGGGACAAGACGATGTTTTGGTGTCTATTGTATTGTTCTCGTGTGAACGCTACTTTAATGGCAAACATAGTGGACGCTTGTTAGCTGCTAGCTATAAAATAATACATCAGCAGAACGCCTTCTGAAGAGTAAAAATAGCCAAGCTGGAGCTACCCCAACGCGAAACGATACTTTGTCAAATGAATTGAATAAATTAACCTGACCCCGTATTACCATGGTAAGGGTACGTTTATCTTCAATTTTATGTACAAAGTAAAATAAAACTTTCTGTATGAAAAATAGAATATGTATGCAAGCGTGTTCAATTGCAGTATACCGACTAAGATACTTTAAATTTTCATACAAATATACACATTTTCGCACATTTATTTATTAAAAGAAAACAATAGCTTCAGCCAGACGACAGAATTTGATTCAGGATACGGCACTACCCGATGTAAGGAGTACCGCTTTACCCACCGTTCAACTACTGGGAGTCTTCCTTCATTCTGATCTTTCTCTTAACGCTCAAATAAGTAAAACGATAAGTTCATGCTTTTACCAGCTGAGACAGATTAAATGCATATGCAAAAAATTGCCGGTTGATGCCGCCCGTCAGTTAATAAATGCGTTTATAGTGTCTAGAGTCGATTATTGTAATGGTATCTACGCAGGTCTGCCAATGAATAAAATGACTCGCTTGCAGTCTGTATTGAATTCCGCAGCGAGACTTATTTTTGGAATCTCTAAGTTCAGTCATATCACTCCACTACTTCGGGAATTACACTGGCTACGTTTACCACAGAGGGTGGAATACAAACTCCGTTGGCTTATGTATAGGTCACTGCACAACTCTGCTCCAGAATATCTAAGGGAACTCTGCATTCCAGATGAACTAGCTGACAGACGTCTTACGCTTAGATCAGCTACATCAACGTCGAAAGGAAAAGTTATTATACCTCTACGCAAACAGCGCGCTAAATTAGGCGAACGCGCATTTGCGGTCGCAGGCCCTACGGCATGGAATGCTCTCCCAGCAGAGGTCCGAAACTGTGAGAGTGAAGTTATGTTTCGGAAGAAACTTAAACTGGTTCTCTAAATCATTTGAATAAATTCTTAGCATGTGGTGACAAAGAACATTATTTTTCTTAAATTAAAAAGTTAAAATTAAATTTACATCTTTATATAATCACTTTGTAAAGCGCCCTTGAGGTATTATATTACGAAAAAGGCGCTGTATAAGTTATCCATAACAATAATTATTATTAAAACAGCCATTATAACAAAAAAAAATATTTGCAAATAAACCAAAATTATAGGCCAATTATAGTTTTCTATACAATACTAAATACAATGTCAAAAAAAGAAGAAAAAAGGCGTTCCTTTTAAAAAGCCACTCCATATTATTCCACACGCAAAAAATATAAAGTATTACAATAATAATGAAAAATAAAAAAATATATAAAAAAAAAATTTTGTTCACTCGGACTTTAAAATCCTTTCGCCGGCGGATCCATATAGAGTAACCCCAGATCAGCCTCCCTCCTTTCTTCTTTCAAACAAGAGAAAATAATAAGAATATTAAAGTGGACAAAAAAGTAAAATATTAGGTAGGTACAGTTAGATTAAATTAAAATGATTATTTTCAGTAGGGGTTCTAGCATTTTCTTAAAATTGGTTTAAAGTGAGGTAATAATATAAATATATCGATTTCAGTAAGACCGTGTTATAATTATTTTGAATTCTGGGAAAACATGCATTCTTATTATTATTTCGATTTGACCTTACACCGTCTCGATATATACCGATGAACACAGCGTTTGTAATTGCCCCCCTGAATTTATAATATGCTTATTATATACGTCCAAATGAAACACTATTTCTAAAATATCGAGCCATAAACGGCAGAACAACGTAAGCGACAAATAGTGAATTGTGCAGGAGGTTTTTTAAAATTTTTCATATATATTTTTTTTAATAATTCGGTAAATTTGATTTATAATGGTTGGTTATCGCCAATACTGAAATGACAGCCAAATTGTTTAAATACCTTCCGCTTTTAAGATAGTGGCGGTAACCTCAGAGTAATAATGCGTAACCTAGAGAGAAGCCCAAATGTAGAAAAACCATTATATGACTATTGGGTATTAAGTTAGCTACAGTTCGCAGCAAAACACTGGGCCGTACTCAGGTCGAGAATTGCCAAATGGATATTAATTTGCATTGTAAATACTTTTAAATATGTACCCGTGTATTTATTATTGCAGGGTTATTCTAATTTATTTTTCTATAATTCGCTTATATTTATTTTATAAAACTGAAAATACATGTGTGTGTTTATTATTTTATTTATTTATTCATTTTATTCACAATATACTTATGTTACATTTATCGAGACATAAATCCCAACTCCATGGAACCAAAGTCCTGTGTTGAGTTTGTGTGTTTGTCCGTCACATCTCCGAAACGGCGAGTCGTAGCGGCCTGAAATTTGGACTCGTCATTTTAGATGCGATTTCAATATTAACTTTAAAAATAAAAAAAAACGTTTCTGTTTTTGAGTAAAATTTGAATCGACCTCTACTCGATAAAAACTCAAACTTTATATTGATGCCTAGTGCGGCCCTGGCATATTGCCTATAATCAACTATTTTGATTCACAAATTTATCCCCTAAATTGAGAAAAAATAGTATCTGAAGTAAATATGTTTGAAATGAAAGTTTTTAAGCAACATAATTCACGTGTTGGGACAATAACTGCCAAAAATCAATGTTAATCATGGTAAAATATTCGGAATCAATTACCTGTGAAAACTGACTCCTTAAACACCTTTGACGCTCCTACTGCTGCAACCAAACATAATGCAATTCACCATAGTCGATTTTTATTTATTATAAAGTAAATATCCTAGTTATTTACAAACAAAGCCAAGCACAACAAAAGCATCCGATAAAATTGTAAATCTGAGGGTGGTTACGCTGTTTTGCCTATAACTCTGACAGTGGTGCGAGCTAGCGTAACCACCGACATTGTCGTCGGTTACGTTGTTTTGCTTAGCTTACAAATAATATGTCAACATATTTTAAGACAGTGTATAATATTCACCATTCTGAAAATGCCCATTATAGGATGAAAGCGCTAATTGGTCAAACAAATAAGTGGAAGTGTACATCATTACTATTTAGATAAATTGATATCATCTTCCCTGTCAATTTATATATTTATTAAGTGTTATTCGATTCAATATATTATGTTGTTTTTTTCTAATCGGTATTCAAAATTCCAATATGAAATTATTCCTAAGATTGCTGGTAGGTCAATGACGTTATAATATCATATCGCAAATGAATAAGAACGAAATAAATAATCAAATAACAATGTTTGAAAACAACTAGCAGGTCAAATACGGCATCGACGCGAAAGATAACGGATCGTAATGCATTTTACCGGCCGAAATCGGGCAGTTACCAAACCCATTGACATATAAAACATAGACATGCCCTGAGCCCTCATCAATGATGACACTTAACTCGTGCCCAAACGCTCAGTCATACCCATCGCGTATTTAGTCGTTCTTCGACCGCCAACTAGGCGTGATGTTTAGAATCGAAACAAAAATTGCTATTTGTGTCATAAAAACATGTAAAAACCTTTCGGATAAACACTGTAAAAATGATTGTGTAACTTTTCATTGGTATATATTTGTTCATGAGTGATTAACAAAGCTTAAAACATTGAATATTCAAATATAAATATTATTTTTTGTAATCAAACTACGCCTAGCTGCGCAATTTATTTATTTATTTATTTATTCAAAATTACACTCGTTTAAATATAAGTGAACTTATTAAGGCTTTTTAGGCTGTGCCCGTGTCAAGCCATAATAATTAGATTTAAATACAGGGTGTTCATTAAACTCTGTCACATCCGAAACCACGATGATCAGTATGATGAGCAAGAAGACATATTGGCACATTAAAATATTTTTTCAGAACGAATAAAATATCAAAAAAAGCTAATTGTTGCTTACTTCTGCAGGGGAGAAACGAGGTGTGGGGAGGGGGGAGTCTGATACTGCGCCGCGCTCCCCTCACTTCTCCCCTGCAGAAGTAAGCAACCATTTGTTTTTTTTTTTAATCGGGTTGTGGTACTGTGGCTAGTGTCTCGGACTCACGGATCAAAGGTCCGTGGTTCGAATCCCACTCCACCCCAACTTGATTCCCATTTTCTAATAGTGAGTTATTTACAACTCGTTGAAAATGGCCCTAAAAATGAAATATTTGCGTAAATTTTAAGAACGCAAATATTTATTTAAAAAATAAATATATATTTTATTTTTTGAAATTTTTGTTTTCTAAATATTTTTTTTAATATGCCAATATGTCTTCTTGCACATACTGATCATTTCGGATGTGACAGGGTTTAAAGAACACCTGTATAATGACATGTGATGCAATATAATTACAATAAAAAAAGGTATAAGTAATAAATAATAAAATTCCAAAGAATACAATTTAAAAAAGATAATCAGACATAAATATTAAAATGTAAATTATATATATTTTATTTTTTTAAAACTATTGAACTTCCTCATTCATTTAAAAAAATATGTTTTTTACCTGTTTTTAGTACGAAACTCCTTACAATGGTCTTATATATTATGATGTCAGCATTTCTGCCAGTAAAAATAATTAAGTCTGAAGGCTGTATCAATTTTTCATTATGTCATTGTAAGCCTAGTGTTAGTTTTGGGTTGGGCGTAATTTGCGACGCCCTTTTTTTGTTCTCATTTCCTATATAAACTTAGACCATAAATTTAAATCTTAGGGAAACGTTTTTATTTAGATTTTTGGACTGGATATACAAAACATTGAATGCTAATTAAATTAATTAAAAATATCATCTTATTGGCGTAATATTATATTCTAAGGGGGACTTTTTAACGCTCGTCATTTATATTCTCCTAATTAAACAAAAAACGACATAGCATTACTAATGAAGCACAATAATGTATTTTTATCGGTCACCATCATTAGCTTATGACCTGTAATAGGATGGCATCACTTTACACCCTGTGTAACATTCACCATTTTGCTGATGTATTTTTAAGAAAAAATCCACCCATTACAACAAAAATACAACATTTACAAATAAACAAAAATATTAAGCCAATTATAATTTTTTACTATTTATTATTATTTGCAATCAAGGCTCGAGCCTTGTCTTTAAAGTTGTTCAAAGTGAGAAAATATATATTGATTCCAGAAAAAGGGAAAAGATGCATTCTTGATATTATTTGTGCTTGAAATACCACAATGAAACAATTGTTGCAGCCGAGTTGTACGTTGAGGGATACGAATTTTCTCGAGGAGTTGAGTTATGTTAGAAATTTATTGCAACAGAGAGGTAAATTGATAAATACCACCCGCACTGATAAAGGTTTCAGCTCTTTTTCTCTGTAGTAATAATTGTCTTGAGTTATAAATGTTTCGGACTCAAATCGTATAATCGGTTTTTCAAAAAATACCCTAGAGAGAAAAATATAAAAACAGTTCACTTACTTGACCATTCATTTAGGCATCGTTTTTTATTTCAAATTAATTTATGACCCTTCCGGATTACATTCATTCAACAAAATAGTTTTTTTATTTTTTAAATTCATATTCTATTGTTGATGATAATATTTTTAACATCTTTGGCAAACTTTGTCTGAGTCTATTGTTTAGTTTTGTCTGGTAGTTAATTTTTGTACAATTTCAGTTCCTGTTTTATTAGTCTCGACTGTCCTTGTCTTGTTTTAGAATGTTGTCTGTGATATTATTCCGATATTCACTAATGTGTCAGTGTTTACTGCATTTTTTTTCAAGTTTTAGTTATTTGTCTACAATTACGTCAGTATGAATAAATTTTAAGGGATAGTAAAATAAATAAAACAACTTTGTTTTTAACCACTAATTTTTATTTATCACCGACCGGTTTCAAAGCAAACAAGCTTCTTCGTCAAGGTTTACGTAACTAATGAATTGATTCCTTTTTTATTTTTATCTTGTTCACTAAATACTACACGTGGACCCAATAAATCAATTCGTTTTTTCCTTACACAGGTGGTAATTTGATATCATTATTTTCGAAGTAAGACGGGAGAGGACTAAAAGAAATATTGTTTATTTGGTTATTAATTATTGTTTTCTTATTATGAATCGCTTTTTTAATTTCTAAGATTTCTAAGTTGTCTAATTTTAATATTTTATTTTCAACATGAAGTACTTTTAATCCAGTGTCTTTATTGAAGTTATGATTATTTTCAATCAGATGATTTGCGAATTCAAACAAAGTTGTTTTATTTATTTTATTATAATGAATAACCACAAAGTTAGTGCTTCAAGTATAAACTTTATATTTAAGGATTCTGTTTGCAAAAGTTCAGTTATATTGAATTGTTTTTAGTTGGTGTTAGATAAGGGAGGTCATATACTAACTTTAAGATTTTATTTTGCTGCCTTTGTAGTCTGTTTATGTCATTTTAGTTTCCCGTTTCCCATAGTTGTTGCATAATATAACTTTTTAATTTGATTAGTTGAATTTGCGATTATAAAATTAATTAATTTTGTCGTTTTGTTTTTAGGCTCTGACATGCATCTGCATTGGCATCCATTATAATAGTTTTGACTGTGACATCACAATTTCCATGATCACAACTGGAACTTTTGTTGGCTTTATCATCATTTTGGCTGGATGTGCTGCAGGTAATTTAATAATATTATTATTTTAATAAGATTAGTAGAGCTTCGGTAAGGTGCCAAGATTCGCACCCATGTAAGAGTACTGGCATTAAACAAGAGTTGAATAATCAGCATTTCGTTTTTTATTGCACCACAACAGGTCAGGAGACCCAATCACAGTAATGAATTACAGAACACCCAGGCTTGAGAAAAATCACATTAATTTTTTGGTGTTCTCACTGGGAATCGAATCCGGAACCTTCCGTGTGTGAGTCAAGCGTCTTAACCACTACACTGCGGAGGCCGCCTTTGACCGAGTATAGACAAGAGTTTTAGACAACACGCGTGAAATTGAAATTTGCTCAGCAATCCTCGGTTATATGAACTCCCAAGTATTTAAAGTTTTCAACTTTCTCGATCCTCTGTCCATTATTATAGAGAGTCTTTTTGGTATGAATATTAAGACCCAGACGAGTAAAGTTTTGACATCTGAGTTTTGAGAGTAAGTGCTTGAGGAAAATGTTAGACATAAAACATCTAAGTATTTCATTTTTCTTGGACTGGCACCTTTAGCGTAATATTGAAAAATACGCTGCATTTTAATAAAAAATGCAGTGCCCTATGCACCATTGGGTGAGGAAAAGAGTTTTATGATGATGGTGGTGAACATTTACCATTCTGCGTATGTTTGAACTCTATATTTTATGGAATATTTTATAAAAAAAATATCATTTTGCAGGATACCTTCTTCAAACACCCATCAACCGTCGCATCGACATCTTCTTCTCCCTGGTCGGATGCGCCCTCTTTGTGGCTTCCGGAGCGCTGATCATCGAGCGGTACCAGCATAGCTACAAGAGTGAGATGAAGGACAAACAGCTGGCCAAGGCTTCAATGGCCATCATCAACGGGGCCGTATTCCTCGTGGACTCCCTGCTGACCTTCCGCGGAGAGTAATACTGGAATTGTAATATTAACCAATTGATCGGGTGACGGAAATCACCGACCGATTGCTGAACGCAAGATCATACCAATTATTACTATGATAAGTTATTGTTAGTCGAGTTAAGTATGCTTGTTCAGTGAATTTCTTCAACTTTATTTTTTTTCGTATTTGAATGTTTTAGTGCGAGAATTTTCAATTTCAATTGTATTATTTTAATTTGATATGTTAAAATTAATCAAATTTGTTTGTTAAAAATGTTGAAATAAAAATACCCGGTAATTAGAGTAAAAGGAAGCTTTCCTCTCTGAACTATCTTTTTGTAACATGAAAGTTGTCGATATCCGAGGAGGTGCGGTCGAGTAAAGATATTGCTCTTCATAGCATCACCATTGGCAGGCTGGTTTCTGCGAGCGGAAAGATAAAACAGCTTAAGCCGCCGATGTCTACGGTACTCATTAGGACACACTGAAAAATATTCCATCATATCAAATCACTAGCTTACAAAAAGTCACCAATGGCAATTATTAGTCCCGTCAGAAATTAATTGTATTATAAAAATGATTTCTTGAAAAAACAATACCAGCATTAAATAAAGTATATATTTTTGTAATTATTTGAGTTTTAGCAAGCTCTATGGTGATTATGGGCATAAAAACCTGCCCGTTCTGGGAAGCCTTCTCCACAATTTTATGGAACTAGTTTAATATGTATGTCTGATACATCAGTTTTGGAGTGTTAACATCAAAAATTCTCTTATAAGACATTCATAAAATCAACAGATTTGTAGCACACATAATTGGAGTATTTTTTTCTACTAATTGTTACTAAGGTTTACATTTCAATTAGTTTTTTTAAATATTTATCTATAGCCCTTATAGTTTTACATAACACCTGACTTAAAAAAATTTGATAATTAAAAAAATCTTTGTTTGACCCTCCCGCAAAATTAGCATTATGCCAATAACATTAGGCTTTATGTATTACAAGCAAACTTAGAAAACTCCACCAAAAACAGAAAATTAGTTATTGATGCCAAAATAAACTATACATAAAAACCTACCTACCTAAATAATAGCGTAATTCCAAACCGTCTCTAAATATTGCAAAAACAGATTTCAATTATACTTCTTAACACCGCAAACTTAGCATTCTCCATTGAGTTGGTGAAGCATAATTAGGAATCTCACATTTTTTTCAAAGTTTTTTGCAAATATCTCCGTAACTGAGATGGAGATTTCTAAGTTTGCTTCTAACACCCTCATATTGTGAATGTATCATAGTGTGCGAAGTGATCATCAGCCCTGGAAATGCCTAGACTTCCACATTCCCTAATTCATTTTCGTTTGAGATATCTGTCAATGATGATTCCAACAACTTTTTTTATCTTATTTAATCCAATTGACAGGTTAATCAATAAATACTTGTAGATTTGTATAACAGTAATCAATATATTCAAAAGAACATTAAACTACACATAAATAACAAAATGTGCAACGAGATATTTTTTTAGAGAGACAAGATATTGTGTCGTAAGTTTATCCATCGAAAAGTGAGATAATTTTTTCCCTTTTGTATAACTATCTTTGCTATTGATGTCTTTGGATACTTAATTGTAAAGGAAATATAGAAGTATGGAAACTGATCATTCAGAATATTTAACACTGTGACTTCTTGCACTAAGCTGATATTTTGATGAAAAACCACTAATTTACTGTTTAATTTATTCTGTATGACTGATTAAATGTTTGTATTTTAGAATTTAAACATTCATTTGTAATCGGAAGCACATAATTCTTCTTTATGTTCATGTTTTGTTGAATTGAATATTTTTGGCTGATTGTCATTGGCTTTATACTATTTTCTCCATGTTGACATTAGTATTTTATTTTTTTTGTGATTGGTGGTAACAATAGGATCTTTTCAGGATTTAAAAAAATTGTTATTTGGTAGAAGTATTACTATTTTTCTGTGCTCGTATAAATTTTCTACAAAAGTTTAAAATATGCAAATTTGATTTACCTAAAATTGGGTGCCCTACATAGGTACGCAATGTTTGTTAGAAGCCCACTCGGCGGAAATGACAAGTGATGTCAAAATGGCGTGTCACTAACTGCGCGTCGTTTTGTATGTGCACGTTTTAAACCTGAAAGTTTTGGATAATAACTTGTTTTTTATTCATCGATGGTTATTCGTATAATAAGATTTGTAAAATTCTGCTCTAAATATTTAATATATTGTCAACATTATTCCTGATTTCTGAAAATACCCTATTGTTTTAACTAACATATGTTTTTTTCCCACACGTTTTTATGAATGTGTGTGTTTACTGTCTTTTCATGTTTATTTTTTTTTATGAATAAGGAATGCTCTTTATATAAAATACATCTGATAATATCGTTGTGTGAAAGCAGATGTACATAAATTTATGTTTTATCTTTAAGTTATCTCTAAATCCAGAGATTTTAGTCATAGAATGAATGGCGTCCATTTATAAAATTTGATATGAATGGCAGTTGCTGTTTTTATCAGCTTTATATGTTAACCTTGTGCACAAACGAATTTATACATCTTTTTTCTGTTCTCCCTTATTTTGTTTTTATATAATTTAATGAAAAAAACATGTAAGCCTAGGCCTCCCAGCCTGCATAGGCTTCATAGGCTTCGTAGGAAAAGGGTATGTAATCTTCATTGTGTCACTTTTACTTACCATGACCAACATTATCATTAATGGGATTTTGAGAACTGTTACCGTACAAAAAAATGTTTGTTTAAGACCTGTCCTCATAACTCTACATATTATACAAGACTTGATATTGTCTCTCTTATTTTTTTAAATAATAAAGTCATAATTTGCTATAACAGGCCTAAATTTTATAATTATTTTTACAAATTATTTTTATTAAGCTGTTTAAATACATGTTAATTTTCTGGTTTTAACCACCTGTATTTAAAAATACCACACTTTTTGCTTAATGTAACACAACATTACAGCACCATTGCGGAGGGATTTTTTTACCCCAGTCTGAAGAGTTAAACCAAATACAGTGTTTCTCGATCATTTGTTGCAGGAAATGAAGGTGATCACTGTATTTTTCATCAGCCTGGACAAGGATCACAATTAGATGCTTAAATTCCATAGAAAAATTACTAATCTTTCAACTTCAGTACTGCAAACACAAAATTAGAAAGAACTCTTAAAAATGTATACTTTGAAAAATACTTTTTATATTAAATAAATATAATAATTGGCTTTTTAGGTCACTATGTTATACATACAATATAAAATATTTAGAATTAACAATACTTAAGGCTTTATCTACACAAATATATTCTATATACACAATGTACCTACATATTGTTAGAAAACAAAGTTCATTCAGAGAATGTTACGTAACTGTCCAAGTGTAAAAGTTAAATTTTTGAAAAAACATTTTTGTACAATGATGTATAATTAAATAGACACGTTACTAGCACAAAGAAAGTGGTACCTTAATTCGTGGATAATGACTTACCATGCCTTCATTCTCTAACCGACTTCCATCATGATCAGGAGTGAATCTATGCAGAAATATTCCTTCGTGTGTAATGTAAATATGGTTTGATTGCAATGCAACTTTGAAAATCAAAACATATTAAGTATTGCTTCATTTGCAAACGTAATCCAATTTTCGGAATAAGTAGATAATTAGTTATACAGTACTATCTCAGTAATTCGTCGCTCGATTATCCGACAACTCCTATCCGCCGTTATTTTTCTAGTTGAAAGCACAAAATCAGGCTCGTACTCACCAGCATTCGTATGTCAAATTCAGTAGTCTGCCATGTGCCTATCGACTTGATTTAGTTCCTTTAGCATTGATTCAGAGGGTGACTAAAAACTTAGAACTCACGCGACCTGTTTTATAAGAATAACATAAAATTCTGAGAAGTGTGTGCCACTTTTTACTGAAGACGAGCTCATAAGCATATTAAGAGACTTGGATTCTGAAGATGAAGAAGATAATTGCTAGCAGGCTACAGCTTATACAGTCGTAGTACAAATTCCTCAATAAAAACAACTGTTACGAAATATTTGTTTTAAATTTTATCATATTTTGCATGTACTATAATCGGCCGTTTTTACTAATTGGACTCTTGCCTGGTTTTAAGGGTGGCAAATTACTGAGAGAGTATTTTAAAGTTCATTTTTCAAAATTTTGACAGCTGCCAGCCAAGTTGCATGGTAATAAGTTACACTGAAATAAATGTGAACTAAGGAAATATTTAAATAAATATTTCTTTAAGATAAATGATTTCATTTGTATTTGTGATATGATGTCTCTTTTTCTTCCATTTGTTGAGGGCAACGCAATATTTGCTATATCTTAGATGTAGCTAGTGTACAATGAACGTGTCTATTTATTATACATGAGTGTTTTTATACATATTTTTACATAGAAAAATAACAATTTTATAGAAGAAAAATTAAAACTCCTATTTACACAGTATCAGCGTAAATATTTTTTTAGTCAACTCAGAAAAATGTTTGGGTATTGCACAATAATAACTATTGCATTTTGAAAAAAATTGCAAATAAGGTCCACGCCTTTATTATTAAAATTGATCGATGTTTGTACTAAAATTTTGTAGTAATAGTAGCTTGTGTTCTTAGCACGCTAGAAAAAACATTTAAATGTGTTTTTACAAATATGATACTTTTCCTTTTTTAAACATTAACATACTTTATATTGTCTTTCTTGTTATGAATAATGTAATTTGGCTGATTACAGACTTTCGCCAAATTAACAGTGTAACTTTCTATTGCTTAGTTGTTATGTTTTTATAAAATACGTGCATGAATCTACACGATTTGTGTCAAATAAGCTATAAAAACGTCATTAGCGTTCATATATTGCCATTAACATCTTCTTCTACATCTGGTCCTTTGTGGAACATGTGCACAACAGCAGACGCCCCCGGGAGACCCTATCGCCAGCCAGCAACCTCCCACGTCAACCCTGCGCCTCTATGTACCCTCCGAAGATAGATAAAAAATCCGCATAGGCGGCCTTTCAGGACGGCGGGGGCCCGCAGGTGTGAAGAAAAGTCCATAATCAACCTGTAGTTACTTGTTATGGAAATACCCATTTTAAAACATTTGGAGTTTTAATACTTAAAATTGTGCTTATATTTGTTTAAAAAACCACCTATCAATATTTGTAGGACTCAAATATATAAATAGTTTTTTTTGTCCCGAAATAACTCATTGTTCTGTTAATTTGGCCAGAGACTGCTTACTAAATAATAAAAATTTATCTGGCACATTTTTTATGTTAATTATAATTTAATACCTACTGTTTTATGATTGTTGATTATTAATTCTTTTTACGTGTTTATAAATATATGTTAATAAGTTCATGTTTTAGAGCATTTACAAAACACGTTGAGATATTTTTATTATTTGTACCTGCCGAATAAATAGTCTAATAAATATAATCATAATAAAAATAACTATCTAGTGAAAAAAATGCCTTACTTTAAAGATTGAAATAAAACAAGATACATAACTAAAATTTTCTACAGTTAAAACAATAAATCAAATAATATTTTTATATAAAACTAGCATTTTCTATTTACACTCGTATTATATGTAAATTAAACACTAAAAGTATTTTTGTATAACTTATTATATTTATGACAATGTTTTAATCAAACAACCACTTTTCATATTAATTCATTTTATATGTCTAAAGTATGCTAAATGTTAACATAAAGAAGCTATACTATATATAAGATGCCTTAAGTGTTTCAACTAAATATTTAAAAAAGAAAAAGATTTATCTATTTTAAATAATTGTATTCCTCATTATGAATAAAGATAAATATGTATTGTGTCTGTTCCGTATTTTTTTTCATTATTTTTACCTAAGCAAATTATTTGTATTATATTTCACAGTTGGTATTATGAATTCCTTCCTTTTGCTTTTCTTCCTCCCGTTGAAGCAAGTGCATATAAAAATTAACAAGAAATATTTGTATGCAAAAATAATTCTAATAAAGGCAGAGGTTATTCTTAAAACAAACTCCCATTCATATTTTATTATATTTATTTATTCAACGGTTTATGTCTTAATATACAAAACACTTGTGTATATATACACAGTTTTTCAGGGCCATACCGCAAAACTTCAGAGGAACATTTTTTATGATATACTTTTTAAAATATTCTAATTAATAAATTGCATTTTTTAATTGAAAAAAAAGATTATTATTATTATTGTGCAAGAGATGCTAGTCCGAGACATAAAGGATAAATGTATGCCCGCCCTTAGTTTAGACAATAAAGGTAATAGGCTCAGTAGCTCAATCACAAATAACTATCGATGTGCTTAAAAACATGCTAAGCATTTGTGCGATCACAATGAACAATAATGAACATGCTTAAGTAATTGCAGTTATAAGTCAACGCTCGTGTCTGTTTGTTTTTTGTTTTCCTCGTAAATAAATACAGTTCACTGGCGATAAATCGGCGTTTACTATAAAAAATAATACAATATATTGCATTTGCAAAAAAGTACGGCGTAACGAATATAAAAAAGTGAAAATTAAATTAAAATTACTATTGCGACTAATTTTCTTGACATTTAACTGATCAACCGCCAGCTAAATAAAATAAATAGCATCATAAATAATAAATAACTAAATAAAAATAGCAGTTTTGGAATATTTTCCATATTTACACTGGTGAAATTCAAATATGCGATGGCACAGCAAGATTATACGTAGCGAAACGTAAATATTTTGACACGTAATATTATGTGTTCACGGATGTTCCACTGTGATCGCGAATACATGGTGAGAAATTGTTATCACGTCGATAGTTATTTGTGATTGAGCTACTAATAAACAATCCGCGACCCCTTATAGAGACGCCCTACCGGCAAAAACTATTCTAGGATTATCAAACACAAAGTTGGCTACAGTTTATAGCACAAAACGGGGCGTAGGTCTCAGGTCGAGAATTGCGAGCGCAGAGGCGAACCATCTGTTACACAATTGTTACATAAATTTGCGACGCTTTTCTACACAATAGAGCGTAAGGGCATCTCTGAGGTGATAGGTATGTATGCACTTTAGATATCATGTTATCAAACTTACATAATATTTTATGCAAGAGAAAAATGTCAACTATAGCTAGATTGGCAATGCACAAAGTCCTGACAGTTGTGTGCAGAAGTATAACATGAAATTGGCAGAGGAAGAAACCACCAAGAGTGAATGCAGTGAAAATGCAATATGTTGAATGTGTAGGAAATCGATCTGTTAAAATTAAATATAATTATGATAAAAAGATGCGTCAATCAAATCAAATCATCGAAAGGGTCGAGAGTTTCAAATACCCGGGAGTATATGTTACAGAAAATGGCAGCTTTCAAAAAGAACTGAGAATGCAGTTAGGAGTAACAGGCGCTACATTCAACAGTATGAAGGCTTTCTGGAGATCGGATATTCGCTCCGTGAAAACCGAATTCCGCCTATATAACGCCTGCATACCGCCCATTCTCTACGGATGCGAAATCGTGGCACCTCACTAGGGCCCAAAACTGCAAAATTCTGAGTTTTGTGAACAGGTGTCTCAGACGTATATTGGGTGTGCGGTGGTTTAACTTTGTGAGCAATGAAGTAATAAGAGAACACAGAGAGAGACACAGCAAACTCCGGTGGCAACTGTCGTCAAGCGGAGGCGATACAGTTGGCTAAGCCATAATATACTGCGGATATTTTCTAAGAGACTTAACCACGCTTGCCTACTTTACAAGGTGTCAGGTTCTCAACGTCCTGGAGGTCCACTGCTGACTGGTTGTCAGCAGTTTATGTCCGAACTTCGGGACAAGAACCTGACTTGGGAGGTCGCAAAGGAGTTGGCAGCCGATAAAAATGCATGAATGCTCTTTGTGGATACCATATGCTCCAACTAGGGAGACGACATGGAATGATGATAATGATTGCCTAACCCTAAAAAAATAGAGTATAATATAAGATAACTTAATATCCGGTGGTAGCCAAGAAGTAAATATGGACATTTGCGCCATCTTTGTTCCAAAAGAATAGGCTTTAGCCGAGCGCCAGACCTTTTTTCGTAATGTAACACAACTAGAAATAACGAAGCTTTGGTGACTCCCCTGAAGAGTATTTAATAAATAAAAAATAATAAGTAGTATGTCGATTTACTTGGTGCAAGATTTTTATAAAAGTAACATGGCATGTTTAATCTCAATAATATAAAGATTTGTACTTTTTTAACAGAATTTTCAAACTCAAACATGGGTAGAACAGTTAGGTCTCAGGTCAGACAAAACCTCAGAGTAATAATTCAGTAGAGAAGCCCCTTTAGCTCTATTGCTTATAACAAAAGCGTTCAGAATTTTTGGTTTGGTTTTTAGTTTAAAAACGAACGTGTAACAGACGGTTTTGGTTTGTGCTTGGAATTCTTGACCCGAGTACCTACGGCCCGTTGTATTGCTATAATCTGGAGCTAACATCGTAGTTATTAATCATAGAATTGTGTTTCTTAGTGTGTGCGACTCTATTAATCAGTGGCGTGTTATTACACCAAGGACAAAATACATCACATGTTAGATATGAATCACCATGATTGTCAAAAAAAATAAGAAAAATATTACATTTAAATATAAAATACCAACAGTATAGTAGGTATGAATATTCAAAACAATTCGAAATATAATAAATACATACATAGTTACTTTTAAACAGATATTTTTTATTGTGCGAATCAATTTCGGAGTACGGTATAATTGGATGGGGTGGTGCAAGTAACAACGTGTTGATTAGTTAATTTGTTGTATAAAAGCCGATTTTTTAAATAATATTATCGATACAGACCTCTATTTATTTAAACACTTTATATACATCTTATATTTACATACATATGCATAAAGGCGGGCATATTGCCTTAAGGCGATGTCTTCCTACCTACCCAAACCGTTCAATTGGAGAAAATCAGTGGTATATGAATATATTGTAGGTATTTTAGAATATTTGAATTATAAAATAAAACAAACATGTATATCTATATATATTTAGAAAAAGAAATTAACAACATTTCTTCACTAAACTATGATGACAAGAGGTGGGTAAAAGTGGGAAGGAAAGAAGGAGTAGAAAGAAAACACTCAAATATTCAGATAGACATTTTAATCGTTATTTAACAGTTAATAACGAAGGGGATATCTCTGACATAAGTGGGTAGATTATCCCACAATCAAGCAGCTACTACTGTGAAAGAGGAGGAAAAAAAAATAGAGCGGTGAATGGGTATTGAAAGGATTATCTCGTTACTAAAACGAACAGATAACCCTCGCTGTGATAGAGTTTGGAAGAGCTCTTTCAGATAAACAAAAGAAGTGGGATTATTTAAAAATATTGTAAAGAAGTGATAGAATGTGAATGTTTCTTCTGTCTGATACTGAGCCAGTGTAGTTGCGTGCAATATTCGGTTTTGTGGTCGAATATCATGAACTCCATTCTGTGGAAAATTGTGTATCTTTTACAATATAATATCTAATTTTAAGGAATCTGTTTAAGATAGTAAAAATGAAATGTAAATAAAACATAATACATAAATACTACTCGTATATACTGTATATATTATCTATATTTATATATAAATACATGTAAAACGAACTCCCTCTCTAATCACGAGTTTTCAGTATATTAGAGAGGTAGAAACGTTATTATTAATTATATATGTACAACCCATTTGTAATTTTATACTTAAATTTCAACAATTTTTTCAAATAAATACATTTTGTTAAAAACATATCCAAACATTTTGCATTCGTTCCAACTTATCAAGCAATTCAGAATTAGCACCTGGATAACATACATCTGCATATTCAAGGAGTGGAAGAAGTAGACTCCTATCATCTACTGCAGAAGTTCTCCACAAATCACAATTAATGACATCAAAAAATAATGAGGAAGTTCAGTTGTACGCAAATTGAACAGCAATCATCTCGAAAATATATGAAAAAAATAATAAAAAGTACTTTGGATTACGTAACAAGTTCTTCTGAATTAAACAATGATAGATTTCCGGTTTCCGGGAATCCAACTCACCAATCGGCAGAACTCACCGACTAGAACTTATGGCGTCACTAGCGGAGTAATTAAAAAAAAATCATAGCGCCGATAATACAATACATAAAAAAACGTATTTATAAAAAAACAAATCATGTTTTTTGTCTTAGTTTGATAGTTTATCAACAAATAATAAAATGTAAAAAAAACAATGAAATTCCTCATTTGTATGGGTACGCCGAAACGACCACGAACGCCAAAAACTACTTGTACTCAACACATAGGCTATGTAACAATCAAATGACACATACTACCCAACAATACAACAATACCAATAATACTCGTATAAACGCTAAATCCTCGACACAAAGACAACTTAAACAAATGCAAACTTACATCACTTTCGGTCAAAGGCACTTTGAGTATTATGAAATTAAAATCTATAACCTATTTCCACTGTCCATTAAAAAAAATAGTAAAGAGAATTTTAAATTCTAAAAAAATTGATAGAGGTGCGTTAAAATAAAACGGACTGTGTCATTCGGCCAAACAAATTTTGAAATATCTGCTCCACTACAGTTCATGATTTTATTATTTGTACGTTTTGTTATATAAATAAGCAGTGTTTATTCACAGTGTGTATACTGTTTTGAAATTTTGTAATTTTCTCTCTGTATATTATGCTTTCCATGTATATTTTCACATGTAAAAAAAAGTATACTGTAAAGTGTCCTCGGCACGGGTTACCCAGTGAGGACACATTATTTTGAATGTTTTTTATATAATGCAAAAATGAATAAATAAATTAAAAAAATATACTTGAATAAAAACACTCGATGTGAAAAAATCATACGATAAATCATTTGCGTTATCTTCATGACATGACGGGCCAATAAAAAATGTACTAATTACACTGCTGATTTAATGACAAATGACAGCTTTATTAGTAAAAATAAGTATCTATTTATTATCTTGTGTCCTCACACGTTTTTCTCATTTACTCGTTGGTTCTGTGAAAATATTTCGAATTTAGAAACCACGGTTCATTTTTTCTTTTTTTTTAAAATATGAAATTTATTTTTCGAAAACTGGTTTTTATTTATTTATATACGGCATTTCTGCCATTTACATATATGTGGTATAAAGAGTGCTTAGAAATAAAAATATAAAAATAAAAAAAAATCGAGTATGAAATATTAATATACTCGTACTGTACACATTATTAATTACTTGAAATACATACATATTTTAAAGAAATTATACAATAACAAAATACATTAATCAATCTAAGTATAACTATTCCAACCCAATCTTCTGAAGATGATTTGCTTGATTTGGTATTTAAAGATCAAAATAAAACAACCTACATATCTATCAGTAAAAAATATCAAAAAACATCAAATTCTCTAATCGACTGTTCCAAGGAAGATAGCAACAGTAGTTCGATTTTGGTTAACAAGGAGAGCTCCGGTAAATAAAAATATTTTAAAATAAAATAAATAAAACAACTTTGTTTTTAATCACTAAATTTTATTTTCCACCGACCGGTTTCAAAGCAAACAAGCTTCTTCGTCAAGGTTTACGTAACCAATGAATTGATTCCTTTTTTGTTTTTATCATGTTCACTAAATACTACACATGGACCCAATAAATCAAGTCGTTTTTTCCTTACACGGGTGGTAATTTGATATAATTATTTTCGAATTTAGACAGGAGAGGACTAAAAGAAATATGGTTTATTTAGTTGTTAATTATTATTTTCTTATTTTGAATCGCTTTTTTAATTTCTAAGATTTCTAAGTTGTCTTATTTTAATATCTTATTTTCAACATGACGTACTTTTAATCCAGTGTCTTTAGGGGGGGTGGCGGCTTCGTCTCCCCGGTTCTACTCAATCGGCCCACCTGGCGTAAATGGGGGGCCTGAGCCCGGCGCACCGAGAAAGCACTGACCACTACGTCAACCTCAGTAGCCCTGAAAAGGACTTTCCAACAGGTCCTGTTGGTGTAAAGAGGCGAGCGCAGTCAGGGCAGTCACGGCGGAATCAAAACAGCTGTTTAAATTCAGTGTTTGAAATGAAAACTTTGAATACGCCATTTTTTTCTCTCAAAAGTGACTTACTTGCCATCTTCCAGTAAAGCTCATTTGTGCAGTAAAAAAATAGTAAATATTTAAAACACAAACCTATCTTTATTTTTACTTTCTATAAAACTGGTTCATAAAAACAATTATTCAACAAAATATAAGTGTTCGGATTTTATATTCCATGTACGAGTATGTACCTTAAATTGAACATGGTAGGAACATTGATATTATAAAGATATAAAAACAAAACGTTGATTTAAAAAAAAATCAAGCAATGCTAATTTTGAAGATGCGTTTCATAATTTCATATGAATTGATCAGTATTTTAATATTGAGATTGGTGGTGGGACAAAATATAATGATTTCTGACCAGGACAATATATTTGTAGATAAAATGGCATTGGCTGGTGCTCAGGTGGTGGAGTATATAAAAATGGAAGGTCTTGTGGCTGTTGCGTTTAATCCGATTGTTAAAAATATAAATGAAACTGCTAACAAACTAATGAAAAACATTTCGGCTCAACTAAGAGTAAGCGTGGAAGTATTTTTATCATGTTCAAATGAAACTTTGATCCTGGACAGAAAGCGAAACCATCTCATCGTGGTGACAAAGAACGGTTCAGACTTATATGATGTGTTGAATAATACTTGTGCTCATTTGCAAAACCATCCAATTAAAGTCGTCATCGTCGTTTTAAATCCAAACTGTGAAGCCAGCTGTAGAGAAGAAGTGGCCAAGAGTAGCTGGAGGTACTCACTGTTGAATACTTTTATAGTAACTATTGATTCAACAACAACTATTGAAGATGGATTCGATGTTTTCACCTATAAACCTTATGAAGAATCGTGCGATGATGTTAAAATAATCAAGGTTTTGAAGCAAAATAATGATTATCTTAATTATTTGATAGCTGATTTAGAGAAGACAACGGTAGACTTTAACAATTGCACCTTAAAAAGTGGATCGTTTAACCAAATTCCGTTTATGACATTCAATTACTCGGATCACCGACATTATTACGGAATCGAAGCCAATGTTCTGAATATACTCAGCAAAGCTTTCAATGTTACTATCGAAGTATACGCTATCAATGATAGGCCAAGTGGAGAACTTCAAATTATGCCCTTTCAAGATCAAATACATTTCTATACATGTCAAATAGTTTCAACACCTGATTATCACTTAAAGCTTTTATACATTCCACTCGAAATGTTCGACTTCAATATGATTTTACCGTTGCCGAGACCTTTAAACAACATCCAGAAAATATTTAAACCTTTCAACTTTACACTGTGGCTGATTGTTGGATCGTCTTTCATATTTTCACATTTATTTCTGGAATACAAACATAAAGTGGCATCATGGTGGTTTACTGAAAATGATAAAATATCCATGGTAGATGTAGTAGGAATCATTTTGGGGATGGGAGTTCCAGTGGAATTTAAAAGTGGAGCGTTCAGAGTGTTTATTCTAATCTTTCTTTGGTATACATTTTTAGTAAGAAATATTTACTTGGGGGAACTTTTTAAGTGCATAGTTTCTCACATGCACGAACAACCTCCAGAAACAATTAGTGAAATATACGAAAGGAATATCAAATATGGAGGAGGATATTTTACGAAAAACCTTATTGATGACAAATTTCAAAGTAAATTCAACAGCTTACCGATTGTGGAGATAAGTGTTAAACTACGGGAAATAGTGAATGGAGAACAGTATGCTCTTTTATACCCGATGAACATCATGAATGCAAATTTGAAAAAAAATAATAAAACAATACAAGATGTCCACGTGACGAGTGTTCCGGTGATAAGATTGTTTTGGAGTTTCGGCATTGCGAAAAATTTTCATTTCGCCAAGAGGTTTACCACCAAAATAAGATCTATCTCAGACTCTGGTTTGATCAACAAATGGATAACAGATTCGGCCAAAATGTTTGCAGCAACCCAACAAGTGTTTCGCGACGACTTGATTGTGATGAAGATGGAGCACATTATTGGAGTAATTTACATTCTTCTATTGGGATACGCTGCGAGCTTTTCTGCATTTCTAATTGAAATAATTTGGAAAAGGGTTATTTGAATGACAAAATAATGTTTCACTAGTAGTTGCGGTGAAAAATAACATAGCGGTATTAATTATACATTATATTAGTATACATTAACATCCATCATTTCCCTATCTGCACCCAGTGATGCAGAGGGCATTGCACTTGTACTACAACTGCAGCGTATCTTGATTTTTTTTGTCTTGGAAGGTAAAGTGATTAGTCTTAAACTTCATGTGCCAGTTCAAGAACAATAAAGTATTGCATTGTCAGCGCGAACCACTTCTCCGGATCCGTTCTAGGGGTCATGTGGCTCTTTTCTGATCCACACATTGTGAAAACAATTTTCAAGCTTTGATGAACCATTATTAATTATTAGTATTTGAAAAAAACTGTTTTTAAAATATTCACGTTATTTTAAAAATTTCACTGTTTTCTGCGAATGAAACGATATCGTCGTTCAGCATGCAACACCGCGTAAGCGACATAAAACAAAATGTTCAGGAGAGCGAATAAAGTAATTATTTAAATAAGTAATGAATGAAATTTTTTTTTGCTTTTTAAATACCTGTATGTTTATTTTATTGGTTTTTAATTCAGAAATCATTTTTATTCGGGTATTGTAATTGTTACGTTAACATTCGCGGTTGTCATTTTTTTAAAACCAAATAATTGCACATTCGCGGATTTGCACATTTTTTGCATGTAATTATTATGTTATTATAATTATAATTATTATGTATTAGGTCCACCATAAAGAAACAAATTATTTTTCCTTTAAAACTATGATTGGTTCCAAGGATTTAAAGATAATAAAAATAGTAAGTTTCGAAAAATATTTTTACTTCATAATGTCACAGAATTTCACATTGTGTACATTTAATTATACTTATAAATAATAAATATTTATGTAAGTACTACATTAAATTATAATTAATTAATAAAAAAAGAAATTAATCATTTTTCGTTCAAAGCTACGATTGGTTCCAAGGATTTAAAGATAATAAAAACAGTAAGCTTTGAAATTTTATGTATATTTTTTTTACCCATTTTTCTCTCTTTTTTAGGTGAATCTTGCAAAATATTTTTATACTAGATCTTATATTTATATATATCAATACCGCGTACCCAACGCGTGTTATACAAGTAATTCCGCGAATGTGCAACCGTCAAAATATCAACAAAGTTATATCAACACAACTTCTTTAAACGCTCGTTAAAATGATATTAAGCATAGTCCATCTCATCATAATTACTATTTATTTTTAATTACTGTTAAATTGGAGACCTAAACACAATTTACAATGAAAAAACTGCTCACCTTAAGCAACGAGGCGTACGTTCGATGTGCTGTCAAAAATACACTCTTGTACTACATAACCTGTGAATACACCATGGCCGCCATGACATATTCGCGGTGTTGCAGTGCAGACATCATACGCGGTGTTACATTTTGCCCTTAAAAATGACGATCTATACAAATATTTGACATTCTGGGTATGCACATTTGTGGAGAAAAAGATAACGAATCGAATGGTATCAAAAAGTCACGTTTGAAAAAAATGACGAATTCGCGGTGTTGCATGCCGAACGACGATATATTATCTGTTCTGTTCTTCACAGTTTCAGTGCAATTGAAGAATTTTTCCATTACACACAACGGTATTTTTTTGCGTAGCATCTCGTCTGACTACGACTAAAGTCCGCAAGCTAATGAAGACAAGGAATGTCATTACCCACGAATTGAAATCCTATTGACTTCTGTCTAATTATACGCAACTTTTATATTATTTAAACTGTCGCTTTATTCTATACAATTTAATTGAATGCCAGGCTTTGTATTCAATTTTAAATTTTGATTTCTATTACTACTATACCTACGCACAGCTTTGTAAACTATGCATCTGTTTATGCATTTGTATCTAAAATAAAATGTAATAAAATAATTCTTCACAGCTGTTTTTTTTCCTCTACATTTTGTATGTTGAATCCATTCATTAGCTAATTAAGCAGTCAGACTATTCAGGTTGATTTGTTTTTTTTAAAGCATCAATAACACTAATAAAACACGATGAATTATTGAAATTTGCCTATTTGTTAACATAGGATTAGTTTTAAATATGTATAAAAAAACACATACATTTTATAGAACATGAAAACTTAAATATAAATTGGACGAAGTTATGCTGAAAGCAGCCAGCTATGGAAAAATGAAACAAACTGAGATAATAGCACATTTGTAAAATGAGTGGATAATCAAATCGACACAAGAGTTGGAATGTGTTGCTTTGAAAAATGATGAAGAATGAATACATTAGTTTTTTTATACTACAAACAAAAATTTGATTACGTATTTACCAGTTTTAATGATTTTTAAAGTACCGTAAGATTTTCCTAGTGCTGTGAGTATTTTCTGAAAATTGAGAAATGCCGTTTTGTGATCGGCACTATTTTCAGAAGATGGTTATGACAGTTTTTTGTATGAACAAAGCCTGGTTGATTTTAGCAGAACATAATACATAATCTAATTTTTAATACACCATAATCTCATTTTTTGAAAATTGTGGAGTGGATGCCTTCTGCATAACTACGTTCAATTGAGACCCAACGGACTGCAAACTAACTAGCGCAGGTAAAGATCTGGCAAGTAAAATTACAGATAAAAAAATCTGTAATAAAGGATTCAACCATAATATGTACAGATATTAAATTAGACATTTTTTGACCAACCACAATTGAACAAACTGAACAAATTATACCAAACATGAAAGCTGGATTGGCTACAGGATATGACGGGCACTCTTTAAAATTTATGAAAAAACAAATATCTATCCCTAAATGCACATTATAAACCTCAGTATAAAAACAGGAATATTTGCATCAAATTACATTACATTACAAAAACAACATCAATGATGCATAAAGGACTAGTGAAAAATGACAATGTATTATATTTTTAATAAATAAAATACTTTTACCCCACTCAGTTTAAGTCCCTCTTCAAGCATAAAAGCTTGTCTTTTTTCAAAGAGGAACAGCATTACAAAAGGCAAAATACTCAATTTATATAATACTAGCGGACCCGACGGACGTTGTCCTGCCCAAACGTTAGCTTGCCTGCCATTAGCTTGGAAAAAGACTTTTCATTGATAAGTAAGTACCTAGGTAATTGTTGGTGATTAAATTCAAAAACTAAAAATTAATAATATTACAATATTGAATTTAAGTAGGTTCCTAGGTACTTGTTTATGGTTGAATTCCAAAACATAAAATTAATATTTTTCAAATATGGCATTCTTTTTGCAAACGTCAAACTCCGGTCTTCTAACCAACAGAGTGGTGTACTTATGTAGGAATACGATTTTAAAAAATGTATTGAATTTGATATTATTTCAATATTGCCAAACACCCAGTGAAAAGAAATAAATGGGAAGAAATTACAAGGAATTTAAGAAAAGAATCTGATTGAAATCCATAAAAAGAAAAAATTTTATACACAAAACAACATCTTTCCATTTTTTTGTAAATGCATTCTCTTCGAATGCAACCCTGGTAGATCGATGAATAAACCATTTATGCTCCTAACTTCTTTTTTACACATTAGATTGGAGATTTTAATATCTACGAACACGCACAGCGTAAAGATCTATATTTCTCTGAAAACCGCACGTAAATCGGTTAAGCCGTTTAGGAGGAGTACGGTGACATCACACGTACAGAGGAGTTATATATATATAAATATAAAAGCTTTAAGAATTGTAATTTAACTGTAATATATTAAATAAATAAAATAATGTGAATTAAATGAAATGGATTTTATTTACGAATAAACAGATACACAATATGACTATATCAGTTTCAAAAACTAAGAACATGCTGTTTCCTCAGATTCCGGTGGGATATGGCGCATCTGTGGATGATGACTCAGTGGAACAAGTGGAAAAGTGCAAGCGTTTCACAAAATATACGTAGGTACTGTAGGTAAAGCTAGGGTTTCCTAGGACAGCGGTGCCCGTATCTTAACGGCCGCAGTGAACGGTGATGCGGTGGACAGCCGTCGTAGTGGTGACTAGAGAGTGGTTTTATTTTTTAACGGTGTTATCAACACCATTTTTATAGGAAACCACTCTTTAGTCACCGTTACGACGGCTGTCAACCGCATTAATGTTCACTACGGCCGTTAAAATACGGGCACCGCTGTCCTAGGAAACCCGAGCTTTACACCTATCATATAATTAAAATACAAATAACTGTTTTTTAATATTTATATTAATTTTCACGTGCATGAAGCTTTTTCTTAAATAACATAAAACATAAGTACATTAACAAACAAATAATTAATAATATAGGTACAATACAACGTAATAAAAATTCTGTAATGTCCTACCGGTAAAACAACTTTTTGACTACAAATTGATTGTAGATCACTTTGTTGATCCGGAATATAAAAATAGAGTTTCCCGCACTCACAATACTAGATAAAAAGCTAAGGGTTCCCTGATCGTTCCCCGGATTACAAATTACTTCGAAGAACGTACATTAAAATGCTTTGTTCCAATGTTGTTCAATGATCTCCCGCAAACCGTCATTAACATGAAAGATCTTCAATTGAAAAAGAACTGAAGAATATCTGCTAAATACTTTATAGTGTCTGTTAAAAAATAATAAATAAATATGTATAATGAACAAGTGAATAAAATAAACCTGTCCGAAAAAAATTAGAACCAACAAAAAGTCTTTAGACTTAGTGGGTAGCTAATTGTAATGTGTTTTTTTAAATAACAAATAAACGCTTTTCTGTAGTACTAAAACTCAAAGAAATTACAGTATTTAAAAATGTAATAAAAAAAAAAATTAAGAAATAGGCTGTAAAAGAGAGAAAATGCCGTATAAGATTAGTATAATAAATTATTTTCCTTTCACGGGTACATTATTTTATTTTTTTATTTATTTTATGGAAACGAATATCAAATTTTGTAATACTGTTTTTCGATAAATATTTATTTATTTATTCATATTTTTTTCTTACAAACTATAATTAATAATAAAAATAATGTGTCCTCACTGGGGTTACCCGTGCCGAGGACACTTAACAATATAGATTTTTGAAATGTTTTTACATTAGAGAATAAACAAAGAAGACTAACTTAATAAACAGAGATAATTAACAAAATATTGACAGTTTTAACAACTAGGTATATATATGTACATCTTTATTATTTATATTACAAAACGCACAATAAAAATAACAGAAACCTAACATAAGCTATACACTTGTGGAGCGGTTGATTCAATATTGGTTTGGGCGAATGAGACAATCCATATCCATCTTCTACGTAGCTCCACTATCCATTTTTTTATAGCCTTTTTAAACATTTTCTCGTTACTAATCGTTTTAATAGATAGTGGAAGTAGGCTATAGATTTTAATTGAATAATACTAAAAATCCCTTTGTCCGAAAGTGGTATTAGTTTGTATTTGTTTTAGTTGTCTTTTTGTTGAGGATCTAGTGATTATATTATATGTTTGTGATGTAGTGTAGGATGTCTTTCATTTGAGTAAGAAAAGTTTTTGAATATGTAAGATATATATATATTTTATATAGTATTTCATTTTCAAAATACGCGTGACAACTTTTTAAAAATTAATTCCTACACGATGACATTTTCTGCAGCTGTATTTAGTTTACTATGCTTTTATGTACTATCATCACCTAGGGGTGCAATTATGAATCTTCTCTATCCCTATCTAGAGAGTGGTTAATTTGGGGATATTTATTTTTTACATACGGCTAATTTTTGCTTCATATATGGTCACACTGATGATTCAAGGTCAAAAAATATAAACACGTGAAATCAAACATCCAATTATATAGGAAGTATACTTAAAAACACTAAACATAGAACTGACAAATTAGATCGATCAGGCATTTACAAGTGGATGTGCCATGACTGCAAGTCATTTTAAATAGGAAAAACATCACGCACTTTTAAAAGTAGAGTTGAACATACGAGATGTCTTAAAAATAATAATTTTTCGGAGTTTGCTGAACATATCTTAACAAATAGTCACTCATTCAACTTTGAAGATGGCATCGAAATTTTACATACAAACAAAAAAGCATCTGCACTTGATTATTTTGAAATATTAATAAAACGATTATTAATAATCAAATAAATCTTAGGAATAGTCCTATTTTATATATGTTCCCTTTCCCTAAATCCACACACAAACCCCCTCTTTTCTCTACCCCCGTAGCCGCGCCCACTCTACCCTCACAACAATTTTATACATTTATTTTATATATTTATTTTATTTATTTATTTTATAAATTTATTAGATAAAATAAGTATACATATTTAATAACAGGGAATCTACTCGTATATAAAACTAGCGAATAGAAAATGAAAACGGAGTGCTCTCTGTTTAGGATAGTCTCCATCTAACATGGCTCAGCCTGTTTTAAGATGGAGATTTTTTTATCCTTTAAAGGATAAGTAGTTCTATACTAATAAAACAATAACAAAAAAACTAAAACTACTTATCTATAAATGACTAGATAACGTTATTATACGAATATAAAGTATATATATGTGCCAATAATATATGTTGCTTAGACATAAATAATATAGTATAATATACAATAAAAAACAAATATAAAGTAATGAAAAACATAAAGATATGAATAATATGAGTACCAATTATATAAAATACTATGTTTATTATTCTACATATATTTTTCAAAAAATATCTAGCTACACTATTTATACGTGCAGTTGTTTAAAAAATTTTTTTAAATTTTGTGTCTTTTATATTTGGCAGTAAATTATTAAATATTTTTTAAGCAATTACATTATATTGCTTTTTACCAAAGGCGGTGGATACAAATGGAACAATACAGTTAATTTGTGTTGCTGAATATGTTATGTTAGTTTGTAATCAACCCTGAAGAAGGCATAGTGTAGCCGGAACTGCTTAGTTGTTAAATTATAAAAATATAAGTGGTACATAAATACAAAGTGATATTATTTTAATATATTAAAGGATGGTTTTCATTTAGAACGTTATTGCAACCTTAAGCATTAAATTATTAACATGTCTTTCATACAGAAATAATTACCAATTCAATAATTATAATGAAGCGAGAGTACATTTTAAAATAAACTCTTTGGATAATAGACGACAGATTGCTGAATTAATTTGTCTATTTAAGCTTTTAAATGGCATTACTGACTGCCCCAATTTACTTAGATTAATTCATTTCCATGTACCTTTTAAACGTACCCGTCACATCAAATTATTTTACTGGACCGATGTAAACACTAATGCAGCAAAAAATTGATGCATACATAGAATTTGCAACTTGAATAATAATATTATCGGACCCATTGCGAGTGATATATTCAACTTGAATAATAATAAATTCAAAGGGGAAATCAGCCACAGCATGCAGACATTATCGTCGTGGGTGAAGTGATGGGTAAATATACTATTATTTTTTCATTTTATTTTAAAATTACAAAGGTATATATGAACAAACATTTCATTTATGGTTTTTCAAATTCTAATTTTGTATAATATAACTTTATTTATGATACATTACGTAGACATATTATTAAGTTTGAAATCATTTTCAGTCTAGTACTAAGTATTACTCATATTATTATTATTATAAACGTATTTTTATAAATATGACTGTAGATTTCAATAAATAAAAATAAAAAATATTAGAATATTACCCAAAACATTTAATTAGGTTGAATTGACCAAACCGCATTTTTTTATTTTTTTTATTAGGGATATCAACAGTAATACATGTAACAAAAATATAACAAATAAAATATACAGAGAATAAAACCAATGACAGATATCCACAGAAATACATAAAATACACGTACAATTCATACTAGTGTGTTTGTGTGAGTGTAAGTGAGTGAGAGGGTGGGTGAGTGGCTGTTATATTGGAATGAGGGTGGACATGTGTGTAAATATTGCACAAGTGTCAAATGTCGAAATAAAAATATATATAAAATATTAAGAATTAGAGATAAAATTTAATAAAATAAAATAAAATAAGATAAAATAAGACTTTATTATTGAAACTAAGTATAAGACAAAAAAGTATGTTTTAAGACGCGCATTTTAAATGTTTTTTTTTACAATCAAATGGATGAATAAGGGGCAAGTTCAAAATATATATACACTAGCAAAACGTATAAGTGGAGAGTTCTGGGCATAGTTCGTACGAATTGCTGGCACATGAAATAGAGAACTCAACGTGTGACGGGTGCGGTAGCCGGGGACATTTAATGATAACTCCGACAAAAGAGCCGGACTATCAAGGCGTCCACTAAGTATGTCATGAAGCACCCCCGTGTCCAACAGTAGACGGCGATCTTCTAAAGTAAGCAAGTGGTGTTTTTTGCAGGAAGACATATAATTGAGATTGGTATACCTGCATCTCCAGTTAAGATGTCTAAGAAATGTCCATTGAATTTTCTCGAACTTTTCTTTATGTGTGACATATTGTGGAGACCAAACAGAAGAGGCATACTCGAGCAAACTGCGAACATGAGCAAAGTGGACCATTTTAATACACGCGATATCTTTAAATACCTGACATGTACGAAGTACAAAACCCAATTTTAAGTTTAGTTTTATTTTCGTGTTTGAAGCAGTTTTATACACAATTTGACATTCAATCATCAGTGTGGCCATTATATGAAGCAAAATATCATCACATTAAAAAAAATAATCTTTAAATTAATCACTCTCTAGGGGGGTAGAGAAGATAGGTTTGATTAAGGAAAAGGCGATGATGATAATATATATTTATTAATGTTATTCATAAAAAGTAGGTACTTTTGACAATCAATCATTGAAAAAATATGATTTAATGACATTCGAGTATATGTACCTATGTATGTACAATATAATATGTAAAGTATAATATAAGATATAAATCACATTATCGATTTCACTGACAGTTCTATAAGAGAGAATTGGGTATCTACACACAGCTTTTACCTTACTGAGCTTTCTATTTTTTTTGTTGGTAAACATGTTTTTTGCGTTTTATTTTCATACCACGGTTTTGGGTTTTTTACAATATATTATTTTTTTTTTTAACTTTTAAAAAAATATAAAAATAGAAATATTGGCGTTCTTATGATTTACCCAATTATTTCATTTCGAGGGCCATTTTCAACGAGTTGTAAATAACTCACTATTAGAAAATGGGAATCAAGTTGGGGTTGAGTGGGATTCGAACCGCAGACCTTTGGTCCCTGAGTCCGAGACACTAGCCACAGGACCACAACCCGATTCATTCATTAATTCCAATTCGTTAGTTTTTATTGTCTTATTTGTTTTTTTTCCACTCCTTTTCACAGCTTTTAGGAAGTCTTACCAGTTATGTACTCAGGTGGTCGTGAAGATAAGTAATAACAAATCTGCAGTACATTATACTGATAAGTTGGCTGTAAGATGCGACTTGTTCACTAGGAGAGACAAATCTAGAACTGTCGTGCCAGGATATGTGGGTATGTAGACGACTGTAGGTATGTCGTTGTCACCAGCAACATACCTAAGTTCCTTACTTTTTATTTTATTTTATAAGTTAATTTAACATAGATACTGAATAACATACAATTTGAGGATTTTCGTAGATACAATTTTACATGCATATATGTATATTTTTAAATGTAGAATTACACAAAATAGACAGAATTACATTTGTTGTTTTTTTTTTAAAATTATATTTTTAAAATTTCTTTGACAGTATACAAAAAATAAGTTATTTGTGTGTACTTAATAACCAAGATTTATTCCTAAGAGATCATTCGCAAAAGATGGGAGAGTATCATTAAAAATGACAATTATGTTATTTCGGCAGTATATATTATATTCCCGACACATGCGAGCCATAGATTTGTGGTATGTGGCGTTATTTGAAAACAAAGGCAATTTAAATATGTCCGTCTTGCACTTACAAAATATTATATCGTATTGAGACAGATTCACAAGTGAATTACGAAAACATGTTTTCATATTAAATGTAAGTACACATTTTATGTATGTAAGTTTTCTATATTTACCCAAATATCTAACTTTTCAGACTATTTCCAAAAGGTCGTACATAACTTGTGTTAGAAACATGGGAATCGAGTTGTGCCAAAGTGCGATTTAAATCTAGGACCTTTGATCCATGAGTTTACACTACCAGGGGACCAAAATCCATTTAAAATACAGGTGTTCTTTAAACCCTGTCAGATCTGAAACCACGATGATCGGTACGAGCAAGAGGACATATTAACACAATTTTTAGAACGACTAAAATCTTAAAAAATAAAATATAGAAAAAAAAACAAATGGTTGCTTGCTTCTGCAAGGGAGAAGTACCAAAAATCGTTCTTTTTTATATCATTCACAAATGCAAGTAATTTTTGAGGTGATTAAATGTGAAAAGGCCATTAAAAAACGAAGAAAAAGAAGAAGAAGAGGTGATTAAATAATTATGTTAAGTGTATTCAAAGCATCTCATGGTAAAGTAGTTATTTTCAGATTACAATAAGTGAGTGAAGATGCCTTAAGTCCTGGGTTAAATTCCTGATGAGCACTATCTCTCTGGATTGGTTTCAGAAGCGTAAGACTGATAATATTGATGTAACTAGACAAAAAGTTATACAGTTCCCAATGCCTTATTCGGTGTGGATAAAGGAGTGATGACCACAAAACATTTTTTTTCAAAATGACTTATACTTTCTATAAAAATCGAAATCTTCCAAATGTAAAACATCAAGTGGTATTTCCCGTTTTCTTAGTAACACAACATTAAAAAATATATTTCAGATCTGAAATCAACTCTGTTGTCGACTCGTTGCAATACAAATCGTCGTATAAAATCATTATGTTTATTAAATTCATGATACTTTTGATGATAAAGCTAGTAGTGGGAGAAGATATTATAGTTGCTGATGAGAAAAATATTTTAATCAATAAAATGTCACTCGTTGGTGCTTACGTGGCAGAGCATATCAACATGGACGGATACATAACTATTCTATTTAATCCAACCACCAAAAACATTAACGAAACAGCCAATAAACTAATTAAAAACATTTCAACACGGATTAATGTAAACGTGGAAGTGACCGTGTCATGTTTAAGTAGCAGTTATCTTCTTCTGGGAAGAAAGCGAAACCATCTCATTGTGGTGACAAAGAACGGTTCTGACTTGTACAATGTATTGAATAATACTTGTGCTTATTTTTACAACCATCCGAACAAAGTTGTCATCGTTGTTTTAAATCCAAACTGTGGAGCCAGGTGTATCCACGAAGTGGCCGAGAGTGGTTGGAGATACTCACTGTTGAATACTTTTATAGTAACTGTGGATTCAACAAGTATTGAAGATGAATTCAATGTTTTCACCTACAAACCTTATGTCGAATCGTGCGATAGTGTTAAAATAATCAGAGTCCTGATGGAAACCGATGATTATTTGAAGCATTTGATAGCTGATGAAGAGAAATCAGCGGTAGACTTTTACAATTGTACCCTCAAAAGCGGTTCGTATAACCAAAGCCCTTTAATGGTTTTTAATAACTCAGACCATCAACATTATCATGGAATTGAAGCTGAATTTCTTCATATATTCAGTAGAGCTTTTAATGTGGTTATCGAAGTTTATGCGATCAACGATAGACCAAGTAGAGAAGTAATTGTCAGACCTTTTGAAGACCAAATAAGTTTATTCACATGCCCGTTGGTTATGAGACCAGATCGTATTTTACAGTCGTTCATAATACCTTTTGAAATGTACGATTTCATTGTGATTTTACCTTTACCAAGGGCTTTAAACAATATTAATAAAATTTTCAAACCATTTAATTTGAAATTGTGGATTATTGTCGGATGCTCGTGTATTATTTCTTATATACTATTAGCGTACCAGCATAAAATTATTTCACAGTGGTTAACAGAAGTAGATAAATTATCGATGGTCGATACATTGGGAATAATTTTAGGAATGGCAGTTTCATTGAAATTAAAAAGGGGATCATTCAAGGTGTTCGTCCTTTTGTTCATATGGTTTATATTTTTGATACGAAATCTTTTCCTGGCCGAACTATTTAAATTCGTAGTTTCAGATTTGAAAGAGGATCATCCAAATACCATCGATGAACTATTCGACAGAAATATACCTTATGGAGGCACCAATTATATGAAAAACTTTACAGATGAGAAAATACAAAAGAAATTCAATATCGTACCCGTAGTTGAAATGGATTTGAAACTTGGTCGTATACTAGATGGAGAGAAGCATGGTTTGATATATCCGAAGAGGATAGTAAACGCGGATTTAAAGCGGTTCAACAAAACGGCATTGGATGTGTACTTGTTGAAAGTTCCTGTGAGGAGAGGATTTTGGAGCATCATGATAGCGAGGAATTTTCCTTTTGCCAACAGATTTTCCACGAAATTTAGGTCTATCTCAGAATCTGGTTTAATCTACAAATGGACAACAGATCCAGATAAGATGTTTGCTGCAGCACAAGTGTTTCGGGATGACTTGATTGCACTTAAAATGGAACATATTATGGGAAGCATTTACATTCTTCTTGTTGGATACATATTAAGTTTTTCTGCTTTTCTAATTGAAATTTTTTGGAAAAGTTTATAATTGAAATCATTAAAATTTTCAAAAAACCTCCTCTCTCCTCTCTCTTCTCTTCTCTCTGTCTGTTGTCTGAAGTCTGTCGGTATGGTATCGATAGGGATTTCTGTATGCACATTTAATCATTTACTAGAATGTAATTACATTTTGAGTAATCATTATAAATTATTCTCATCAAAGGAATATCATTGTAGGTAAAATATTCTAATTAAGTTTATATTATTATTAACGGAATTTTAAAAATATATATTACTCTGCGGCGACATAAAATTTACTTTTGGAATCGAATTTTGCTGGTTATGCATTTAAATGCGCTTTTCAAAGTTACTATTCCGCACTTTCCTAATACATATTCTGATGGTATCTAGACGCCTTTAAAATGTGCATTTTGAAATTTAAATGTTAATAAAATGTAGTAGTCATTTTTTGAAGCGTGAAAAAGTATAAAAATATATAATTTATTTGTTTTATAATTTTTATTTATTAAAAGAAAACAACAGCCATTACAACAAAAAAATAAATATTTACAAATAAACCAAAATTATGGGCTAATTATAGTTTTCTATACATTACTAAATACAATGTCAAAAAATAAGAAAAAAATCGTACATTGAAATAGCCATTCCGCATCATTCCACAAGTAAAAAATAAACAAAATATTACAATAATTATGAAATAATAAAAAAAATAAAAGAAAAAGTTTTTTGTTTACTCTGACTTAAAAATCCTTTCGCCGGCGCCGGCTGATCCATATGGAGTAATACGGAGCTCTCAGTCCTCCCTTCTTTCTTCTTTCAAACAAGAGAAAATAATTACAATATTAAAGTGTTCAAAAAATATTATTCAATATGATTATTATTATAAAAGTTAAGTTTTAACTAGTTTAAAAAAAAAAAGAATTCTTATAATTAACACCAATATTTAATTTTGAGGGCCATTTTCAACGAGTTGTACATAACTCACTATTAGAAAATGGGAATCAAGTTAGGGTAGAGTGGCATACGATCTTTGATCCGTGAGTCTGAGACACTAGCCACGGGACCACAACCTGATTCAAATTGTTTTGCTTAAGTTTTTTTACAACTATCTAAATAAATACGTTACATTACAATAAAAGTACTCTCAAGCAAGCAAAAGGTCTTGGGTTCGATCTCCGACATGGTAGAAATGAAATATTTATTTAAAAGGGTGTGTTCACACTAGAATATTTCTTAGTCCCTAGACCAGTCCAGCGTGAGACTGATTACCTTACTTTCATGTAACAAAAAATATCAAGGTACGCTGCGATTGGTGTGCCAATGCAGTTCTCTATGCACCATTAGGTGCGGAAAGGGAATGATGATGATGATGACTTAAAAAAAAAACGTTTTTGGTGAAAACCATAAATCGCATTTACGTAGATGAAGATATTCGCAAATAACATTTTTTTTTTTGTAATCTCACAGGTAATCAAACCCGAAACCCTCCGTACATAAGACGAGCGTATTAACCCATTGCCCCACGATGGCCGACATGATTGAACATGCGTTTTCTTCGATTCCCATTTTAAAATATGTTTACCACTTCTGTTGAAGTATTTTCATATCAAATTCATATTATTTCTCTTATTGGTTTCTAAAAATACAAGATTTGGCTCAATAACAAAACACTGAAGAAAAACCTGCGATTACAAAAGAAAAACTTATTTCTATGGCTTTTTCTTATGTTGGTAGTATATTCGCTAATGTAACCAATCACGCGAGTCCCTTTTTTCGTCAGAAGAAAACAGATAAACAGCACGCGATAAATATTATTTTTTTATAATATAATGTAAGTACCTACTTGGACACATTTCCTGGAGCATTATCTAATCACCCGTATTATTTATTTTTATTCAAACTTCAGCAGACTTATTTATTTATTTTCAGTTCACAAACAGTAAAAGATATCACAATATAAATACAATTTTAAAATAAAAAAATAAACATCTTTGACCAATCATATGTGAACACCAATAGTCATAAAAGAAAAATTAAAAATTGTATACAAATAGACCAAAATTTAGTTTTCATTATTTTATTTTATTCAGAAAACATACAGTCATACATAATAAGAATTAAAAACAACAATTTTTTAACATAAAAAGACCAATTAAGTTTTCATAAATTATGCAAAAGATATAAACATTATATGTGACAAAAAAAAAAGAATTTTAAGTTAGAAAAGAATAATTGTTATCATTTGCGTTTTCCATGGAGGTAATAAATTAAAATATCGAATGTACACTCCGAGCCATCCACGCACACACATGAACGCACTTAAAAAACATACACAAACATATACATTACATGCGGCACATATACATAGCATAAACCACTCAAGATGCACATTCAGCAACTATCCCAAATAATCGACCCCATGAAGAAATTTTCTGTACAAATGCAACGTGCAGTTAAAAATGTCTACATCAATACTGAGTCCATTATAATTTCTACAGGTCCGTCTAATAAATAAATAAGAGGCATAATTGTTGTTACAAGTTGGTACATAAAAAAGGGAATTTAATCTGGTATGGCGAAGAGGACAACGGAAACCAATATTTATATTATTACAGCAGTTTATTAGAATTTATATAAGACTAGCGGACGCGTCAGACGTTGTCCTGCCCGAACGTTGGCTTGCCTGCCATTAGCTTGGAAAAATACTTTTCATTGATAAGTAGGTACCTAAGTACTTATTTGTGATTAAATTCCAAAACTAAAAATTGATAATATTGAAATATTTCATTTAAGTAGGTGGTACATTGGTACTTGTTTATGGTTGAATTCGAAAACAGATTTTTTTTTTTTCAAATATGGCATTCCTTTTGCAAACGTCAAACTCCGGTCGTCTCGCCAACAAAGGGGTGTACTTATGTAGGAATACGATTTTTTTAAATGTATTGAATTGAATATTATTTTAATATTACCAAAAATCCAATAAAAAGAAATAAATTGGTAGGAATTATAAGGAATTTAAGGAAAGAATTTGATTGAGATCCACAAAAAACAAATGTTGTTTGTAAACATTCAAAAACAAACTTTTTTTTACACTGAAAAACTACATCTTTCCATTTTTTTGCAAATGCATTCTCCTTGAATGCAGCCCTGTTAGATCGATGTATTAAACATTTACGCTGCTAACTTCTTTTTTACATATTCGATTGAAGATCTTTTGGTGATGTGTAGCTAGTAACACAATAACTTTAATATTTCTACCTTACATTCACAGAGACTCGACCGCTGTGCACGTGCAAACCACGAGCCCATTGCGTGACATTGCGCGATTGGCCCATTTCACACCTCGTCAAAAATCTACACAGTGTGATAAAATACAATACGGTGGATCGATATTTATTGTTTAACAATTATTTATTTATTTAATGCCTGGCAAATGCAGTAACCAGGACACCATGAGACCGACTAATCTCCAGTCAATTTACTTTTGCAGGATTTTTACCTGAGAGTACTCACTACATTTAAATAATGATTTTGATAAAATTATTATTAAAATCTCTTTTGTTAAGTTTTACTATATTATTGAATCGGGTTGTGGTCCCGTGGCTAGTGTTGCGGACTCGCGGATTAGAGGTACGAGGTACGATTTACATTTTATAATAGTGAGTTAATTACAACTCGTTGAAAATGGTCACCAAAGTTGAAATGTTTGGGTTAATTATAAGAACGCCAATACATATATATATTTAATAATGTATGAACCGAGGCGTTTTTATTGATATTTTTACTAAAACTATGGAGTTTTATAAAAAAAACAAAAAGTATAAATTTAAAAAGGTTCAAACGGATCTAATAAATGCCAACCCGCTATAATTTTACCGTGCCGTTTAGATTAAGATATTTTGTGTTAAATATCTTCGTCGCGATATCACGCAGCTGGTTTGTTAATTTGGAAATTCTTGTAATAATGAAAAGACTTTTTTTATATAAATATAATAAGCAATCGGGTTAAAATTTTCGGCATTCCTGCGTTATACATTTACGTATCGATTGAAATGATTTATTATTAAATAATAAATGCTTTTTGGACGCAGAAAAAGCATTTTATCAGAAATCGGAAGTAAATCACGAATACAATCAAAAATATACCAATGCGCCACATCGTTGCGGTGTATGAAGTAAATGAGTACTGAATTAACGATTGTCTCACAGTTTCTTTGCGTCTCACTTTCGATTCTATAGGTACATTTGAGAGCGAGAGAGACGATTTCACTCGTCAAGTAGCCAGTAATTCTACGTGTTGCTTCCGGGCATTTCTTAAGAGGTATTAATTAATTTATTTATTTTATTTATTAGTGTGTTCACGGCGCAAATGCCTTTTATAAACATAAACATAAATGCATTTAACATAACACCGCTTCTATTTCAAAATTTTGAAATAATATAATAACAATATTGCTCTACAGAGAACTAAAACTACCACAGCCAAAAATCACTATACTTACATAGGACGGAAGCTTTTCAATAATTTATCACAAAATCTACGTCAAGAAATAAATTACGGAAAATTTAAGGATAAATTAAAGAAAAGCTTCTTGACATAATTAACATTAACTGTATTTTGAAAATGGAGAGGTATGTTTAATATATGCCTGTGTTTATAAATTTGGTGTTTTTATTTTAATATTTTTTAGTGTTATATTTTCTCAATTTTTTTAAAATTGTTTAATTTATTCTATTATTATTTTGTTTTGCATTTTTTGTTTCTTTTTTATGTTATTTTGTAAACTTGCCAAACACAAGAGCCAGACTCTTTTTTGGCAAGTTTAACCTTACGTGTCCCATTTTTATACTGAGTGTATTGTTAATTGTTTTATTTATGCTAATAAACGTTTTTATTATAATATATATCTATACATAGTTATTTAATACAATGTAGTATATAATAACTAAGGGATTTAAATACTTAACTTACTTAGGTAGAAAATAATAAAATTAATAAAAATATAAAAAAATAAAGACATCGCGGTTTATTCGAAATAGCAAAAATCATAAATCATAAATTGGTTGGTATTGTTGCAATGTATATTGAATGCCCTAGGTTTAATGCTAACGTCTCCTGGTTCCTGGTTCCCTCGACTGTGCAATCTTGGAATAGGTGAATTAATAGCATGATTAGTAGCAGCAATGTCTATATGAAATGGGACATTATGTCTGAAATGGGCTCCAGATACTTGAATTGTATTCAAGTATGCTCCTGACAAGTGATACATACAAAGTTTTCAAAGATTTTGGTATAAATCTTGCTCGCGCTGTGAGCGTCAGCCAATTATTGATTAGATTAAAATTTTTATCACTTTTGACATCAACAATAGTTGATTAAAGCAAATGCTAATAAATATTACATATTTGGGAGTTTAAATTTACATTTTTGCATGTGTTTTGACTACACGGTACAGGAACGTGAAGATTTTTCGGCTTAATGAGGGAAGGGTTAAGAAAAAACTTAGTAGCTAGTTCAGAAAGAGTGAATTTCTAATAGGAATAACTTTTTTTTTTAAAGTTATTGTATATAACACTGAGTTTGACCTGGCAGCAAAAACACAAAAGTCATTGATAAGAACCCTCTTAAGCCTACAGATATCGGAGTGATTCTTTATTCGAGGAATTTGTAGTGCTCGGAGTTCCAATAGCGATCCAATTTCCCGACAAATGGTTAGAACTTCTTTAGCTCAGAGACAATTCTCCTATATAGGACAAAAGCTATATAGTAATATGTCAGAACCATGGAAATATTGCAGAGACCATAAGATAAAGAAGTTACTGACTATTTTCATTAGTGAAATTGGTCGCGGAGAGTCTGAAGGGTTGATGATTGCCGTTAGATGGCCAACACATTTTCTTATTTGAGTTGTTATATTTTTTGTTAATTAAATTTTGGAGATCCTTATTATTTTTTACTACGCTTTTTACAGCGTTGTTGACTATGTTTACACTTCCTTTTTTCTAAAAATGTTGTTAATTTGTTATTTTTTTCGTATTGATTATTGTTTTTATATTTTGACTGTCTTAAAACGGGGTAAATAACCCAGTGTAAATATTTTTTTGTTAATTACATTTTGGAGATCCTTATTATTTTTTACTATGTTTTTTACTGTGTTTTTTACTATGGTTGCACTACCTTTTTCTAAAAATGTTGTTAATTTGCTATTTTCTGATTATTGTTTAATATTTCTGTCTTAGAAAGTGGTAAATAACCAGTATAAACAACAGCCAAACAACTTTGTATAAATATATAATTTCATGTTAGTATATCATATTTATGATAGTAAATAATTAAAAAATATGTGCATGTAATAAAAGTATTAGTTAAGAAATTACTAGTTGTTGTTTTTTTGTACAATTGAATAAATACATTACATAATATTTAATGATAAATAGTAAAAAATCGTCATTATAATACCCTCACCCGATGACGTAAAGGGCATTGCAATGTTACCTAAACGCAGCGTATATCGATGTCCAAATGTTTGTAGACACGTTCCTAGACTTCCATACTCCGTTCACAAAAATGTTTTCCCTCTCTGATGAAATATATATATTTTTTTTTTATTTGTTTCTTTTTATTAAATAACTTGAAATAGGTGCGGTTTATGGGTGCTTTTACTAACGCGACTGCAATGCAAAGATCACGTGGTCGACCAGAAGTTTGATGGGGGCGGTATAGATGTACGGGGAGAGGAGTAACGCCATATTTGCACAATCAAATTTCGCGAAAGGTTGTGGGAATAATGCAGATGGCGTCCTCCTGTTCTTACCACGACACACGGTTAAATACTCGAATTCGGAATGGAACGCCTTCACGGAATAGAAGCAAACAAAAGAATCGTGAGTTTTATTCTATCAAATAAAATGAATCGAATAATAAAGATTTTGTGAGAACTCGATTTTTCGCAGTCGAGTTACTCGCGATCACATTAAAAAAAATATCGATTGGACCCATTGACTACGATATAAAGAAAAAAATACGGAATTTCTACGTGCTAAACCAAAATGAGAACTACAGTACTTTGTAAATATACGTCTTTGAAACCCTTTATTGGGCAAATGCCGAAATTGGTTCATATATTAATCAGTCGTTTTAAGGTATTTCCAATACGGCCCATAGAAATTTCAACAAAATTACTAATACGTTGTCGGTCGTTGGTTAAGTTATTGTTCCAATTGCGTGAAGTTGGCGCGTTTACCTAGTAATCCATGTGTTTATGCAGTTGTCAAATAATAATAATGTTTGGATAATTTATGTAGCGCCATTTTTGTGAAAATCACCTCGATTGTTGAATCAACGGTTGCAAAAAATATAATTACTGACATTTATATTTGTAATTGTTTATTTATTTTTTTTATTTTTTTTAAATTTATTTTTTCAAAAATATTTACAAAATAGTCTTAAATGAAAGTCCTACTGAGTTGCATACATACGTCAGCTGGTTCTTATAAATTACATCGATTATTTACACTTAATCTACATTAACAATAATTTTACTTGAAAAACATTACATATTACATTATGAAAAATTAAAAACTATCACTAATACAAAAAACTTTTTTCTAATAACCATAATTTGAGCAAACGTCTCACTCTTGTATTTAACTCAGAATTTTTAATATGGTTTGGTAACATGTTAAATATTTTAGGTATACTGTATTGCAGTGTCCTTTTGCCATATTTATTGCAATATCTAGGAACAGCTAGCCCTTCTATACTAGTAAACCTGGTGTTGTAATCATGTACCAACTTGTGTTTATACTCGGAGTGCGACGCATGCTGACAAATTAGTTTGTACCAAAGTAGAGCCCTAACAGATAATTTATTTACATATTTATACATCAATGATATTGAAATATTGTGTCTGGCGGTATACATCTTTATGTTGTAGCAATTTGATCATAGAATTTTGCAAAGTTTCCATAATAATATTTTGTAAAGAATATCTGCGTATTTTTATTACATAAATTTATTTTCTAACATGACTAAACTATCATTGGTCAATTTATTGACCGTTAAAAAAAATTGTTTTTATAAAATCTAATTATTTTTTTTTTATCGAATTTATTTTATGTGGGTATTTTAAAATATAACATTTGAAATTCAAATTCTTGAATAATTAATTTGCCCCATAAAGGGTCAAAGTGGCGATTCTTGCTATAATATTTTGTAGTTCCTGAACTGAATTCGATGCGTAAAATTGATCAATTTGCCTGTCAAATGATTGAGATAAAATTACAGTAAAACTCTAATTTTCCGGGATATTAGTGAAAGGTGATATTTTTAAAAAAATAATACAGCGAATCGATATCACAGCAAAATGAAATCATTATTAGAATCTTCCCCTTAATTTTTTATTTCCTGATTATCTAGGTATTTGGCGATTCGGATGACTGTAATTCGTATAAATGGAGTTCTACAATATAAATATTTATGATAAATAAATCTGACAATTTTTAGGCCATTTTGGACACGTAGTTGGTTTTTGACAGACAAACTCGCCTCGCGGCTTGTTCGAGATTTTTTGACACAAGACCGTATTTCCGATCGGCTTTCTTCTGCAGGCTTATTCTGTCACAATTTCGTTTTATAAGTTCGTTCGTTCCTCAGATATACATTGCATTCTAACGCAATAAAAACCATATTTAGCTCTCTCATACGATACGAATGAATTTACGAAACGAATTAGTTACAGCATAGGATCACTTTTCCCAAAGCTGAAGGGGATTATGAAAAAAAGACGCGAGCACACATGATATAAATACCAAATGGCTGACGGAACTGGGGGTCAGACCATGGTGCGTTCTAGATTTTTTGTATTCAATTGTAAAAGTACACAAGGTACATAAAAAAGAAGTACAACTAATTAATACAAAAACTCCACCAAACCACTTTTTGTGGCTTGTTGGTGAAGTTTACCTAGATAAATATTAATCCTATTTAAAAATAAATATCCTTACTTAATCAATTACAGTCAAAATAAGAAGCAGTACTTAAGACTGTATCTGGTCAATCAAAAAAAATAATAAGAAAAACAAATATATTATGAAAAAATAATATACTTAAAAATCAAATTTAAACACATTATTTAAAGAACATTAATATATAAACTCTTGATTAAGAAGCCAATTTCAATTTTTTTTCTTACTACATATGGCATATTCGGTGCAACAAAGGCACAACAGCTTATTTTTTAATTTCACAGGAGAGAACTTTTGAATATTTTTCGCATTTATTGCCTTATTACTGGATTTCTATTTGCACTACGTTTTAAATCTTGGTAAATGAATTGTTTTTGCTTTAGTTTCACGTCAAATTCTGAATTATTAAAAAAAATGCTAATAAAAGACGTAACAAAAAAAGTGTCCTGAATTGTGACTGTTGCACCGAAGGTGCGATATATTATTTATTTTTTTAAATATTTATTTTAATTTTTTTATTTTTGTTGCACCGAAGGTGCGATATATTATTTATCTAAGGTCAGTAGGAATAAAATAAAAAAAAGAAAGGTACAACATACCTCAATGTTCTACTGCCATATTTATTACCAATTTAAGGAATCACTTAACCACCATTATAAGTAAAGCGAGCGTTACAATTATTATTTTGATAAATTTAAAAAATGTAAGAATGATACTGCTCTAAAATGATGAAGAACCACAACATTTTTTGTACTGGCAGAGTTTTGAGTGATTTGTAAATGGGTCTTTTGTTATCTCTCTTATTGAATAATTCTAGTGGAACAATGAGGAACTTCAGCCCTACGGGAAATTGGATACAAAAAATGTTTTCTTACGCGGGGTAAAAATTAGAGCATTAAATTGTAAGAAAAGTTTTTTGAAAATGTACAGAAAAAATAATAAAAAATATTTTGATAAAAACGCACTACTTTAAATGACGTCACTGGTTCATGAGAATAAACCTATGATCTGAGAGCTATGGAAGATTTCCGGTCTGCTTGTCGCTTCTGGACCAATGGGAAGAACTGAATGAGAATAAGCGGAAATGAACCTCTGACGTTACACGCGAAGTTATTTCAGAAATACAAAACTTTGAAAAATCGTAGCGCCGATAATACGATATATAAAAATTTAAAAAAAAATTTTTGACTTAGTTTAACAGTCTTTTAACAAATAAAAAATTCAAAAAAAACCACTGAACTTCCTCATTTTCTTAATAATGAAATACTACAGATCATGCATCATTCTGGTTGAATGGCCCCATGATTTTATCCCATACCTTTTTATAGACTCAATCGGGGAAAAATGATTCGAGGATTGGAAAAAACGGTGGCATAAGTGTTTTATTCCCGATAGTGATAACTAATAAATTTGAAGGGGACAATAATTAATACCGGGGAATTAAAAAGTTTTTTTCGTATCAGACTTTTTAGTATTTCTTTATTTATTTATTTACCTGGATTAAGATACACCCAAATAATATTCCATATATATTTGAACATCTGACGTAACACACATAGAGCAAAGATGACATAGAGTGATAACATAGTCTATTCGCAGCACGTAAATCAGTCGAGAACACTAACAGACAAATTCTAGGAATGTTGAACTAACAAAAAATAACCGATTGTGGATTTGACAGTTACGTGTTCCTTATTTGAATGAACCGAACGCATCAGTACGAAATTATAATATTTGGATTTTCATACTTTTTTTTCACTATTATTTTTCCCTTCCAATTGTTTTTCCATTGTCTTACTTATTTGGTTATATATTGATCATCATCATCATTCCCTTATCGTACATAATGGTGCATAGGGCACTGCATTGGTACACCAATCGCAGCAGATCAGTCTTTCGCTTCAGGTACCAGTTCAGGGACTGTGAAATATTCTAGTGTGAAAACACCCCTTCAAATAAATATTTCATATCAAGCTTATCGGAAATCGAACCCGAGACCTCTTACATGGCAGGCAAATGCGCTGACCATTACACCACGAGGCCGACAAATTAATCTTATTATATATATTCAAAACAAATTTATGAATAACTTAAAATACAAAACCGCTATTTCTTATGTATCAACTCTCACTGCCTCCATCTACCATGGAATCACTTCTCTACAATACCGCAGAGTGTATGCGGACCAACTACTGCTTCACAAAATTATGACAGGAATAGTTGACTGTACAGAACTACTTAGTTTGATAACAGTGCATGTGCCAGCCAGGATTTGTAGACGGTACCACCTGTTTCATGTACCAATAAGTAAAACATCGTATGTTAAAAATGCTTTTTTTCGTAGGACTTTTTTAGTGTACAATACAAAATTTAAAGATATTACACAAATATCACTCTTTCAGATTTAAAATTTACACTAAAAATGCATTATGTAACTTAATAGACATTATAATAATAAATATGTACATCTCCTTTCCCCTCCTTATCCTCTCTTCAAGCATCCTTGTCCTAATCCCGCCCAATTTACAATAACTTACTGTTCTTAAAAAAAAAAAATATTTACGAGTACAAGAAAATAACATTTTTATATGTATAAACTTATATGTATTTATTTGATATGTAATATATTTTCTTTACTAACTTTGTATACTTTGTGGAAATCTGTTATTAGTTCTGAGTTTATACACTATATCTGTTTGTTTACTATAAATATGTACGTAGAAGTGTTGATTTCACAAATAAAATAAAATATCTTAATCCTAGTCAAATATAATATTTACAACAAAATATTTACATTTATGCTTAAAGGGTACATGATATAAAGGATGGATGTCAATTTTTATGTATTTTAAACTAATAATGGCACTGATGGAAGTTCACATGATCTATATTTGTGTAAGATAATAACAAAATCTGATATAAAGGCTCTACTTTCTACAGGGAATAAAGGTCGGATGTCTGTTAAATACTGAAAATAAAGCGATAATTTAATAAAAATATAAGCACATTCATTTATATTTATAAGTTGATTTTAATGTCAATGAGGTTTGATAACTGAATAGCGTTCTTTCTCTAAACTTCATTTTTCGACATTCATCCTTTACATCCGTACCCTTCACTTATTCTTACACTACTTCACACTATTCTTTACTTATTGTCCTGATTTATAATATTAACACTGTTGTTTTAAAAATAAAGTAATAAATATTTAATTAACCTGTCAATCTCACGTAAATCTCACCTGAATCATGAATATAGATGTTCAAATATAGGCAGAATGGTGAATGTTACACAGTGTGTAAAGTGGCCACTTAAACCAGCTATTGACAGGTCATAAGCCCTGTAGATGCCTAGACTTCTATATTACCTTTTCTTAAATGTTCTTCATCTCTGTTGTAATATGTAAATATAAACAGCTCCCCAGGGAGTTGGATCCAGTCCTTGTCTACAAAAATTTGGACAAACTCAAAATATTGTTTATAAATTACCTGGTCCATGAAGAAGTATAGAAATTGAAAAAATAACATTTTCAGGCGTTGCCTAGTATGTAGGTGAAATAATTCAATTAGATGAATCTCACCTGCATAAATAAAGGTTTCAGCTCTTTAACATCACAAACATCAACAGATGAAAGAATTGAAGGAATATAGATGTTCAAATATAGGCAGAATGGTGAATGTTACACAGTGTGTAAAGTGGCCACTTAAACCAGCTATTGACAGGTCATAAGCCCTGTAGATGCCTAGACTTCCATATTACCTTCTCTTAAATGTTCTTCATCTCTGTTGTAATATGTTATTATAAATATTTATTTTCGAATATTCACAACTTATTCATATCCAGCCTAGTTTTTTAGGCGTTTTATTAAAAATATATTTACACTTTTCAAATTTTTTATTATGAGTTTGTAAAAAATGAGGAATTATGGATGCGAATTAAAAAGGTGGCGGCCTCCGCGGTGTAGTGGTCAAGACGCTTGACTCACATATGGAAGGTTCCGGGTTCGATACCCAGTGGTTGCGAATTATGTGGGTATGCATTTGTCGATTATTGTTACACTTCAATATCCTTTACCCACTACAACTGTTCACTTCCCACCTCCCACCTCCAGTATCCCTTGATAACCCGCCACAGCAAGACCTCGTGTTGTATATTTTTTCGCCAAACGTGTGCCGCTTCACCATTTGTCTCCACCAACCACCAGTGTTCAGCTCCAGATCGGGGGCCTATCCTAGCGTTGGTGCCGCTCGCAATTAACCAGTCGGACCGCAATTCCATCAAAAACGAACCAGGTTAGTGGCTTCCATTCATTTGTTGGAGTTGTGACTGATTGACATTGCATACCGCATATGAAAGATATTCACCATATATTTAAAAAAAAAATAAATCTTAAAGTAGGGCACACATATCATACATATTGTTATGTGTGTTCTAATAATAACATTGCAAATATATTTAATTTATAAATTGTTTATCACATATGTCTTGACCATTATTTTAAATTTTGATATGTTTTTTTCTTCATAAATATTTTTTTCCATTTCGTAATACTTTTTAATTGCTTTAAATAAAATTGAATTTTGCGACTTTGCCTTTTTCCTAAATGGAAGTCTAATTTTGTTCTTTTCTCTAGTATTGTGATCGTGTTCATGCTGGTTCCGATCAATTTTTTCCAAAATTCTGTTTTTTATTAGAGTTTATAATTTTATGAACAAATATCATTGTATTGTAAAATATTCTTTGTTTATATGTTAATAATATAAATATAAATATATATATATATTTAAAAATACAGTCCACTATATCGTAAAAGCCTAAAAGCCTAAAGCCGCTAAATAATATCGTAGAAGCCCTAGGGACTTCGCCCCCGCTATTTCTCGCCCCGCACCCGCGTGGGAATTCGTTTTCCCGCTACCAGTGAGAACACATAAATAAAATATGATTTTTCTCAAGCCTGGGTGTTCTGTAATGTAATTCACCACTGTAATTGGGCCTCCTGGCCTGTTGTGGAGCAAAAAATATGTGAACGATAAGTATGTCATGATACGTTGAGCGTTAAAATTTTTCACTAAAGCTAGGGTTTCCTAGGACAGCGGTGCCCGTATTTTAACGGCCGTAGTGAACGGTGATGCAGTGGACAGCCGTCGTAAAGGTGACTAGAGTGTGGTTTTCTAGGAAAACGGTGTTATCAACACCATTTAACACCGTTTTCCTAGAAAACCACTCTCTAATCACCTTTACGACGGCTGTCCACGGCATCACCGTTCACTACGGCCGTTAAAATACGGGCACCGCTGTCCTAGGAAACCCTAGCTTAAGTTACATATGGTGGAACGTTAGAATGAAAATAATTGATAGGGTGTGATAATGTCTCCGCTGTCGAATTTTTACTCTTTTTACTATTCTGCCTCTGTAAAACCATTTTCTTTATTTTAAGCTTAAATTTTTTTAATAAATATTATTAATATTCTTATTTGTCTGAGCTTGATGTACTAAATACATATATAAAAGAGACCAGAAAAATAAATAATCAATAGTGTAATTTGATCCTGTCTGATTATTGACCTTTCACTTTGCTATGGCGCGGCGGTGAGGGTTCTCAGTAAGAAGTTGAGTATAGAAAGTAGAGACTCCGGCGAAGGGGTTGGGAAGAAAAAGGGACGAAGTTAAAGAAAGCTTTTAAGGCAAGAGTGATCTTGTGTTTGCAGAAGCAATTTTCTGACGAAATTGAAAACGGAAATATTTACCCTAAGAAAATATTTTAGCCATTCTTTTATTGTCACATCTATAAAGAAATCGTGAAGCTTTTATAAATTTGAATGATTTTATTACGCCATTTTGACTCTTTCCACTTTCCACGGAAGTTCATTTTGAAACAGCTTAATTGCGTTTTTCAACCTCATCACGATATTATTAATTTATTTGTGATTTCTGTTTTGTAGCCGCCTCGTAGTAAGTGGTCATCGCATTTACCGAACATCTAAAAGCTTTCGGGTTCAATACCAGATATGGGTGACTAAAAATATTTTTTTGAACTGGAGCATTTTATTTGTTTATTTATCGTTCTCATATAAACATTTTTAATAAAAATGAAATATTCGTTTTATGAAGGATTTCGGCCAAATATTTAGATTTTGGAGGCATTTCCGACGAGATTTAAATAACTCACTATTAGAAAGTGGGAATCGAGTTGGGGTAGAGTGGGGTTCGAACCTTAGACCTCTGATCAGAGTCCGCAACACTAGCCACAAGAGCGAAACCTGATTCTTGAATTATTAAGTTAACCAACTGATAAAAATAAATAAGAAACCATCTGGTCCAAGAAGAAGTTTCAAAATTGGAAAATTGTTTTCAGGCGTTGCCTAGTATATAAAATAGTTCAGTCAGATGAATCTTTTCACAACAATAAAGATTTCAGCTCTTTGACTTCACTAAAATCTACAAATGGAAGAATGGAAGAAATATGGATGTTAAAACATGGGCAAAATGGTGAATGTTACTCAGTGCGTAAAGTGGCCACTTATACTAGTCAATGACAGGTTATACGCCCTGTAAATGCTTAGACTTCGATATTCCCTTATTTAAGGTATTCTCCATCCCTGTTGTAATTTGTTATTCTTAATTTTTGTTTTCTGTGTATTGTAATCTTTCTTCATTTTAAGGATTAACCCGCTAAGCCTCTATTTAGAGACTTGTCAGTAGGTGGAAAAGAGGGGATATGAAAGGAGGTTATAAAAATGCACCACAACACCAGACCACTTGAGAAAAAAATATTTCTTGAATTTTATTCTTGCAACTCTCGGGAATCGAACCCGCGACGTCAGTTTCACAGTTAGCCATCTAACCAACTGCTCCACGGCGCCTGTCAGTTCTTCTTCTTATCGTTCCTCTCCCCGATAAAGGTTGGATATCATTGCAGCATTTTTTACTTCATTGGCAGCTGCCCTGAACAAGGACTGCTGAGAGTGCAAGGAGTGCTGAAATGGAACCAGTCACCCAAGTTCTTTAGCCAAGAGGTGCGTCTTCTTCCTCCACTGCGTGTTTTTTCAATTCTTCCTTGAAAAATTACTTTTGAAATTTCATTTAAATTATTTATTGACAATTCTTGATGGAATTTCATTGTAATGATGTAATAACTTATTTTTACAAATAAGTTATTAATTTTAAAAATACTTGGTACACTTCCACTTATTTATTTTGACCAATTAGCCAATAGACCAATAGAAAAAAAACATAAAAAATTTACATGTAGGACATAAAGGTCAAAAGTTAGATAGATTGGAAATTTTAGAAATAAATAGGATAAAAAATAATAGCGATAGAATTTTAATAAATCAGCAGATAGAATTTAAAAACTCACCCTTATTAGCCCCCTTAGTTAGACCCCGTACATTGTAATAAAACAATAAATATTTTTCATAACATGGAATATCCTCTTAAAGTACACCGCCAACACATGTTTCGATCATTTGTCTCACTCTGTTCCATTGCAATATTGCATATTGTATTTTTTTCAACTTATTTTTAAATGTACCTACACTCAAGATAATATTTAGTTTTATATAAATTATCCATACACTGTATTATATTCACCAGTCTGAAGATGCCCATTAGAGGTTGAAAGCGCTTATTGGTCAAAATAAATAAGTGGAAGTGGAAGTGAACCAAGTATTTTTTAAATTAATAACTTATATGTAAATATAAGTTTTTACATCATTACTTTTGAAATGTTATATTTTTCGCCTCTCATCACATCACATGTTTAAAGTACTCGTTTCTTTGTAGTTTCAGTACCTCCTTATCTTTTTTCGTTCGTCGGAGAACATCATCGTTTCAAGAACATCATCGTTTCAAACTCTGTCCACCCAGGAATTTTTTAATATCCTCCTAAAGCACCACATTTCAAACGATTTAATCATTTTTGAAGTGGCTCGGTTCAGTGTCCACGTTTTGACACCGTAATAAAATACTGTGATGACGTAACATCGTACAATGCTCATTTAGAGGTGTAAATTGAAGTCTCTACTACAAAGGACGTCACGCATCCTGAAAAAGCAGTCTCGCGTTATCTCTATTCTGACTTTGATCTCTTGTGAGGGATCCCGGTGTGATCTTTGAGATACTAAAAATGTCTTGAGTGTCATAAACTGCTCATGCTTCAGATTCTACATAACATGAGGTATAATTTACAGGATTTTGCTTTGAAAAATACCTTGCTTTAAAAATGACAAATTTCGACTTCTTTCAATTTCAGGATTTAGGCTTTCGTAAGTACTGCGCAGCTTTCAAGTGCATAAGAGATAAAGCTCTATTCAGTAAAGCTCCTGAATTATAATACTACCTACGAGCACTTATTTCAAGTAGATTTAGAGAATATCTGAATCTATTATCCACCAAAAAGCAGAATCTACGTAGGTGTTTTAAATGTGAAATTTGCAGAGATAAAAGTGTATTATTCTCTTAAACGTGAATCCTTTCCTTCAGTTTTTTGTAAGTACTTTATAGTGTCAATAATTAACGAAAAAATAGTTAACGTTTCAAAAAAGTTGTTTATGGGAAATATTTAAAGTGAAGGGGAATTCATTTTAAAATTATGACAAAATGATTATGATAAAAAAATTACATTAAAATTCCTTGGTTTGGATTCTGTATTTAAATTGGGTTTTACATAAAATTAATAGTTATTGTTTGGAATTCTGATTATTTGCCTGTCCGGGCGGATAAAAAATACATTATGTGAAATAGGACCAGAATCTTAAACGATGTTTTCAACTTGATGGCTACTGATGTAATAAATCTTGAAAAAGAAATCGAGTAGAGATAAGTCCGCCTCGTAGTGTAGTGGTTAGCGAGTTTGCCTTCAGCTTCAGGTCCCGGGATTGGTTCCTGGAGAAAAAGACCCGAAAAAGACACGAACCGGTTTTAAAAAAAATATTATTCAGTCTTTTCACAAAAGTGCTATTATCTAAGTTTAACTTTTCTATGGCGGGCGGCTTTTTGCATAACTACGTTTAATTATTCATGTCCGCAGAGGAGAATAGGTGCTATGTTCATGATAGAGTTATACCTATTGGCAGCATTTGTTTTTTTACCGAATTAACACTGATCTCCATATCGTCATGATGATTTTTATTTCGAAATTAAGTTCATAAATGTATACATTTTGTTATCAGCTGAGGCAATATGGTTAGCTGGGTCCTATGCTGCTCTGAGAGCTCTTGCTATGCTTGTTTACTTTGGAAGGCATCAGGTTCTTGACATCCTGGACATCTACTGCAGTTTGTGTCAGACCTACGAGACCCGAAATTTGTGAAGACGCACATAGATTGGCACCTGACGGAGAGGCTAAAAGGCTGTTTCTAGACATCATATGATCCAGCTGAGTAGTGGTTGATATTTTTTTTTTTAAAACAGAGGTACTGAAGACCATAAAGAAAAGAAAACTTGAGTACTTTGGGCATGTGATGAGAGGCGAAAAATATAAAATTTTACAAGTCATTCTACAGGGAAGGATTGAAGGTAGACGCAGTGCAGGTAGAAGGCGCATCTCTTGGCTTAAGAACTTGCGCGACTGGTTCCATTGCAGCACTCAGTCCTTGTTCAGGACAGCTGCCAATAAAGTAAGAATCGCAATGATGATTTCCAACCTCCATCGGGGAGAGGAGCCATAAGAAGAAGAAGAAGAAAACATTTATACAATGCATAGGGAAAAATATATTACAATATAAGAAGACCTTAAAACTTAAAAAAATAAGAAAAAAAAGCGTCGACAAACATAAGAAACATCAAGACAAGATCTGGACTATTTATTTAGTGCTCGTTAAAATCGTTGTAAACTAAAACCAAAAAGGTCGAGATCTTGTCTTGAGTTAACAACACCACAAAGATGGGGTCATTGGGGAATTAAGGTCATAGTTTGTTTAATGCTGATCGATGAACAGTACTTCATTGTTTCTCAACCTGCGAGTCGGAACATAGAATTTTACCTATTTTAGTAATGGTGGTACATCGACTATACCATTTTGTATGCCGAACATATGTATATTTAGAGTCAATATTAGTTCCACGTTTTTGTAGACTATAAATATTTAACATTGACTCTATATCAGTATATGAATAGTTACCTCTCTCTGGACCAAGCATCCACGCTACTTTTCGAAGGAAGTGATGTTGGGATGATTCAAGGTGATTCATACGATTCACATAGAACGGAGACCAGACCACCGAGGCATATTCTAGAAGAGGGCGAACAGTTGAGCAACAAAGAGTTTTGATACGCGGACATTAGTAAAATTAGAGAATATTCTGTTAATAAAGCCAAGTAATTTAAAAAAAAATGTTTTTAAAGTAAACTATCTGATTTACTTATTTCACCAATATATATAACTATCTTATTTATATTGGTGAAATTATGTAGCCTTTGCATATTTGTGCTCAAAGAAAGATAATCCAGAAGTACGTGATATGTACTTCATTGAATTATGAAATAGAGGGAAGTGAATTCTTTACTGACTGGGAATGAATTGATTGGACGTGATAATACTGTCTTGTCCATATCTTGATAAGACAAAAGACTATGACATTCTTCTAGAGATAGACTGGCAGAATTTATCGTCGTATTGTCTCACAGGCTTGTCCTGCGCGATTGTAGCTGTTTACGGAGCTGGGACACTCGTGTGAACTCTGATTTAACTCAAAGATAAAATATTTTCGAAATGTTTACTGAATACTGTAGACAAATTAAATTAAAAATAATGTATACCTAATACATTTGTTATAATACTTGTGATTGAATGCACGAAAAACGCTATAATAGCACGGTTTACATAAAATTACTACCATTTTGATCGGAGTAGTTAGCACAAGAGTCACGGAGTGTTCGTTCGTATATAGCTGAAACGAGAGCAAAATATGATTTTGATTGCTTTAGAGTGAAATAAATAATAACATTACAACAAAGATGAATTATTTTTTTATAGTATGGAAGTCTAGGCATTTACAGGGCTTGTGACCTGTCATCGGCTGGTTTAAGTGGCCACTCTACACCATCTGCCTATGTTCGAATATTCATATTTCTTCAATTCTTCCGTTTGATGATTTTTGTCATCACAAAAAGGCTTAAATGACGTAGTACTGAAATTAAAATTGAAAGTTTATCTTTAAATTTACATGAGACAACGCCAGAAAACATTCAGTTCAATTTTGATATACTTCCTCTTAGACAAGTTGGTTTAATCAACGATATTTTGAATTTGTTTAAATGTTTGTACACAAAGACTTCAAAAAATCAAGGGATAAAAGAATTGTAAAAATAAAGGTGCTAAAACATAGCCCAAATGGCGGTTACACGGTGTATAGAGTGGCCATTTAAACCAGTCAATGACAGGTCAAAAGCTCTGTAAACGACTAATCTTCCATATTTCCTTCTCTTAAATCTTCTTGTAATATCTTATTGACTTCTTAAGGGGTGAAATCCGGTCCTTGTCCACATGAATTTGAACTAACTAAAAACATTGGTAATATGGATACGAACGAACTTTAGGAAAAGGTATGACACGCTAAGGGATCTGGTCTTGATGAACGGAGTTTAGATTAAATAATTCAATGCAACCCACACGTGTGATTTTATACGTGACTGGCGTAGATTGGCATACCAATATAAACTTTGGAAGTGAATAGCATTTTTATACCATTACCCTTTACGTGTATTGATTTCAGACACATTATGTCGATCCTTCGTTATATTAATTATTGATTGCGAAAATTATGCACTAATCGCGCGTTAGATTTTAGCGGCTAATGGAAGGGATGAATTTTTAACGAAGATGGTTCGTCCACGTTTCCACTCACGTCCAAATGGAAATATAATTCAAATAAAAAAAGGGTGTGAGATTCAGTAATTGACCCCTTCAGAGTGCCAAAAGAAATAAAGAAAGTGGTAAATAATGTGAAAAAGATTCTAATTGCTACCGGGAAATGTCTGCCTGTTGACCTATGCTAAAGAAAAAAACATATGGTGTCTAATTGACATACCGACGATTTTCAATTTACGGCAATTCGAAATTTATGTATATTTTTTTATTTGAAATTAATTTAAGTTACGGATTAATTTAATGGAATAATTTTTGCTTTATACTCTGTTGATGAAAATATTTTTAACTTCTTTTGAAGAGTTTGTCTTCGGTCGTTTTTTTTGTTTTTTCAGGAGGTTTATTTATTTTATACTTTATATACATATCCAATTTATATACATATAAGGGCGGACATATTGCCTTTAGGCAATTTCTTCTTCCTTACCCAAATCGTTCAGTTTGAGAAAATAGCTACACGGACATATTGAATCTTACGATTTTATACAAAATTAAAAACAAAGATTAACAAAACAAAAAAATTAAAACTTTACTATAGAGAGAAGAGAGGGGATGGGAAGGAAAGAAGAAAGATAAAGGAACAACATAAATATTTAGATAGTGGCATTTCAATCTTGACTTAAATGTAAATGAAAAAGAGGCATCTCTTACATTAGTGGGTAGATTATTCTACAATCGAGCAACTACTACTGTGAAAGAGGAGGCAAGAAAATTAAAGCTATGAAAGGGTATTAAAAGGGTTCTCTCTTTACTAGGACGAAGAGATAGTCCGTGTTGCGATAGAGGTTAGAAGAGCTCTCTCAGATAACCAGGCGAAGTGGGATTATTTAAAATATTGTGAAGAAGTGATACAATATGAATGAGGTTAATTGTATGATTTCAGTCCCCGGTTTGATAGTATGAATTGTCCTAGTCTCGATATTGAATGTTTTAAGTGATTGTGACCGCCTTTTTTTTCAAGTTTTAGATCTGTGTCTACAATAACATCAGTGGCTAATTTATGACTTAATTCTAAAAGTTCAGTTACATTTAATTGCTACGTTTTTAAAAAGAGTTATTTAGTTGCTGTTAGATAAGGGAGGTCATAAAGAATTAATGATCGATGATTTTCTTTTTTTTGGGCCTTACCGGTTTGAATTATTTGGCTGGTGGAGGGTTGGTAACGGTTCTGATTCTCCCTATCGGACTTGTTTCTTCTGGTTTACTAAAAATCTAATGAACTCACATACCCCATCGCCGTCAGAATCGGGAAAATTTGATTGAGAGTGACAGACAAATTGACTGTATATACTTGACTGGTTGCTCTGACGGCGATCGGGGCATTGAAGGGAGTAAATGTAAATTCAAAAAATAAAAATACGCGTATCTTTTGAGAACAAAGATTTTTTTTTTAATAAATACATTTACCGTTCATTACAGCTAAAAAAAATCATTGTTTTTGCAATGTGTGGATATGAAAAAAGGCCACAAGACCTTTTAAACAGAATCGGGTAAGTGGGTGAGGGCTTTCAATGTTACAATAAAAAAAAGGTCATACTGGTACTAACCTTAATATTATATTTTGCTGTCTTTGTAGAGTTTATGTCATTTTGATTTCCTGTTCCCTAGAATAGTTGTACATAATATATCGGTAGTCAGATGGCAGAAAGGACCATCTGTATTTTTTTTTGTTTTATTTTTTGAAAAATTTAATAAATATTTCAGTAAATACACATATAAAAAACAAAAAAAAAACAGCACCATTTAGAATGGTAATTTATTATTTAAAAGTAACTCTAAAATATTTTTGTTTGTGGATTGGAAGTTATGAAATTGAGTCATATTTCAGCTCTTCTAAACACTTTTGAAAATTACAGATGGTCCCTTCTGCCATCTGACTACCGATATTATTTCAGTTTTAAAATAGGCTTCTCATACATTCGATTTTTTTTTCGTTTTTGGAAAAAAGTTTTTGATTAAAAAAACGACTTTATTATGTTGCTTATTAAATTATTGATATGAATTGCCGATGTTAATTATTGACTAAGTATTTAATTGTTTCAATCTCAATTAGTCGTTCATCGTTTATCGTTCATCTAAACGTCTATTTTATTGGATTTTTTAAAATTCAAAATGTACGATATTACTTTTTTTTCATTAAATGTATGTGACTTAATGTTTGTTTATTTAGTCAACATAGTTAGGTCATTGTTAATGACGTTGTTAGTTAATAAGCCTGTTTGATTTTAGTAAACATAGTTATTTTTCCTGTAAAATTATACAATGATCGATCCTTGAGGTACACCAAAACCATGTGTTTGAGTTTGAATATTTTCTTTGTTTATATTATTATTTATTATTTATTTTATTTAGTTCCTATGATTAACATAGTCTAATATATATTTACAACACAATATTTACATCTATACTTATTCTAACATTATATAATTTCCGATCAGTTTCCGATCTGTTAGGTATGATTTAATTCAATTATATTCTTGACATTTTGCTCTAATGTTATTTAACGTTTAAACCATTGTCTGCAAAAACCGTTATTTTTATTTATTTATTTATTATTTATCACGCTTGTATTCGGCTGGCGGTTGGCAGTCCAAATGTCAAGAAAAGCAGTCGCCGTAGCAATTGTAATTTAATTTTCGTTTTTTTGTATTAGATACTCCTTACTATTTTGTGAATGCAATATATATATATTTTTTTTATAGTAAACTCCGATTTTTCGCCAATGAACTGTATTTATTTACTAGGAAAACAAAAAACAAACCGACACGAGTGTTGACTTAGAGATTACACACGCGTCGACTTATGACTGCGATAACTTAAGCATGTTAATTATTCAACAATGTTTGAGTATGTCCAAATGCTTGCAGACTGGCTGGATTTCCTCCCTAGGAAGTTATTCATATTTACATTAATAGCAACAGAGAGGGAAAACATTATTAAGAAGGGAATATGGGAGTCTAGGCATTTACAGGGCTTTTGACCTGTCATTAGCTGGTTTAAATGGACACTTTACACACTGTGTAACACTCACCATTCTGACCATTTCTGAGTAGTTTACGCCAAAGGCGCTCTAATGGGAGTTAAGTAAATGACAAGGAAGTATTTACATCTTTTTTTTATTTTAATGTATATTTTACAATACTTTAATCCGTCTAAATAAAAACAAGAAAAATGCAAAACTTAGTTTGTCAACACTGTTCTGCGTGTCTTTTTGATCTACTCGAGTAAAAAAACTATTTCCTTACATGATGTGTGCCTCGGACCATTTAAAATTCTTTGCTTTTCTGTGGTCCGACCAGGAAAACGAAAAATTAAACATTCACGGGTGCCTCCTGGCGATGGACTTTTAAAGCTCTCTCAGGCCGGGAAAGTACGGTTTGCGTCCAAGATGACTCAGCCATTTCAAGTACTATAAAGTGGGTTTTCTGTAGCCTCTACTTTATAAAAGAGAAAACATATGTATGAAATTTGTCGCTTGAATGAGATTAGGATGATAAGTTTTTTTCTACACATTTTGCGTAAAAATTCTTTTTTTTCTTTCCTTACCATTGTAATCTTTAGTATATGTATATATATTTAATGAACATTTGAAATGTTATTCTTATTTGTGGTATGGCAATTCTGTTCTTTTTTACTAGATTAAAAATTATTAAGTATCTATATAATCATAAAAATGTGATTTTAGGTACATGGTAATATTTCACTATCCCTCGGCTGGTACCTGAACCGTATGGCTGATCATCTTACCTTCATGTAATAACCTTAACGAGACACGTGCATTTATTGTACTAATGCACTGCCCATGTAATCAAATATGTTTTATATATTATATTAATTTTGAGCGAGCAGCTTAAAGCTGATATCATAAAATCTATTTTAACGAAAGTAAGTTATTGACGCACTTTAACTTTTCCGAAACAAATCTGTCTATTTTTGAACTCATTGAGACTCATTGGCATTAATATATAGGGGTTCTACTTCACACGCAGAACTGTATTTTTCATCCTTTGGGGCACAGAACAAACCGATGAAAATGTTACAATTAAAAATACTACAATAATAGTAAACAATGAGTTTGATTCCCCAGAACTAATTAGTCCACTGCTCACCGTGTATGCGTGTACCCTTCAGACCAACTAGAAACTAAACTGTCAGATCATTTTGTATATTTCTAACATTAAAACTAATTATCGAAACATTCCACTATCCCTCGTATACGTGAAACATCGAACAATAATTCTCATAGTCCAGATATATTTAACACTCCATATAATAGGTACAGAAGATAATTAGTAAGCTTAATTCAGAATAACAGAGAAAAAACGTTTTTTATTTTTTATCTTTTTTTTTTTTTTATTATATTGAAAACATATTATACATAATTATATACAATATTCCCAAGGAGTTTTTTTAAAAAAAACTCATTTAGGGACATACAGATAATAATTTTTTTAGAGACGTTTTTAAATTTTAAACTATAATATTATTTAACAAAAGCAGAAAAATTAAAATTATGATATACTACAAATTAAAAAAGGTATGAAAAATACTTGAAAATAACAGAATAAACAGAATACTAGGCATGGAAACAAATTCAAAATAATGTTTACATTATGCAATCTGGGAAAGAAAATTGAAAAAGTTTAAAAATTACATGGATGTATATATACATACTGAACTAGTACAAAATAAAATCATTTTTTTTAATTAACAAAATATGCGCACACCCAATACAGGTTAATTTTTTTTATCAAAAACGTTGAAAAAATTGAAATTATGTATACAAGCCAAAAAAAGTATATAAAAAGAAAAAAACACAAATAACATTTAAATAGTATTAAAAATTATTAATCTTATTTATTTAATTTATTTAACTTTTTGTACATAATGTTATTTGTACATTACAAATGGCAATTTCTTCACGCCAACCAATAAAATAATAGTTTTATTTTTATAATTTAAGTTACGGAACATATTCAATAGAAAATAAAGTTTAAAAAGCTATAAAAAGGGGAAAGAGGAAAGGGGGAGAAATTAAGGAAGAGAGAGGAGATGTTTCATCAGACGTGATTTAAACAGAGCTTATATGAGATGATTCCACAGTCGAGCCGCAATGAAACTATATGATTTAGAGAAGAAATAGAAATTGTGGATGGGTATTAAGAGAGTGTCTTGAGGATTAGAATGAAGAGGTTAACCTTGAACTGAGAAGTGTTTAAATTTTTCACGTAGGTATATAGGAGCGTTAGGACTATGAAGTACATTGAACAGAAGTGAGAGGGAGTAATAGTCTCTTCGCTGTCTAATTTTGAGCCATTTCAGTTGCCTACGATAATCAGAAACGTGGTCATATTTCTTAAGACCAAAAATGTACTTTATGCATGTATTCCGAAGTCGTTCAAGTTTATCGAGTTGCTCACAGCTTAAATCAGTGATGGAAACATCAGCGTAATCTAGAATGGGTAGTAGTAATGCTTGTACAAGGGTGCATTTAGTATAAATGGGTAAGAATTTTTGCAACCTTCTAAGTGAGAGTAGACTGAAAAATATTTTGCGGCTTAATTCATTAGTATGAGCTCGCCAGCATAGATGTTCATCCATTAGTACTCCTAGATTTTTTACGGATTTCCTGTATTGAATATTGGTACCATTGACATTAAGAGGATTAAGTGAAGATACTATCTACTTGTTTAAATCCTACTTATAATATTATTTCTGATTGCTTGAATCATTGCTTTATTTTATTAAAATTAAGTGAATACATGTAATTAGATAGCAGGTCCCACCCGTACATCTGTTTGTATTCGAAATAAATAAAATAAAATATTAAAAATGAGGAACGTCTCGTTTTCCACGGCGTATATTTTAGTGCGTCTAACTTTTTTGCGAGAAAATATGAAGAAATGAAAAAATGAACCTCTCAGTTTTATATGGCAGTGACCTTTGTAGGTAAATCCCTATCGGAACCTTTTAAGCGAATCAGAGAAGATAAGGGGAAACAACTTTGCATATATTTACTTTACGACACCAAAAGTCCCGCCGTTCCCATTGTGATATGATTGCATTACTTCTGACCATCCTGTACTTGTATCTCGGGAAAAGAGATGTTTCTCAAACTGTTTGATTTTAATGTAAAAATAGTGAAGAAGTTTAGTGTTTTTTTGATATTTTTTCAATGATTGTCAATGGACTATCCAACTAAGCTAAAGCTTATTTTTATGTATCGAACTATCAGTGCTATGATTTTTTTAAAGTTTTGATTTATTCCGCCACAAGTTCTAGTTAGTACGTTCTGTTGATTGGTGAGTTGGCTTCTCAGAAATCTATCACAACATTCTTTCATCGGTTGATTCTTAAGAACTTGTGACGTAAATCATTCATATTCAAATAATTTTTATTATTTTTTTTGTACATTTTCCGCTTGCGCACCACATACCGAACACCTCATCTGAGGACATAAGTCTCCTTGGCGGTGCCCACATACACGGAAAAGTTGCTCGTTGCCAAACGAGAAAAGCTGCCCAAAGAAGTTCTCTGTAATCTGGTAGCCTTAGCATCTTTGTGCTGAAAGAAGGTAACCCAGAAGCACATAATATGCACTTCATTGGATTGAGAAAAGAGGGAAGTAAACTCTTCACTGACTGGGATTAAATTGATTGGACATGATCGATTCGCCGAAATTATTACAAAACTTTTTAAAGCCTCTAAATTTTTTATGGAAGCCACTAGATCTGTATATCCGACAGGACCTATAACAGGGCCACGGATAGTAGCGAGAAGCTTCATTTGGTAATCATAGAGAGAGAGAAAGGGACAAGACCACATAATGTGTTCATAGGATTGATTGGGATGTCCGCAGCAGCACGAACGGGAATCAACAAAATTGAAAACAAATAATTTATCAATAAATTAACCATGACCTGATTAAAACTGCGTAGTTCAGTGATCGGGGATAACTCAAGAAAAATTAAAGCTCTGATGGATGGAAAGGGAAAAAAGAAAGCTAAACTTCGCCGTTCTATTAAATACTAATTTTTATCGGGTGTAAGAAAACATTTTTTGTATCCAATTTCCTGTAGCATTGAACTATCTTATTATTTTCACTGAGTGAATGGTCGTAGAGGCAAGCGTCTTGCGGCACGGCGCGAGCGCGGCGTACTCAAACAAATAGTAAAAGTTTAGTGTCCATAGCGTGGCGTATATACCGCTCCCACGCCGTGCCGCAAAACGCTCGCCACTATGGCTATTTCCTTATAAGTCACGAATGATTTTAAACAATTTGTAGGGTAAATATATTTTTTTGGATGGTTTGATCATTTGTTTATATACAAGAAATACATGACTCACCTTCTGCACTGTCCTTAAGACAATAATAGGTCAGGGTACAGTGAAGGTTGGTTTGTGGTGAATCCTACACTATTAAAGATTATCGTAGTGGACCTGATAACTATGAAGAATAGTATTCTGCGGCGATAGTCTTTCTGTTTTGCGGATAATCCACTTATATTTTTTTATAATCACCCTGATCATTGGTTCTAGTTAATTACTTTTGTGGGGTTCATGGTCCATAATCGATGACACACTCGTACTAAATGATTTTACCTGAAATATAGAGTCATGACTCCAAAAAGAAGCTTAGCGTTTTATATTGAAACACAAGATCAACGCCCTGCAGCTCATTAATATAGTCCCTACCATGGAGATATGAAGAACAAAGGAATGCGTCCTATCGCCAGTGTTGCAAAGTCCTGGAATAATTGCTCATGATAACTTCTTATAATGTGAACATATTTTATTTTATTTTATTTGGGAAATCAACAGTTCTTCATACATATTTATAGTAAACAAACAAATATAGTGTATAAACTTAGAACTAATAACAGATTTCCACAAAGTATACAAGGTTAGTAAAGAAAATATAGTACAGACTAAATAAATACATAAAAGTTTATACATATGAAATGTTATTTTCATGTACTCGTACATATTTTTCAATAATCAAAGAATTTTTATTTATACCCAAATATTTCATTTTAAGGGCCATTTTCAACGAGTTGTAAATAACTTACTATTAGAAAATGGGAATCAAGTTGGGGTGAAGTGGAATTCGAACCACGGACCTTTGAGCCGTGAGTCCGAGACACTAGCCACGGGAACACAACCCGTTTCAAAATTTATTGAAATTGATTTGAAGTTCAATTACTCGTTCATGTACTCGTAAATATTTTTCAATAATCAAAAATTTTTTTTTTAGGATATTTCATTTTCCTGAATTTTGCTTCAAGATTTTGGCGTTGCAAACTGAAAAATGGACATCGAAATAACATATTTTTTTATATATTTTTTTTATTTTCTTTTATTCAGGAAACATACAGTACAGTTACAAAGTTTAATATTTTACACAATTAGACTTAATTCTAATGGACCAGTGAAGTTTCCATATTAAAAAGCAATTATATGTAAGATTAATTATGAAAGTATAAAAAAGAGAAGGAAAAAGAAAAACATAAATGAAAGTTGTTTAAAATTTAAGTGAAGAAAAGATATTTTAAAGTTTGTAGTTTGTAGTGAGTATTTACAAATGGAAATAATATTAAAAATGAAGAAAATTTGTAAGAGTAATGAAAAATTAAGAATGGAAATAAATAATGAAAAACATGCTCAGATGTAAAAATAAAATAAAATAGTAATAACATTTTTTTTAAAAAAGGAAAAACATAAATATACACATATTTATTTTAAGGGATTCAAAGAAACGATGAGAAGAATCTTTAAGTGAAATATAAGACAATAAATTTAGGTCAATTTAAAAAACATCTTCAAAATTAATGACACATTATAGTAAGAGCAGCAATATATTGATTTTATTAACATATATAATATAAGTAATTAAAAGTAGTTTAAAAGTATAAAAACATGCCAATGCAGCAGAGAAAAAAGAAAAAATAAAGAAGGAATAACAAGTATAGCAAGTATGTTCTACTCTCGTGAGGAAATAACTATAATCGAACAGACAAAAGTCATCATTCCTCACGACGAAAGTTAGCTCCATCTGCCAGCGCACCGTTGGTAAAATTGCCAAAATAACCTCTTTCAAAGCATCCGATTCTTCAATAGGTATACCTTTAGTGATGAAATTTTAATTTAGTGAGAAAAATAAAATGGGTGTACATTTAGAGAATGTAGAGAACCACTGGGGAAAGAAAAAGCATAAACCTCAAACGAATCAGATTTCTTTTGTTGCGACATTTTATTGTTGACCATATTTCAAAAGGACCAGCAGTTCAACAATAAGTGGTCAGTCCTATTCAAAATTCGCAAACAAAATCATGGATCTTCCTGGTATTTGTTTACTTATTTTTCTAAAAATATTTTCACTTTTTCAAATAATACTTTGATTTTAATTTTTAAACAACTTCCATTTATGTTTTTTTTCCTTCTCTTTTTTGTACTTAAAAAAATAGTTCATTGATAACCTTAGATATAATTATAATATAATATGGAAACTTCACTGGTCCATTAGACTTAAGTCTTACTGTGTAAAATATAAAACTATGTATCCGTACTGTATGTTTCCTAAACAAAAGATTTTTTTTTTTAAATATAGCATCAACTTTGTGAAAATTCATTTGAACTGCGTATTTTTGTAGAAACTATATTTTTAACGAACATCCCATCAACAGGTAAACTTAATCTAATCTAACGATTCCTCTTACTCGCATTTACTGCAATAATGATTTGTTTCTAGACTGGGATCTGAAGCGTAAGACTAATCACCGAACCTTCTATATATAAAAAAAAGGTGCAGATACAGCAATTACAGCACTAAAACAGTGCTCTGTGCACCGCTGGGTCCGGTTCGTAAATGATGTTAAAAATATGGTAATTTAAAAAAATATATATGTTCCGTATTATCAACACTATGATTTTTTTAAGTGTTGCATATCTAAAATCACTCCGCGTATGACGTCTCAAGTTCTCTTCCGCTTCTTCTCGGTCAGTTTTGTCGATTGGTCCGATGACGGTAAGTAAGCCGGAAATCTTTTACAGCTCCCTTATCCATTGGTTGATTAATATAAGCTAGTGACATCGTTCAAAGCAGTTACTTTTCACTAAAATATTTGGTTTTTTTTCGTACATTTTCAAGAAACTTTACCCTACAATTTAACGCTTTAATTTTTTCGTAATAAAACATTTTTTGTATCCGATTTCCCGAAGGGGTGAAATTTCTCATTCTTAATATCTTCATCGTACACTACGCAAATATCGCGAGCAGGTTTGACAACTTTATTCCCACGATCGAACACAAATAGAAAGAAGTGTCGAAAATGCTCACAATAAAAAAAATATATCCATATTATTAAATTTTAATATTTTATTGTTTTGACGGAATCTGGATTTTTCTTATTAAAAATTAAAAAAATTATCAAGCTTTGATTTTGCGTTCCTGTAAACATCGCAAAATGCAGATTTGACAGTATACGTATGGACCGTCGATTTGTATGTAAGATTTTAACTCCTGTATATTTGTTGAAGTTATGATTCAAGTTGATAAGGTGATGTGCGCATTTGGAGAAGTTGCTTTTGTGGAGATACCTCATATGTTCTTTAACAAGAATATCAAAATTTCTCGATGTTCTTCCAACGTAAACTGAAGGACAAGAATAGCATTTTAATTGGTGAACACTTGTGTTATTTAATAAGCTATTTTTATCTTTATTATTAAGTGTTACTAAACAATGTTATTATATGCATAGAATGCAGATTTGATATTATTTGATAAATAATGGATACATAAGATAATATATTTTGTTGTTTACATAAATAATTCTTCACCATTTATTTATTTTTATTATTATATACGCCCAGAGGGCTTTTTTACATGACATGTGCAAACATAAAATTCAAGCGTTTCATGGTATAACATGTCAATATACAGGTTGTTCTTTAAACCCTGTCACGTCTGAAACCACGATAATCAGTATGGGGCACGAAGACATATTAGCATATTTTTTTAAATAGTTAGAACAAAGAAATTTAAAAAAAATAAAATGTTTAAAAAAACAAATGGTTTCTTACTTCTGCAGGGGAGAAGTGAGGGGAGCGCGGCCTAGTGTCAGACTCCCCCCTCCCCCTTCCTCGTTTCACCCCTGCAGAAGTAAGCAACCATTTTCTTTTTTTGATGTTTTATTTTTTTAAATTTTATTCGTTCTAAAAAAATATTTTAATGTGTCTTCTTGCTCATACTGATCATCGTGGTTTCGGATGTGACAGGGTTTAAAGAACACCCTCTATATGTAGGTACTAATCTAATGTTCAACAATCATTAATATTTTCTTTATTATATACGCACAGAAGGCTTTTACATGACACGTGCAAACTTAAAATTCAAGGGCTTCATGATAATACAAGTCAATATGTAGGTTCTCATATAATATATTTTGTCGGCCTCGTGGTGTAGTGGTCAGCGCATTTGCCCGCCATGCAAGGGTTTTGGGTTCAATTACCAACACGGTTGATGTGAAATATGGAACGCGGAATGCATTTGAGAAGTAGGGTGGTTGGACGAGTTACCAATGACGATATCCACATTAATTCTATTTGGTTATTTCGGGGGTATTCTGCAAAAAAGCATTTAGTCAAAATTACTAGTTTATAGATAATCGAATTTAAATGTTTATTAGGCATGAAAACATAACAGTATAGCTAAACACTATAAATTTAATTAGAAGATATGATACATTGATCTATCAACTACATTTAAAAAAAGTTTTCATGAAAAATAACGTTTCTTTCATAATATGTTTACACTTAGTCCCACATAATACAATGGTAAGCTACGCATTTGACATGCAAATCACATAATAAAGTTTCTTCGTGTGACTTGTATATTATTTTTTTATGAACATTTTTTGCTTTATTCGGTATTTCAAATTTTGAGTTAGTAATAAATCAACAAAAATAAAAAATAAAATTTGTTTCTTTCAAAAATATCAGTATCCTTGATAGAAGAGATGCTGGCATACCAACTTTGAAACTTGTGTTAATTTTTTTTCTTATTCTCCGAACGGATTTTAATTACCTTGACTTATCACAGAAAATGATTTGGGCCTGTATTGTAAATCAATTGTCCCGTAAAATCAACACAACAAGTTAATTTTTTTTATAATTCATTGCCCAAAAAAATTATGTCCAAAACTCGTTTATTTATCGTAGCTGCTCAAAATTTAATTTACTTTGTCCCCATTTAGATATTTTTAATATAAAAATTTGTGACTTCAAAAAAAAGTTTTTTTAAACACTGTAAAATGAAACGTTTGTCAGTGTGTAATAAGTTTATGTTCCTTTAATTATGTTTATTCTATTATAATATCAAAAATTTTAATTGGTCTACTATATTATGAAAATCCCTGTCCTCCACTTCTCCACTCTATTTCCTCATCCCTTAACCATCTTACGAGCTCTTTTTTTTTCTCATGTCTTATATTATATATTATTTTTCTCTTTACTGTGTAACATGTTCTCTCATTATATTTGTGAAAAACTTTAACTGGATGTATGTACTATTTTACTATTTTTTATATTTTGTATTTTTATATGACAACTGTTGTTTTTCCTTAATAAATAAAAATAAAATAAAATAAAAATAAATGATGGTCGTTCAAATCGAGAAAAATTTATTTAATTAACAATTCGAAACTAGTACACAAGGAAAGTCGGCAAGTGGTTATACACAAATATTTAGCAACATTTAGTTGACCACAAAGTTAATGCTTTAAATATTAATAATACTTTAAATGTGTTTTTGCGACTTACACCGTACCCACGTTTAGTAACTTGATGATCGAATAATAAACTTTGTCACAAGTTTTTTTGCGTTTTAAATTATTAGCAGCTTTATTCTCTCCCATAAATAATATTGGCTGACAAAGTGGCCTAAGTCTGCGTGAATACACATCGATGTAATAAAGTTAGAACCATCATCTGATATTATGACACATACTATAAAAGTGAGGCGTGTTTTGACGCGATTTTATCAAAATACCTATAAAATTATTCATGGCAACAGGCCCTTGTTTATCCCTGCGTGGTCGTAAAATTCTAATCATTACAATCCCTTGTATAGCTATACATAGAAAGGACTAGAATATTCTAGATTTTAGGATTTCTCATATTTAAAGAAAGTATGTCGATGCAGATTATGCTTATAACATGCAAAATAAGTTTTTTTTTAATTATCCCATATCAGTATTCGCAAATACGCATTTCATGTATTTTTTATCTTTTTTTATTTTTTCGCGATAATATGCTTGCTTGTTTATTAATTTTACTCACATTGTATTTCTTGCTTACACTAATTTCACAGTAACACTTTATTTACTTTGATTGCTTTTTAGCATTTATTTAACTTATATTTTTGCATTTTTAACAAAAAGTATATGTATGATTACAGTTTTTTCTTGTTTACCTTCATTATTATTATTTTTGTTTTATTTTCTATAACTTTTTTATTATATTTCTTTTCTAATTTTTTCTAAATTTCTAACTTTTCTAACTAATTTTACATCTTTTTTCTGTGTTGTTTGTGTTTTATTTTATACTGTATATTTTTAGTATGTATATTAGCGTGTTTTTTATTATTTTTTTGTAAATGCCCCTTGGGTTTTAGTAAACAACACAAATAAATTAATTAATTAAAACCTTGCAAATCAGTGACAACTTTCAAAGAGAGTATCATGTTTTTTTTCAAATTGCCATAATACAGTTGTAATCTAGGGCATCTTGTGTAAGGCGTTCATTATAAACGTTATTTTAAAAACAGATTGTCAACAAAATTTACACAATATATTGATTTAACAATATGTTTTTACACCGCAACATTTTATGATCTTTAGACTGGGCACCTAATGCGTGAGACTGATCATCTTATTTTCATGCGACAAATGATCGAGATACTCTGCGAATGGTGTACTTGTTCCGCGTCCTGTCCTATGCACTAGTATGTATGGATAACGGATCGAATGTTCAGAATGTCAGTATTTTTTTTTTTCAAAATGTGAGAGGTGATATTGAATTGATTCATCTTACTATAAAAACATTTGTTCGAGTGAGTGAGTATTACCTATGGGTACCATAAATAATTAGTGCCAATAATCGGGTTGTGGTCCCGTGGCTAGTGTCTCGGACTCACAGACCAAAGGTCCGTGGTTCGAATACCACTCTACCCCAACTAGATTCCATTTTCTAATAGTGAGTTATTTACAACTCGTTGAAAATGGCCCTCAAAATTAAATATTTGGGTAAATCATGAGAACGCAAATATCTCTTTTTCAAAAAAAAATCCCACCACCCACACAATCCGCGTTTTCACGGCGATGTTGACGCGACAACGCTCATTTTTTAGAACATCATTTCAAACTGCCGCTGTAAGAAGCATCATCTCTATTTAATTATACCACAGTGCCTAAACCACATAAAATGTCCACAGGAAATTTGATTAGTGAGCGATCGAATTTCTATAACGAAGAATCTGATATAATTCCATGACCCACTCCAAAACTACAAATTGACGTACAAAAAAACAAAGAAGAAAACGTTGTATTTTGTCAGTGAAAATACTTAGTGGAAGTTCATTGTAATTTAACATAGAAATAAAAGATGGCGATTCTTAAATCCACAAATTTGGATATTCCAAATTGGTTATACCAGTATTATATTAATTAATAGTACAAATAAAATCAGTTATTCCTATTAGTAATCTCAAGATGCAATAACGTAGATGTGAGGCAGATATATTATGGGTTTATCATTTCACTATCGTGTTTCTTATTGAATACCCACTTATGATATATTGACAACGGTCTAGTGGGAAATTTTCAGTTTTTACAAGGTGATTCCAAATTAAAGATACTTTGATCTTAAAATGAGATATGCCTAATACAGGCTAAAATTGTTCTACTTGACAGATTTGAAGATATACATCTTCATCCCCTCAGGATCATCATATATTCTTGCACAAATTAATATCTAACTATATAGATACCCATGACATTCTTGCTCAGATAAACCTTAATGTACCTCGCCGTAACTTGCGTACCAATCCTGTCTTTGCTGTGGGAAATTATAAAACTAACATCGGATTCTTTTCCCCTCTGCCGAGGATCCTCAGAACAGTGAACGAAATCTCACCAAACGGTACTGTCGATGTGTTCCTACAGAAAGGGCAGGCATTTAAGAAGCAAGCGGTGTTGTCTCTCCTGACTCGCGATGTCACACTTGCCACTTTCGCCTAGATTATGCCATATTTATACCTTTTGTAAATTTAAGTAGATTTTAAGACTGTTTAGATAAAGTGTTACTCGTTAATGCCAATCTATTACAACGATAATTTTTCTGCCAATATTTTTAAATATTCTTCCGCGTGAAATTAAATTCACAGATTACAAACAATATTTTAAAAGAAAATTTAAAATCCGGCTGAAGAAAATTAGTATAGACGAAATAAAAAATCTATTTGAATGACATGTGAAATATATATATGTATTAATAATTAACACTGTACAGACCTTAGAACAGGTTCCATAGTGAAGAGGGCTCTTAAACTAATTTTGTATAAAATAATATTTTATTTAGTGTATTAATAAAATAAAAATTATCTTAACTTCCTCATTATGTTTTAAAAGATATATGTTTTAATGCCTTGCCAGAAATGCATAATTTTATTTTTAACTTCGATTCAAAATTCATTTAAATATAACGTTATTCTAAACTTACCTGTTTCATACATATATCGTATATTTAAATTATTTTTTTTTTGTTTATTTTATTTCACGTGTACCTTTTGCATAATATGCAAAAATAAAATACTATTATCATCATCATCATTTCCCGGGTCAATTTTATTACTTTATCAGTATTATACTATAGGTGCCAGTCCAGGGCCCGCATTACAAAGAGGAAACAACAATTATCTTCAGGCTTGTTTTTAAAGTAAAATAAAGTTTTCTGTATAAAAATAAGATATGCAAGATACTTTTAAACTTTCATGCAAATTTTCACAATTTTATTTATGTTCAAAGAGTGAACTTTGTGGTCAAATGTTTTAATGAATGTCAATAAATATTAGTATTTAACCACTTACCGACTTTGCCTTACGCCTGCACTTACGAAAGTTGCCTTTTGGATTACACGGAATGCAAAACATAAAAAAAAAAAAATTTATACTGCTTTTGGCCTTCAACCAGGGCTTAAAGTTTCCGAAAAAGTAGTTTTTTGCGCTAAACCGGCTGTCATTTCGTATTTAAGTAAGAAAATCAGTCCAATTCATTTTATAATCTGCATTAAACCTTATTAAATAAGCATCTAAGGATGTGAGTCACACTTTGTTTTATAATAAATGGGTAGCATTGTTTTAATTGCCCATTGTTTTCGTCAATATTAGCCAGGCGCTCAACGGAATCAGTCCCGCGGAGTGTAAACTTTTACATTTCGGTAGTTTTAAAACGTGTTCGAATTTGTAATGTGACTAAATTATATTAAATTACAAAAAAATAATTTTATCAATATGGGTACATAACAAAATGTTCAGACATTGATATACTTCAAACCTCGGTTGAGGGCCAATAGTAGTATGGAATATTTTTTTTCATAATTTTTACGTTCAATGTGATCAAATATGCAACTTTTTTTACCCTTTTCATTTTGATGTCTAAAAATTAAAAAAAAATTATACATTGTCGGCCCCCTCTAACCAATATGCAAATACTAAAATATACTTTTACCTTAACCATCACCATAGTGTACATATTATTTAAGAAAAAATACATAAATTACATGCAGAGTTAAAGGGGATGCAAACACCACCATGTCCAAACATGCACTAAAATTAGGGTAATAATTTTCGATTTTTTGCAGAATGTGTGGTGGTAGCAATTAAGAAAGGGAAGGGCTAAGAGGTTGAACGTTACACGATTAATGAAAAAGAGGGCTATATTGAAAAGTTATTTGATTATTTATTTGGGGAATATTATTTTTTAAAGCTCAATAAATTCTATGAATACTTTGAGGGGGACAATCAAGTACTATTTCACATACATAACTGTATTCTTCATTCACCGGATACTTTTCATATAATACGTTATTTAAATAAAAATATTTAAATTAATTGATTTCTTTAACACCCTATTCTCGTACTTGATTTGAATAGAAAGGTCTTATAATGGATGTTCCCAGTTTTATCATAAATTGTAAATTCGAGATATGAGACTTTGATTTGTTGTATATAAATTACATAAATAAAGTATGGATTAGTCAGTCGATTGGAAATGATTTAGTATTATGTATACTTACAGTATTACAAATCTTTCACATGATTTATTTATCAAGTTATTGAGTTAAAGAAAGATCGGAATTATCAAAACCCTTTATCGTTTAATATTTTGATCCAAATTCTTTGCTAAGTGGTATTGTACGTTTGTATTTTAATAATTTTGTCATTCGATTGTTTATTACTCAAAAACTAAAACCGTCTAACAATATAAAAACCTAAAAATGTTAAAATGTTCAAAAATGCATTTCGTCGATTATATTGCTATACCGCGTAACGTATATTTTTGACGAAAATGTTTTACTAAAGTGAATTCGTTATAGGGACTAAGCCGTTAGCTTTTAATTATTGAATTTTTTAATCTAAGTAATTATAGTATTTCTGATAATCCAGCGGAATTCTTGATTGATTAAAATTGTAATATCCAATTAACAGAACGCTTTTTAGGAACCTGTGCCAAAAATAAAAAAAATGATAGTTTCGCGGGATCACCGATGATATTTAGGGTATATTTTAAAAATTTTAAAAGGAAAAAATAATATTAAAAGGAAGTTCAGTGCTACGAAATATTGGACACAAAAAATATTAGAGCATTTAATTTTAAGGCGAATTTTCTAGAAAATGCATGAAAAAAATAACAAAAATGGTTTTAATTGAAATGAACTATTTTGTGACGTTACTGGTTTATGTGAATAATAACCGATCAAATAAAGCGTGGTTATCTGTTGTGATAGATTTCCGGTTTCCAGGTAGCCATCTTTTTCAACGTTTAGTGTAAAAAAATAACACAGTCCTCAGCTGACAGATCCTTTTACGAACCTTTTAAAGAAGGAAATATGGATGTCTAATCATCTATGTGGATTATGACTTACCATTGACTATTTTAAGTGATCACGTAGGTGAAATAGTGTGTTGGATCAGTTTGTTTCCAAATCTTAAGTGCGCTATTTGGTTCTGTGAGAATGAAGAAGTTCAGTGCTACGGGAAATTGGATTTAAAAAATTTTCTTACACGCGGTAAAACTTGGAGCATTTAATTATTAGTTTCTCAAAAATATATAAGAAAATAATAAAAAATACTACTTTGAACTACGTCACAGGCTCTTGTAAATCATCAGACAGGCATCATGGCGTAGTTGGTTAGACGGCTAACTGTGAAACCGGCGTCGCGGTTTCGATTCCCGCTAGTTGCAAGAAAGATATCCAAGCTTTTTTTCTCAATTGGTCTAGTTATTGTGATGTATTTTTGATAAACTGCTTCCATATCCTCTTTTTCTCACCTGCTGACAAGCCTTTGAATAGAGGCTTAGCGGGTTATTCCTTTAAAAAATAAAATAATCCAATCAAGTATAGCGTTATTATGTGTAGTGATAGATTCACGGTTTTCAGGTAGGCTTTTTTAAACGTTTAGTGTATTTTGACTGCTACCTGTAGCAGTCAAAATACACTAATTCATTTCAAAGTAGAACCCTGGTTCTACTTTTAAATGGCAGCGAAACTCACCGACGACAATTCGTGACGTCACGGCAGGAGTAATTTCAACAAATCTGCTTGATTCGATAACTAACCTTCAATATTTTTAAAGAAATGTATAAACAATTTAGCTATTCCTAAGAATAAGAATTCCTATTCCTAGAAAATAAAGAGAGTTGCTACTCGATCATAAGTTTATAATATATAGGTATTATTAAACTAGCTTATGTTTAAATTTATGTCAACAGAGGGAAAATATTTTTGAGAAGGGAATATGGAAGTCTAGGCATTTACAGGGCTTATGACCTGTGATTGGCTGGTTTAAGTGGCTACTTTACACACTGTGGAACATTCACCATTTTGTTCTTGAGTCTAGATAGTGTTGGTATGACTGGGTCTACATCAGGGGTGGCATTTTGGAACTTCTCTACCCCTAGAGAGTGATTCATTCTAAGATAATTTTTTTTAAAGTGACAAGACTTTATTATTATTAATATTTTATTTTTTTATATTTACAATATACATAAGAGGTAAAACTAGTATTAACAAAATTAAGGATAATTACATAGTAATGAAATACATACTAATTTAATACATATTAACAGGAAAAATAGTAGACAAAAATCCCACAAAGGCAATGGCCTGTTCGTGGGTATACAAGAAATTTTTACGAATTTTTGCTCCTATAATAAATAGACAGGTAAAATATTTTGGTGTAATATAAGAAAGAGAAAAGAAAATATTCTCTAAACGATTAGAAATGTTTTTTTTTTTATTTTATAGTCATTAAAAAAATAAATAAAAAATATTCCTAATTACTAAAGAAAAAAATATCATAGAAAAAAATAGTTAACATCTTTAGTTTGAATCCAGGGTAGTGCGTGTTTTTCAAAATAAAAAAAAGTTAAAGGTTTGGGATCAATTAAATATTATCTGTAAAAAAAGAATTAAACATTTTTGGGCCTATAAAATATGCATGTCTCTGTGCTTGCTTCATTTTACAATGTGGCACGCGATTCCTTCTTAGACTTGTATTTGAATTAGTTGTAAATACATTTATTTATTTATTTTACAGAAAAAAACAGTCAACAATGATATTAAAACATAAAAAAAGATACGGTTTAAAGACAGACCAGCGAAGTTTCTAAATAAAAATCGTATATACTACATTTTGGTACAACAAAAGGGTGTGTATTCATATGAGAGTAAGTGTAGAGGTGTGTCTGTGTGTATTTGTATGGGAATAAGTGTTCAGGTGTGTGTAAGCGTGAGCATCATTAAAAAGCAAGTGGGAGCGTAGCGCCGCCAAAAAATATATACATATGTCAATAGATGAAAAAAATGCATTATAGTTTGAGCAAGAACGATATGGTAAAAATTGTTGTGCATAGTTATTGCTACATTCTGACGGATGGAATAAATACTTTGCTTCACATAATGGCCACACTGATAATTAAATGTCAAAAATATGAACAGGTGAAATCAAACACGATGATTTCCGTTTAGATCATTATTGCGACCTTAAACATTAACCAAAACACTTAACTAAGTTGAATTGACCAAACCGTTTTAGTTTTATTTCCAATCTTGCAGCTTTGTACACCATTTGGCGTTTGATCATCAGTGTGGTCATTATATGAAACAAAGTGTCGTCACTTTAAAAAAATAAAATTCTTTTAATAATTCACTCTCTAGGTTCTAGGTGGTAGAGAAGATCAAGGATGCCACCCCTGGACGATTATATATATAATATACTTATGTTCACTTCAGATGAAGAATGAATACGAAAGTTTGAGTAGCTCCCTATTTTATATCTATGTCTTTTTTTGTTTTATCTTCCCAAAGCTTCCACTTATATTTCAAACAATAAAACCAAAATGAGCATCCACCGCCATTAAAAACAATACACTCGCAGAAAGAAATGTAAAACCTACCAGCGGGTTATTTATTTAATGTAGTTTGTACCAACTTTGTTACAGGGGCCATTGTCCGTTGTCCATATTTGTTAGAAGTTTTCACAATATGTTGCGTGTGCGAACAGGCCGCTTCACACAATACACCTCGGCTTTCATTGGTAAGAACAGATTCTGGTTTCTTCCTCTATTTTAGTAGAATTTGGGGTTAAAATCTCTAAGGGCGGTTCGTTGCGTGACGAGTGATACTTTGAACGTTTAATAAAACTTTTCCCATGTTCCGTTAATATTATTTATTATTTTGTTAAAGTTGTTTTGTTAATTCCAAATGTTTTGTTCTATCATTATCAGGATTGTGTTTCAAAAGGTTTTAATGATATTAATATGTGAAAGTTTTGATGTAAGTACATCGGTTTGTGTTGACTGGTCTAGAACCCCTCGATGCGTTTATCTACGCATTAAAAGTGACAAAAATTTTGTTCCGCTGAGATTTTTTCTTTAATTTTGATTTATTTAAATTTTTAATCGTTTTGAGGGAAGCCCCTTTTGTCTTAAAAGTCTGTTAAAAATATGAGAGAGAAATAAGTCAATTTCGAAGTCGAATTAAATTTCAAAATAACTGTCAGTTTTGAAAACGAGCTGCTAGATGCTGCCCTATTAACATACAAGAGCATCTAGCTGTAAAATATTACCACTGTTAAAAATAAATTAAGTCATTTTATTTTTTCCATCTGCGTTACTATTTTTCTGAATATACGTATCGAAAGCGGCCTTGTAATCCGCTCAGTAGGTAAATACAGACGATCGTTAAGTATACCGTCTTGGTAATTGTCAAAAATCATGTTCAAATGAGCATTTTTTGCTTGAATTGGGATTCGCTGGAGTTTATAATCACTTTGAAGTAGGCACGTTTTAACACAAAAGCCTATTTAAAATATAAATGAGAACTATTTTAAATGTTAATGAAGTAAGGAACGCGCACTAAATCTTTGGGGTAATTCATTGGTTCATTTCGATCATATGATGTCGAGATGACAAGTTGGTAGAAGATAGCGAGGTAGATACAGATAGTACAGAAGTTAAATATACCGTCTCGATATGTTCAGATGAAGGTAGCGTTCATAATTGAGGCCTAGCCTTACACATACGGTGCGTCCAGGGAAAGTGAACTATCGTAGTGTAAAAACATATTTCGAACAAATAATTCACGTCGACCCCGCCAGAAAACCAAGATCTAAAGCGTGGTGGGTAAACGCTCCAACGACTTCATTAGGAGATTTATCTCCACTCGATTTCCATTTCAATAATTTTTGCACCCAGAAAGTACTCGTCCACGGGGCTGGTATCGCGTAATTGACGTATCTAGGTAAAGTGAACCATTCATCGGCACTACCCAGTTTTTCGGTACTATGTAATTTAAATGTAAACAATAAGATTGTTGACTTCTGATCTGTTTTATGTAATGTTATTTAACATGAGTTAAAATTTAATTTAAAATAAAGTTAAACTATCTATGAAGGTACGCTTTTTGTGATAAATATAATGCATATAGTCTACCCCCAGAAGGCGGCATAATCATACTATGAAGAGTTTTATTTCCTACTGAAGTGCCAATTTAGAATCCGACGGTGATGGTTGTTTGTTTAATCAGAGTTTAAAATCTTGTTGTTAGTATTTATTTTAATGAATATTTTATGTTAATTTTATAAAATTAAATTATTAACCCCTTTCGTTTTAATTTAGCACTTGGGCATGGTGCCGAATATCTGTTAACAAAACAATCATTTATCGGCATCGGTTCCGATAATTTTTTCTAATTTTCCATACACATTGTTATCCGAGCATTAAAAATAAACTCACGCAAGAGTTTTAACTGTTTTTGATATAAAAATGTTTTTTTCACTAAAATATCATAAACGTATCTTATTTAATACTTACCTAAACAACAATTACATCATCTATTAGAGTGCCGGCAACTGTATACTTTACCCCACTCGAATTATGAGCTAGTAATGTTTTTTTCTACCCCTCTGAGAGCGTTTAGAATCGCACTCCACGACGCTTATCCTATTTCACACAGAAAACTGTATTATTCATTCAGGTCACAGTAATATAAATAAACAAATAAAAAAATGTAATATTGAATATTGAATAATTCGAAGCAATTAGTGTTAATTTTAACTGGTAAATTTAATGAATAACTTACGCTGCTTTTGTTATTTAGCAATGCTGGGGTTGGTCTGTGCTGGTCTCCATATGGGATGGTCTTCACCTGCTTTGCCCAAGTTACTAGATGGCTCTGCAGGCTTCCAAATCACACGAGTAAGTATTCTGCCTAACCATTTTTGCGTAGAAATTATTAATAAGCATACGCCTTCTTAAATTCAGAGTAATTTTTCCTCATAATCCTTTAGCAATTACTACTAATTACTTTCCTGATTCCATCAAACAATTTGACTTTTTTTTTCATAATAATATCGTATTTTGGTTTAAAATTTGTGATTATTTTCTTTTACTATGGTAAATGGATTATTGAACTGTGCATATACATATAAAATTGATGTTTGTTTTAAAAAAAAAATATATATCTGTTTTTTTATTATATAACTGGTTTTCTTTATTTTACGTTTTATTGAAGGGTGTACATAAATTTATTTCGTTTTAATAATATAACAGGGCCCTGATTAAAAAAATATAAAAGATTTATTAAAAGTTTCGAAGATATAGGGAAGTGAAAATTTTAATTCAAAATAAAAATGTGTTTTTTACAGAAAGGAAAATTAAATTTTGATCAATTGAAACGGGATGGAATTTCTAAATTTCTCTGTGTAATGAATTCATAAAAAACTACATGTTGAACCTGACTTATAATATAACCTAACATGAAGTTACGCCTAGGCATAGCATAACTACAGTAAGAATGGTATTCACATCCGTATTCTACCACTATGCGTTGGCGTAACTTTATACCAAGGTTATGAGTAAGGCCCGCTGTAATATTATTATTATTCATTGATTTGTTTTTATTACAATAATCGATAAAATGTAAAGATTTTTACACTAAAATCATCTACGTTTTTATACTATGTAAACACATTTCAAATGTAAAAAAAAAAGTTTTCAGTTCTTTATTTTTACACCACCGTTGAGCGTCCGCATTCTTGTTTGAAAGTCAAAACCAAATTCTCATTTTATTTTAACGGTTTTAATTTTTCTCTTTTCTGTTTTTGTCAGGATGAAAGTTCGTGGATAGCATCAATGTTGACTCTTGGTGCTATTCCTGGTTGCCTTTTAGCTAGACTACTGGTTGACAGGGTAGGAAGAAAGTCCACGATGCTGATATCGGCCTGGCCTTACTGTGGTGCATGGGTAAGATATTTCTTGAATTAGAATCTTTCCTCAATTTATTATTTCAGTCTCATGTAGATAATATTTATTTATCATCTTTTAAAAGGAGGGTGAGTGCTGGGAACAGAGTGAACGGTGCACTTAAATCAACCTTGGCAAATAAATGTTTGTCGCAAGAGGCAAAATTAGCAGTATACAATGGAGTCCTGGTCCCGACCCTGATATATGGGAGCGAAGTATGGACTTAGGAAAACAGGGATGAAAGAAGGCTGAATAAAACTATGTACGATAGATGCACAAATGTTGAAATCCGTGCATTATGTAAGGCTGAGATAAGCATTATCGACAACATCGAAATAGGAGCTTTGCGTTGGTTTGGACATGTAGAGCGAATGCACAGCGAAAGAACGGCTATAAATATTTACAATGCGAATGTTAATGGATGCAGAAATAGAAGTTGACCGATAAAGACATGGCATGACCAAATCTAACAAATACTTGAAGATAGACATGTCAAAAGTTGGAAGAATCGGCGCGCGTGCATGAGAAGATGTATGAATATAAATTAAACGAGATATGAATGCAAAAATAGAGTGATGTGGCGTTCTAGCCTATCTGCCTAATCTTATGAGGAAACGTGATGTGATGGTTTGTTTGAACCTTTTTTTCTTCAGTTGTTATACATCTTCCATTCTTATTATTTAATATACATATTTTTTCATTTTGTCGGGGCAAATAAAAAAATAGTTCTGATTCTATTTAACACACTGGGTGGGAACTCCCTGCATTTTCAATCAAAATAATAATAATAGGTAATTTATGATTAAAAACATTTAAAAAATATTATTTTTAATTTCAGATGCTCATAATGTTTTCCACGTCCTCTGCATATCTGTTCGCTGCGCAACTTTTGGCCGGCATAAGCCTCGGCATGGGGCTTGTGGTAAGTTTTAACATAAATCAGAAAACTGAAGAAATTGGTCCAAAAAAATAAGTTACTTAAAAGTACAAACCAAATTCTTAAAATGAAATCCTATAGTTATTATTACACATTTTTAATTTCTGTTTTACACGATACATATTTTTTTAAATTTGTCCGAAGGCTTGGGCAGTAAACAATGAGTAACAAAAATGTGTTATTCCGCCTCGTTGTAGAGTGGTTTACGCGTTCTCTTACCATTAAGGTCCTGGGTTCCATTCCTGGCAGGGTGTATGTAAAATATGGATTTTTAAAGGTTTTTTGAAATGAAATTTTTCACTATTCCTTAACTGGCCACCTAATGCGTAATACATTACCTTCATATTATAAGTAATTGATCGAAATTGGCCGTTTTAATTGTACCAAGGTGCTGATAAGTATTTGAGAAGATACAATAATTCAATGTTACCTTCTCAAAGAGGATCTCCATCTGATAACCTTTATTTTGCAGGTATCGTCGATGTATTGTGGAGAAATAGCAGAGAAAGAGAAACGAGGAGCTTTGAGTTCAAGTCTTAACTTTGGCATGAATATTGGGAGTCTTATATCATATAGCATCGGTCCCCTTTTCTCCTACAAAAATGTGGCCTATATAGCTGTTGGATTTCCTATTGTCTTCTTCCTATTTTGTCTAATAATACCAGAGTCTCCTTACTACTTCCTCATTAAAGGGGATAAAGTGAAGGCTAAAGAGTCTATGATGAGGCTGAGGAATGCAGACAACATTGCGGTGAGTTCGCTAAAAAAACCTAAACATATAACATAAATATTATTCCTAAATAAATCGATATAACTCCAAAACGTTTTTCTTAAAACATGAATTTCTATTTATAAAAATTATATTTGAAGCACTAACTTTGGTTATGATACATAGGTTAATTAACGTTCCACTAAAAAAGATCTTAATACAATAAAACAGATTGCTAATAATATTGAATATAATGAGAACTTAATTGATAAAATATTTAATCAAAAACAAAAACGCAAACTTATAAATAAATATTTGTATTCGACTCCCACAGTAAACAAAGCAAACCCACCTAAACAATGGAGGCGGATTCTTTTTATAAATGACATTTTTTCAAAACAATTATCTTATTCTTTACCACCAAACATTAAACCGGCTTTCTACACAACTAATAATATTGGAACATTGTTAAAAAATCACAAAGACAAAGTCCATATATATAATAAATCTGGGATATACCAATTAAATTGTAATGATTGCGATTCAATCTACATTGGAAAAACTAAAATAAACTTTAATATTTGAGTAAAAGAACACGTAAGATGCTTAAATAATTTATTTTTTTCTGAATTCGCAAATCATCTGATAGAAAATAATCATAACTTCAATAAAGACACTGGATTAAAAGTACGTCATGTTGAAAATAAAATATTAAAATTAGACAACTTAGAAATCTTAGAAATTAAAGCGATTCAAAAATTAAAACGATTCATAATAAGAAAACAATAATTAATAACTAAATAAACGATATTTCTTTTAGTCCTCTCCTGTCTAACTTCGAAAATAATGATATCAAATTACCACCCGTGTAAGGAAAAAACGACTTGATTTATTGGGTCCACGTGTAGTATTTAGTGAATATGATAAAAATAAAAAAGGAATTAATTCATTAGTTACGTAAACCTTCACGAAGAAGCTTGTTTGCTTTGAAACCGGTTGGTGGAAAATAAAAATTAGTGGTTAAAAACAAAGTTGTTTTATTTATTTTATTATCATGAATTTCTAATTCAGAAAAGGGAAATTGAAATGTATAATAGAAACTAGTCTGCCTCAAGGTGTTACTGAACTACTTTACTACGAAATTAAGAGGCATACCTCTTAATTTCTCGGGTTTGATTTCTGGCAAGGTTTACGTAAAATATTTTTTAACGGGATGTTTTCTATCTATAACCATAAGAAGCGAATAACAGAGGCGAATCGTCCGTATAAACGATTACGCGTAGCTTTTCATTATACTCGTATTGACTGTTAATAATAATATTTTATGGTAACTGTATTAACAGAAAAACAAACAAATAATTGTTTTTTTCTTATAAATCATTGACCCTGTATTTTCTTTAAAAAAATGAATACAAATATTAGTATAACGCGACCGGACCCAGCTGTGAGCCAAGAAACTAGTCGATTATTCCAGCTTATTTCTTCATACGAATAAGTGTGATTTCTATATTTTTAACTTCTTAAACCCAGTTGTGGTTTTTTCCTATTGAGTAAACTTGCAGATTACATGAATTATTTAAAGATTCTCGATTTAGAAAACAGTATTTCAAGCATTGTTTTCTAAGGGCTATTTTTCTTCGAGATGACACAGTTGATATATGACCACTGTTACTTTTATGCAGTCATATCGCAAGACATGTGGTGCTCGGCGTGTCAGTTTTTAGCATTATTTTTTTTTATAATAAATCGGCCAGTTGTTATTTCATTCGTAATGGGAACAATTCTACTGAATTCATTGCGATATTTTTTTAAAAACGATTGTACACAAGTAAGGTATTAAAATAATGAGAATATAGCTACAAAATATATTGCAAAGTTAATAAAAAATATCATGTGAGTTGATTCCATAGATGAGAGATGACCCAGAACCACAGAAAAAATAGCAATTTTTATATTATGCACTATGCAGGTACAAAACATATGATCATTTTTTGTAGCTTACCTGTAAACAAAATCACCGTTTGTTATTGGCGGATAAGGCAATGATAACAATTCATTCATTTGTAGAAGATTTTTCAGTTCCACGTTTTATTTTAAAGATAGTCGAACAAGAACTGGATGAAATGGAAATTAATGTGAAGGAAGATTTACAAAGAAGAGGTGGATTAAAGGAGCTGTTTTCGAAGAAAATTTATAGAAGGGCTATTTTTATAATTGTTGGTAAGTTTTATAATTGCTAAAACAATAATAAAAAAAATAGGTTGTCATCATATGGCAAAATCTAGGTCAAATCTTAAATCAATTTTTTATCTTGGTTTAGAAGTGAAACTCGTACAAACCAACTGATCTAACAAAATCGAATTATTCATAGCAGGGAAATATCAATTTTTAAAAAATAATAAATTAATAGGGGTCTACGAAATACTGTTGAGAAGAAAAAATAATTTTGTACTACTTATCAGTAGCATAAAAAAGGTTTTTGAATTCTCGCGTAACCGGTCATTGCATTAGTCACGCCCCTAATACGTCACGATTTATGTTTATTTTTAACTTTGTTTTAACATGTTACCGGATTAATTTTTTATAGAACATCGGCACGAATCTTATCGTCACAATTATCAAGGCCAAACATGTCGCGTTTTTGTAGCGACATATTGTTTTACAGTGTATTTTTTAAAGTTATGTATGAAAACGTTTCTCCATAAAATCCGTATTGATTTTGAATAAACAATTATTTTTTTCTAATCCATTTCATATATGTTTATCGGTATTTGTAGTATGTCATATTTCCCTATTGATCATGAAAATTTACAATTTATACTCGTTAGCGATTGTGGAGAAAAAAATTAAACTTCTTGATTGGCTATGGAATTCAAGATTTTTAGGAAAACTATTTTAAAGATCGCATATGAATCAGGGGGGCGATTACAAACGCTATCTTCATATTTATGTATCGATACGGTATACTTTTCTACTATAAGGCATATCCTTCTCGGAATTAAGAAGCCGGCCGTACCAACATGTCGATACGTGTTTCAGGAAGATATGGCTTTAGATAAAAACAATTAAATGATAATAGCTATTTATTTTTCATAGTGCAAACGTGTCTTCGGAAGAGCTGCCATTGCGCCTTATCTCAAACGTCAAATGATATTTATTTATTTGACGGACTTATGCAGTCCATTCTATTCGATATGAAGCATGCGCTTTAACTACCTCGAATTTTCAAATCTTAATCGTTACACGGTACTGTCACTGTTGTTTTAAGTGTTGAGCTTTACTCCGCGCTCAATATCAAATAATAATATTTTTTTTTTTTTTCAAATTTTAAATTGGCTTCTGTGATAAAAAGTAGTCACTTTAAAACGATTTAAAATTTAAATGAATCGCTATTAAAGGAAAAGGTGCTCCCTTAACACGATTTTTGACAGTTTCTTTGCATAGATTCTATTTTTTTTAGTAATATGTATGTATTTGTATAAATTAAATAAATTAATAAATGAATAGATAAACATCCCGTGAGGTACGGGTGCCCTTGATAACTATCAAAGTGTTCATCTAAAAACTCAAAGATACAGGTTAGATAGAGTAACATATGGACGTAGAAAGCAGCCAGCCATAAAAAAGTGAAACTGAGATAATACCACTTTTATGAAAAGAGTTAATAATCAAATCTACTCAACAGTTGGAATGTTTTTGACTTTGACATTTAATAAACAATGAATACCTTATTTTTTTAAATATTACAAACGAAAATGTAATTAAGTATTTGACCACATTCAATGATTTTTAAAGTACCGTAAGATTTTTCTAGTGTTGTGGGTGTTTTCTGCAAATTGAGAAATGTCGTTTTTGTGATCAACAGTATTTTCAGAAGGTGATTATTACAGTTTTTTGTATGAAAGCGGTCTGGCTGTTTTTAGCAGGACATAGAATTGACCTTACTGCACCCGATTACACCTATATATATTTTTTTTAAACTGTGGACTGGCTGCTTTCTGAATAACTACGTTAAAATGTAACTTCGCAAACGCTCGGGAGAATTTGTCGTTAACTACACCACCATAGTTAGGCTTCCGTATTTTCCAACTGTAATCGCCCCCCCCCCCCGGTATTCGATTGTCTTAAGCTCATCACAAGTTTGAACCATTATTCTTACTAGGTATCGATGATGTTTTGAAATAATCCGATCTGCATTCATGAAAAAAGTGTTAGAGACGTAAATAATTTCTAATTTTGTCCGGTTTACCAGGTATAAGGAGTTTGCAGCAGTTATGTGGGAACATGGCCATTATATCGTACATGCAGATAATATTTGATGCAACAAGTATCCCCTTGGATTCCAGTATTACCACTATCTTGTATGGAGTACTTCAAGTTATTTCAGGTATAAAACATATAATTTTAACGTAAAAAAGTGTTAAGGCTAGACCAAGAGTCTGTGTTTTTCCGTATGAGTATATTTTTATACCATTTGTAAATGTTTTTTGTGCGTCTGATTTTGTGCAACTACTCATATCAATGTGATGCTTAGCCTAAGTTTAGAGGTAATTATGTTCAATTTTTCGGATAAACGAATTTTTACATGTCCAGAATAGGGACCAGTGGCGAACCTTTGAACACTTTTTTTTTCATCACTTTTGTTCTTTTTTTCTTGTATGTTGATAGAGATAAATATTTTTTGTTAATGTTTCAGATTAAATTTTTTATTAACCTATATTTGTTAAAAATGCTAGAAATAGCACCCATTTTATTATAAAAAGCCATAAAGCTATTTTCACGAAAGGTACGTTTATCTCTATCTTCCTACTCGCCAGAACCTGTCCGTGGGTACACTAAAAATCTGAAACTTACATTTCAAGTCTTGAATTTGAGAGACTTGAAATTTAAGAGAAAAAAGTTGAGGTTAAAAGTGTAACAAACACACGCTTAAACAAATAAAGAACACACGAAGCTTTATCACGTGGTAAAAAATAGAAAGTAAAACATGAAAACTTAATTTTTGTTGCAAATAAATTCAATAAACAATACTACGACTTGTTTTACAAAAATGGGTTGCCAGCTGATGAAAATGTAATCCTAAAAAAAAATTTTTTTTGAGTAATTTTTATCTGGTACATTGCCAGAAATATGATAACTGTCCAAAGATACACAACTTGCTCCTACAGTTCTGTGTGTAAATAGAACTAAAACCAGTCGAGTATTTTCGACTTGATGGCTGGTCTCAGTTGAAAATCCCGAAAAACGAAATCGTATTGGGAATCGGCGCATTTTCCTACAATGCTTGAGAAAAAATAGTTGTTTTTTACACAGAGTATCAATTTAACTTATTGGTTTAAAATAACTATTCACATTCTAATTATTTACCGAAACATTTTTATTTCTGGGGCCATTTCAAAAGAGTTATTTTTTTATTTACAATATTTATTAACAAATAAGACCAGAGATGGCGAACATTTCAGAGGATATATGGAAGTCCAGGCATTTACTGGGCTTATGACGTGTCATTGGCTGGTTTAAATGACCACTTTACACACTGTGTAACACTCATCATTTTGCCTATGTTTTAACTTCGACATTTCTTCAATTCTTCCATCTGTTGATTTTAGTGAAGTACGATAAGACGCATTGGATCATAAGACGCACGCTATTTTTTTATTGAATTTGCAGAGTAAAAAAGTGCGTCTTATGGTTCGAAAAATACGGTAAACGAGCTGGAATTTTTACTGTTGCGATTTATCTGTTTGAATTATTTTACACACTGGGCCACGCAACGTCTGATTTTTTTTTTCCATTTTTTATACGTCTTCTTGGACCAGTTTTAAACAACCCGCTATTAGAAAATGGAAAACAAGTTGTGATAAATAAGTGCTAGGACCTTGAAATTCTGATCCGTTAGTTTTCTGCACAAGCCGGTTCATAATCCGATCCAAATTTGTTTTTGTATTTTTAAAATTATTTTTTTTTACATGGGAGTTGCATTATTTTTTACCTTGCTTATAATATACAAGGTTTATATTTCAAAAAGAGGATTTTTCTGCGACTGTATTACATTATTTTAGCGTAACTGTTGAAATAAGGAAGGATATTTTAATGTGGGCCAATAAGGTACTTCTCAGCATTTGCATTCAGCATGTGGAGAGGAAACCACTTAAAACTCTTCAGGAGAAGCCGGCCTGTTGACAGTTGTCAACCGGCCTTCCGTTCCACTAGAAGAGTGTTCGGCATTTGTTCCCTACTTTGGTTTATTTTACCAATTGCCTGCATTATATTGATCATGTATGATACTACCTCTCGTGTGAGTTCTTTATTACCCATCACCGATGGGATGTCGCAAAGATCTTCACCCAGGCTTCTGCATCGCGCATCCAGCTGTTGTCTTCAAAAGCTGAAAAAAGGGCAATGCATCAACACGTGAGGGACATCTTGAGAAGTTTCATCGTCGCATGGGCAGCTGTCGATCTAGTCTGTTTTTGTATTTACCAAAGAGCGCTTTAACTATAAAATTAACTTTGTAGTTTTATGATCGCTAAAATCATTAATATTATTCAAAGAACCCTTACCATTTGGTACTAATTTTAGTGCACTTGACTAATAATGAATGTATTGTTTAAATTTTAGGAATCATTGCCACAGTTGCGACTGACAAATTAGGACGAAAACCTCTCCTTTACTTTTCATCAATAGGTCATTCAATAGCTCTCACAGCCATTGGAACTTATTTCTACCTCCAAGACTATTTGGGGTATCCTGAAGAAACAATGGCTGCCATATCCTGGATTCCCTTGGCCTCTATCATGCTCTTCTGTGTCGGCTACAGCGTCGGGATCGGATCCCTAGGATACGTTCTGTTGGGTGAATACTTTCCAACGAATGTGAAGAGCATAGCTGTAACCTGCGGGAGTATTTATGGGTCTTTCATGGCTTTTTCAGTATCGAAATTGTATTTGGTAGTTGCAGATTCAGCCGGGGTATATGTAGCGTTTTGGATTTTCGCGGGATGTTGCTATCTCGGCCTGGCTTTCACGCATTTTTGCGTTCCCGAGACGAAAAATAAAAGCTTCGTTGAAATTCAGGAGAAACTTAATAGACATATTAAAAAATCAAAAGATCTTGAAAACACGAATGTGTATGCGGTAAAAATCTAAATGTGCATTTGAACGTTGCGCTGAATGCAATGCCGGCCAACAAAGGGCGCTGTCAAACATTGTGAATACCAGACATATCGCTCTCTATTCTACACCGACAGCTCCCGGCAAATACGTTCCGATGAATATCTCAAGTTTTTTTTACTAAAAATTATTCTTGCCTGCATAATAATAAATAACTGTAATTAACTAATCTCAAATCGGGATACTGTTTGGGCGAATTATATCCCTAAAGATTTATGGAGATCGAACCAAAGATAGAAAACCGTTTTATGAAACGCAGCAATTATTTAACTTCGTTACACGTGGTTAAGATGTTGCCTCACGTACGGAAGGCTCCGGGTTTGATTTCCAGTGATATCACAAAAAATAAATATAATATTTCTCAAGCCTGAGTATTTTGTGCTGTAAGTCAACACAACGTGGAAGTTCAGTGCTACGGGCAATTGGGTACAAAAAATATTTTCTAATTAAAAAAAAATAGTGGGGGTTTAATTGTAGGGCGAAGTTTCTCGAAAATGTATGAAAAAAATAACAAACGTGGTTTTGTAAAAATGAACGGCGTCACAGGTTCACGAGAATCAACCAATCAATTATATCGTTGTTATGAATAGACTTCCGGTTTCCAGGTAGCCATTTTCATAAACGTTTAGTGTATTTTGACATCTACATAGTTCCGCTTTTAAATGGAAGCACAACTCACTGACGACAATTTTCGACGTCACAGGCCGAGTAATTAAAAACTTACGAAACTTTAAGAAAAAATCATAGCGATGTTACGAAATAGTATTTTTTTGGCTTAACGAAAAAGTCTCTGCACATTTTTTTTAACTCTCAACTTCATTGGGCGGTGCAACTTAAAAAAAAACATCATTTCATTCAACTGATCCCATGTAGGTATATTTAATTTAAATATTATTCATAAACCAGCTAATTTTATGCAAAATTTATTTTTATGTAAAAAAAATATTTTGTGGTACTTAAATAACACAGTAATGTAGGGTTTGAATAACATAAAACGAGTAATGAAAATAATTTATTTTAACATTTATATACATAGGTAAGTGTGTATTAACATTTTGTTGTCAAAAATAAAAATAATAACATCATAACAAGTCATTACAAAGCTTCACAAGTATTAACTGCCAATTAAATCGATTGATTCAAATAAAAATCAAACGAGATACATATCTACATACATAAACACCAAACCAATTAACAAATCGCTCAAAAGCTCCGAGATGGGGATAAATCAAATATATGGATTGTTCGGAAAAACAATGAAAAATACAGCACTTATTTATAATCCTTGAAAGAAAGATGATAAAAATAAATAGAAATATCGTCCATTTTAAATTATAAAAATACATTGAGACTATTATCTTTATATATATAAAATTCTGCTGTACGTGTGATGTCACTGAACTTCCCCTAAACGGCTTAACCGATTTACGTGCGGTTTTCAGGGAAATGTAGATCTTTGCGCTGCACGTGTTCATAGATATTAAAATCTTCAATCTAATATTGAAAAAAGATGTTAGGAGTATAAATGTTTTATTCATCGATCTACCAGGGTTGCATTCATAGTTTATAAAAAAAAAATGTTTAAAAACAACATTCGCTTTTTATGGATCCCAATCAGGTTCTTTCCTTACATTCCTAATAATTTCTTCGTATTTATTTCTTTTTACTGGATTTTTGGTAATACTAAAATAATATTAACTGATATTCAATATTTTTTACCCATTGCATATCATTGGTTGCGTAATACAGTCATTTTTTGTAAAAAAAAAAATTTATGATGCAACTTTTTTTTGGTAACATATCTGCTTTCAATTCCAAATCTATTGTTATGTTATAAAAATACACCTTTGTTAAAATAAAAAAATAGAGGTTTGTTTAACTTGTGTTTTTTTTAACTGCAAATCAGCTGTATCTAGCCAATAAAAATTCGCCAACCGATGAAAAGTGTAAAAGGTTTTTGGGGAATGTAAATTGGTGTTGTAAAAGAAGAAACCGGATTTCTATATATTTTTTGAAGAAATATAAAATCCGCCAAAGATGTTTGCTGTTTAAAAGAACGTTTTTGTGTTTAAATAATTTTATTATTTGTATTATTTTTCCAAACAATGCATAGAACAAAAATATTGATTTAAAAACATAAAACAATTTTACAAAAAAATCCCATGGGACACAGTATATTTTTTCGAAAACTCAGTGCTATCTAAAACTATTCCTCGCATAAGAATAAAAGTCATTTTGAAAATCATAAATATTTTTTTTATACATATGCATAGTGTATTTTATTACAAAAACACCTGGTCATTTTAATGTTATTAGATTTATTAAATTTGATTATGAAGTTTTGCAATATTTATTTACAAGCAAGAAAAAAAATGTTGGACATCGCCATTATTTTAAAATATCTAGTTGATATTTGCATCTGCAACTGTGAAATTACATTAAATACTGTAAATATAAAAATAAATCTTTGATTGTATGATTTAACACATGTTTTCGTGAAATTCATTTTGATTTACTTTAACAGATACTTTGTGTTTTTGAAGAACAGCACAAGTAAAAATCAAAAGATACCTACTATGGAAGATAATATACAAAAGCTAATTAGTTTTTTTTTAAATTATTAATCAACAATTCGAAAATTAATGTTTGGACTATTTAGAAGGAAAATGCTGTTAACAGAGAGAAAATTAAGTTTATTTATTGTTCTTAATATTTTAACTTTATTTAAGTTTTGTATTGTACCACTTAATTTGTCTAAGATTTATTTTTTATATCCCCGTTTTAATTTATATTCTGACTGACTTCAGCTTCCCTTCTGCAAGGTTTATGAAATGTGTGCTTTTTTGTTTACTGTCAATAAATGGGCTTGTATGATTGGCTAATTTGTAAATAATGACAAAAGATAAGTCCAATGCCTTGAGAACGTTTTTAGTCCAGTAAATGTGATTCGTTAAGGCTGTAGTTTGATAAAAAGTAAGGAAATCATTACGATTTTAACCATTTAAAACGCCGTTCTTTGAAAATAATTGTAGGTACTTACAAGTTTTAAATAACTAAAATAAAATATTTGCATTAGATATTCCAGTAACTTAGACAATTATCAAAAGCATATTTTAACCTAGAATTTAAAACTGTAACCACGAAATTTGTGTGATTTAAAATGCCAGCAATTTTTCTCTTTGTGTTTTTATATGATTACCGATGTATCTAAGTTTAGTCTAAATTTAAATTTTGCGTAATCTGTCAGTCGAAATGTAATTATATAAAACTTTTAAGTATATTTTTTATGAAAAATCCCTTAGAAAATTATCATTTACTTCATTTTTTTAATGCCACAATTTTGATAGAACGTCGTTTTAAAACGGAAAAATTATATGATTTACTTACTTTTTATCAGACAACAGCCTTAACATACCATTTTTATTTTTGAAATTTCGCACATTCGAATATTTTGTACGAAGGCTTTCTGTTAGGCTCAAACAAACAAAATATATTAATGCTTTGAATAAATTGGAGAACAGTAGCTTATTTCAAACAATGTTTCGTCATTTATTGAAACGGTTGTGTTGTTACAATATTTAAAAAATATTTTAAGATTCTAATTTTGGATGAAACTAAATTTCATTATTCGAATTAAATTTGTCGCGATTTCCTTTTAAACAGTCAAATCAAACCTACCTATTTGTCCTTAATGTATTTTTATCTAATTAATAACACACAATAATATTACATTAGCATAATGGTAACATAATCTTTGGAACATTTTTAATGTAATGCCCACTAAACTTTAAATAAAATAGTAAAAATATAAGCAATACTTTTTTTAACATTTAATGAAAATTTACATCAAATTTAAAAAGCTTAGCTGTAAAAAGTAGTCAAAAAATATACCATTTAAAAAATCCGACATTTAAACAGAGATTGGGAACTACTATAATGATAAAATATGAATGCCATGCATTTATAGAGGTGTGTCTTTCCTGTGTGAAATTATGAATGTTAGATAAAATCTGACTAAAAAGCTCCATAATATGGAGCCAGCTGAAACAAAAAAGTTTAATAACTGTTGCGTTTTCCTGAAATAAAAATATGTTCCAGAGTACACATTATGTATACACATTGCCTCTGCCATTCCAAAACTTTTTCTTTTTATTTTGACTTGTATGCTAAATTGTTTAAATTCTAATTATAATTTTTTCTATGTTCGCCAGTTAATTATTTTGTTCATTTTGTTTATAAACACTTAAGTGTTTTGTATTTTATTTTAAAAACTTTGTTAAAGGTCTTTGAAAAAATAAAATAAAAGAACTATAAACAACCTATTCTTCCAGTTTTGACAAAAACGCATATTTTTTTTTATATGTTTTTCGTTAAACGTTTTTCAACTTACTTTTCATGAAACAACTGGCCCTAAAGCAGTCAAGTATTTTATTAAATAAAAATTAAAAAATGAGTGAATTCGGATGCAGAAAACGAGAAAGACCGAGAAAGATATGGCATGACCAAATCCAACCAACAATTAAAGATAAGCATGTCAAAAGTCGGAATAATCGGCAGGCGTGCATGAGAAAATATATGTATGTAGAGGATGCGTGGTCTGTGTAAAGACAGAGTGAAAAGGAGTTTTTTATCCTCTCTGCCTACCTCAACGGTAAACGGCGTGTTGATTTGTTTGTGTTTGTTTCTGTGAATTGTTCCTCAATAAAAAGCTCCGTACATTTCGGCCAATCTCCTTTCTGTAGAGTTTACATTAATATGTATATTAAATGATAACGCAAAAAAAATTTGGAAAGTTTAAATATACTATTTAAAATGCCATGTCTTATAAATGCCTGAACCTTCATATTCTCTTCTCAAAGAAGTTGTTCGTCTCTGTTTAAATAGCTGTCAATCTTGAAAAATTCCCTACATAGTTTAATCCAGTACTTTGTCTACAAAACCTTGGACACACTCAAAAATTCATAAAAACTAAAAAATATTTTTATAATTATAATTATTTTTATTATAAATACATTATTATGTATTTGGAATGTAATGAGCTATTGCAAAATCATAAAAAAATAAGCAAACACTTTAATATACAATATTTTAGCAATCATCACAAATTGAATAATATATCAATTATTTATTTATTACATATTAGCTGACTTTTTATTTTAGTTTTACTAATTAATCTGTATTCGATGACTAGTTTGATTATATACAAACTCAACATGTTTAATAAAATAAATGAATACAAGATAATTAATGAAATCTTTGGACACAATATATAATGTATGTAGTTATGTACAATTATTTTAAAACAAAACAAAAACAAATGAATGCCCAATTAAAAAAAAGTTTTTGAATTCATAAGATGTTTTATATTTTTATGCATTTATTTTCATTTGCTTGAAATAAATTACATGCTGCATTTTTCGTGGATCGAATGGATGAATAAAGGGTTACTAAACAAATATATTGACGAGAGTTGATGGTAACGTAGGCAGAAAATGACCAAAAAAGACTTGTTTTGATCAAAATCAAAATCTGGTGGTGTCAAAAAAAGACAATCGCTGGATATGACGCTGGGAATGTATGTCAAGATAGACGCATGAGGTGCTCCATTCTCTTTGCCCACAATTGCGTTGATAGTAGCCAAAGCATTTTTTCATTATTTTTCGCATACTATTTAAACACACGTTTTTAAAAATATTATTAAAATTTCAATAAATAACAATTTACTTAAATCCTTAGAGCAGTTTTATTAAATGATAGAATTTTATTTTTATAAAATTAATCATTCAAATGTCCAAATAGGAAAAACATCTGTAGAAAATTAACATTTCAAGATTGTTTCAGCACTGCAACAATGATATTAAAAAAAAGAAAGAAACATCATGTTTTCATACAATTTCAAAAGTAAAAAATTCATTAAAAAAGCATAAAATATTTTTAAAATTTGGAAAAAGGCACTTCTCATTTTTTTTTCAAAATATCTGCTGATAGTTTTACGAGTATTGATTTTATTTAGATGTTCATGTATTTTTTTAAATGTTTTTTTTCTGAGATTCATTTGGCTAAAGTTACATAAATAGATACTTATTCAAAAATTTTGACTACCCTTATTTACAAGAAATGCAAATGAACTAGCAATGGCATATAAAATATACGTACCTAACATAATATATAATTTCAAATCGGTGTTCTTACCTGGGATTACACCTTTTATAATCAAATTATGTTATTTAGTATCTGATGCAAAGAAATTTAAGAACCTCCTTGAACTCACTACCAGTGCGTAGCGAAATATATAAAAATAGCAAAAGCAGATCGTTCGAACATTTGCTACTTGCGTTTTAGATGGGGCATTATAAAATATTGCAAAGAAAAATATTAATAGAATAAATACTGCATGATTGACCTCGCTGAGGTCATATTCCCGAGAATCGAACCACATGCATGGTAGGCAAACCTGTTAAACACTACGCCACGAGACAAGTATTTAATAAATGTGATTTATTTTTATTGTTTATGATGCAAAAATAAAACTTCTGGGGTTTTTTTATGCTTCTACAATCAATCTAAAGCTTGGTTTGTTGAAAAATATGTCTATTCAGAATAAGAAATCCCAAGTAAAAACGCGCTCTGCTAGGTACACATAAAAAAAACGCACAAACAAAATGGCAAAACAAATTCATGACATGACATTAAGTCTAAAAATAATAGTAAACAGTAAATTATGTTCAATTTATCTTCACAATAAATGTCTAGTTTGATTAAACTTCATAATTTTTTAATGTTGTCCTTTATAACACGAACCCTAGAGTTTTTTTACACGTAATCAGATCACTTCAAGTACGGAGCGCACCTGTCAACAACGCACGTGGCTATTAAATATTTACAAACATGAACTATTTGTTTACTTTTACCGAAAAGTACCGAAAAACTTGCAGGAAAAAAACAGCATTTTGCTTTGCAATGTACGAACATATCACAATCTGTTTGTAAACATTTCTCTGTTGCATAAAAAATATCCTTGAAGGCGATCAAAATGATTCATTGTTACGGTTGATCTGCTGATGAATATCAGCCCAGATGAAAGACGCAGCTATTCTTCCTAAGAACCGAGATAAACGTTACCAGTACGCTTTGATACCATCATAACCGATGATATTCTTCTTCTGCAGCCTTATTCTCTCCACTGCTGGATAAAGGCCTCTTCCAAACGTCTCCATTCCTTCCTATCACCCGCTTTCATCATCCACGTTTTACCGGCAATTGAGGCAATGTCGTCGACCCATCTTTTCTGTGACCTTCCAACACTTCTTTTGTTTGCCCATGGTCTCCACTTTATTATTCTGGGTGTCCACCTGCCATTATTTTGCCTCGCCAAGTGCCCTGCCCACTGCCATTTCAATTTCGCTGCACGATCCATGATATCTACGACTCGGGTTTGGCGCCTATTTTCTTCACCGATGGTATTATTTTTCTGGAAATCCGAAGATTTCAAAAAAAATATGAAGTACAATATTTTGGGAGTTTTGCCAGTGCCCAGTTGTTAAAATCGTATGTACACAATAAAAAAGTAAAAAGGAAGATTCATTGATGATTTTGGTAAAAAATCAAAAAATTGGGTTTGCAAGTTAGTTGGGAAAAAAATACGAGAATAATTTTAAGACAGTAGACAAGGAATATGTAGTTTCAAATGAACTCCAAAATGCCTGTTCAAGTTTTTCGGATTATTTCAAATAACTAAAGTATAAACTATTGTTTCTGATATGATTCTATTTCTCAAGTCTCGTGCGTTATTGCCAGTGGAACTAGTACTAAATCTTCCTCCATCACACGAGTTCGTGTTCAAACTCCTCGCTCTCCTCTGCCCTAAGAAGGCACTGGCGAATACCCTCCAGGATGATCTTGACTCTTCTGTCCAAGGCCAAGAGATGAGGCTCCCACATTACTGGGCTAATGGGATCAGTAGCCATGGCGTCTCTGAGGGCCTCAGATAATTTTACTTTACCATTGTGGAATCTGAAATACAAAAGAATATCAGTTATAGGCATTTTTCTAGCAACTACACAACGAAGGGGTTGTTGAGGTCCAAAGCAATGGAAAAGAGGATACCGAGTGTTTGTTGTAAACAAATCCAAATTATTAAGACTAGAAAAAACTACAAAATCTATTTCTGGGATTCAAATTTTAGGTCAGTGGGAGTCACGGGGATTTTCAAGAGTTTTATGTGCTTCAGCTGCATTTTTTTCGAAAAAAGTAATTCCGAAAAATTCCCCGCAAACACTCTTTTTTGGCACGAAATTTAACGTGTTTAACAATTTGAAAAAACATGTTCTTTACGCTTAGGCGGAATAACATATACTGTCATTTCAAGTCTAATGGTGAGCTTTGCGATGAAGTTAGCAGTGGTATTTCCCGATGTAAAAAGGCATCACCATATGTTGGGAAACAACTAGAACTTATTCAAGTCCTTGTTACTAAATCTCCAACTGTAACTAACGAATCGCTTCGGGTTCAAACATAATATCACAAAAGGTATCTTCACTAATTCGAGTCAACATTATATTCGAAGAAACGAATAATCAACTTTGAAATATGATTCTCTTTTCCTGTTTCAATTGTCCCAGAATTTTTGGCCGTAGGCTGAGGCAGCATTTAAATGGCAAACCTTTAGAAATGGAAAATACGAGTGCATTATGAGAAAAATAATATGGATTAATATTTTTTTATTTTAAACTAACTTATTCAAGCAATTTTATACATGTAACACCCCAGGAACAACAGTGGCACAACTCAGAAAACGCATTTTTACCCACACCGGCGCTATCAGTAAACTAACATTTATTCGCAAAAACAAAGGCATAACTTAAAGTTTACTCGTGCCATCTTTATACCAATTTTGAATAACAATAGCGTATTCATCATTGTGCACCTATATTACAATAATAATTATGCGAACGGGGAATATGTTTAGGGATTTATTTATTAACGCCCAAAAGCAGTTCAAGGACATTTTTGCAAACTTAACTTAAAAACGTAAATTTTTGACTTGTACCATTATTATTGCTTAAATGCGATATATGACAACTATTTGATTAATTTTAGTTCAATTGTGAAAAAATACTTAAAAATGTTATTTATTTAACAGTAGTTTACATTAATGAAAAATAACAATCTTCTGTTGATGTGCAGCTTTTATCCTATTGATAACTATCAATTATTTGTAAAAAATAATTATCTTTTTTAATTTCGCTAAGATGCTCGAGTTTCGAAATTATTAAAAATAATATTGACTTTTTTGTAAGATAGTGAATTGTTTGATTTTTATACTGACTTCATGAGCGTAGTAAGAGTGGTTTGTCGCACGACACAACACTGCAATAACGGCGCCAAAATGGAGATCTCATCGTGGAAGGCTTTACCAAATGCTCTTCCCTGATCCAAATGGATGGGGAACGTCTCGTTACCGAACATTCTGAAAAAAAAAACAGTGAAATAAAAATGTAGAATTAAGGAAAACCCGCCTTAAAATCTACGATTACATTTTTATCTTGTACTTGTTGACCTACGACAATAATTTAAACTTAGAGTGATGTTATAAATTAAGATTACAACGATTTTTTTATATTTTTTTTAAATGGATAATGATAATGAGGGGTATGATGAATACGAATGCCGAACTTTGAAATGACTTAGTTTACTGGAAACAGATTTTTGTTTCATATGTATTTTTTCAAAGATCGAGTGTTGTGTGAAAAAGCAATTGAACTTATATTGTGTAGAGCTTATAGTGATCAAACTTATTAAGTATAGAGCTTATAGTGCTAAAATCAAACAATTTTTTAAAGATTGAACTGTTTGAAGCACAGTGGTATAAAAAACGTACCACATATTAAATGTATTTTTTATACTAGAACCGTGGTAAATATACAATTAGTAATACAATTCAGATATCATTACCGACAAAATAAGTCACTAGTCTCTGACTGATTTTAAGAGTTGTTTGCTTCCTTACTAGCATGGTGGTAGTCAAATTCATACCACCTGGAAAAGCGTTTTGAATTTTAAAATACATTTAAAATTAAATAATTAGTTTATTGCGAATTAAGAAATAAATATACCTGAAGGTTTCATAGTGATGGCGATCCATATTTCCGATTAAGAAATCGTAGATTGCCATATCCATAATATCCAGCAATCTTCTTCCCTCGTCATACGGAGGAACTTCTTTAATCTAAACAAAAAGATAATCATTTACAGTGTAAAAAATACAATGAAATGCATCCTTTAAACATTGTATGTACAGGTGTGATGAGTATTTGAATAGATACACAGATCCAATTAATTTAAGATGGTAGAAATTTGCTATTTTCTAAATAACTAGGAGTCAAACTTATTTTAATTTGCACATCAATCAAAAACGTATAAAAAACTACAGAGTTTTATGAATCTGTATGATCTATTTTGCTAATAATATTTACAAATTAAAATACACAAAACAGTGTAGCAACTTCTTCTCTAGTTTTGCAATGTACGCACAATTTTTTCACTGAAAAATTCCAAGATGTTCGTTCGTTTAATGCAAAATTTACTTCTAACGAAATATGATGAACCACAATACCTTTATAAGGGAAGGGATGCGAGCAATATAAAGTATGTACATCGATCCTTGGTAGTCGTTACACTGTGTCAATTTCCGCCTTATACCTACACGTACGAGATCCTTAAGTTATAATACGCAGTATACGTAATTGTTATAGTACGCAGTGAATTTGTTTCGTAAACTTAACTGATCAAAACAATTTTCAAAGCCACAACTTTTACAAACACTATTATAATTTCATATAATCATCGATGATCATACTAATATCTTAAAAACTGTATACTGGCGTATTTTTTTCTTTCTTTACCACAAGAAAATTTATTGTAAAAATTCCTAGGGAATGATCAAAATCTTAATTCTATTTCATTCATTGCTGTACAGTCATCAGTTCAGCTACCATCACTCACAAATAACGTAACTGGCATCATAGAAATCTTACCTTCAAATAAACTCAAACTAAGAGACAAATTCATTATCTGGTTCATCTTTGTTCTCTTTCATTGTAGGTACCTTATTTTTTGCATCATCAGCCATCACTATTTTTAAAAAATAACTGGAAACAAAACTTACCAGAGTGCAATAATCGTCTTGTGTTTCCCACTGTGCCTTCTTCCTTTTGTGGTATGATCTTCTCCACGGATGCCTCCATATCTACATAAAAAATTAATAATTTTCTTAAGGAAACATTACTATGTATAAATTTATTCATTTTTTGTACATAATGTAAATTGTATACTGGCGAGCTTGTTATTAAATGGCAGTTTTTTTTTATCCAACCAATAAAATTAAAGTTTCATTTTTAATTATATCATTTAAGTTACAGAACAAATTCAATAGAAAATAAAATAAAAAGCTAAAGATTTACAAAAATAAAAATGTCATTTTTTAAATATAAATTACGTTAAATCAATATATGCTATTACTCAGTGGGAAAAATAATAAAAAGGAAAGAGGAAAGGAGGAGAGAGTAAGGAAAAGAAAAGAGATGTTTCTTCAGATGTGATTTAAACAGAGATACTGTAGTAACATCTTTGATAGTGGATGAGAGATGATTCCACAGCAAGCCGCATAGACATTATGTGAGTTAGAGGAGAAAGAGGAATTGTGGATGGGTATTACGTACTCGTAAAGGCTTACTTAAACTTGATGTTAGCATTTCACTAAAAGAAACTGATCATTTATTTGAAAATAGCTTCTAAAAAAGCTGCATAAATTATTTATTATTTGATTTAACACTCAGTAGGCATTTATTTTTTTAGTAATCCGTTTATTTTTCCAATATTTTTCTTGAATACTATGATCTTTTGCAAAAATTGATCATATAAATTTTCAATATCGATTAAAAGAAATTACACATATGAGAATTTAAACAAAAATACTAGAGCGGAGTAATTTTTCCAACACAAATGTATTTTTTTTCAAAAAGGTTATTAAAAAACATATCACTAACAAAGGAAATTTACTAGGAACCTACAATCTAGGGGATAAATTTGCCTCTCAGAGTTACCTCTATAACGCGAAGCGTTCATACTCAATAACCTACATTATTCCTGGCTTTTAAAAAAGTAAAATAGATAACATACCCTCGAACAAAAAAGCCCCATTCACAAAGCAAACAAGACTTGGATTTCGCGTAACCTCTTTTTATATTTGAAATTAAAAATGTGTTTGCTAAGGCTCTTTTCAGAGCGAATGGTCGGTTAATAATGAAGATTTGCATGGAAAAAGTGAGAGGCACAGCATATGTTCGGCGAGTAAAATGATTGTAAGAAATTCGAAACACAAAGAATGGGTCCCTTTATTTTATGACAGGTATAGAGCATTGCGTTGCGATTGTTTTAAATATTAAAAAAAAAAAACAAATTTGCAGGAGTAACAGTTTTTGGATAGGATTGACTCGTTTATATTATATTCATGGGGGTTTTAATTTCCGTAATTGGATTGCAGTGTAATACCAGGCGGCCTCCGTGGTGAAGTGATTATGACGCTTGGATTACGTTTGGTTCCGAGCTCGATTACCGATGAGAATACACAAATGTTGTGTTGGTTTTTTTTTAATCTCCGTGTTTTTTGGTCTATTGTGTCTTTAGTATGGGTCTATGACCGTTAAAATTAAAGAAACCAGTTAAAATTAAAGAAACCAGTTCTTTTATTGCTTATCGATTACTGTAGTCTTATTATGTCATAATAGGTAAATATCACCATACTGCGATTACCGATAAAAAATATATGAAATGGATTTTTTTAAATAAATTGTATTTTCAAAATCAATATGGATATTGTGGAGAATTTTTTTTATGCATAAATTTAAAAAAGAACTTTAAAAAAATACGTCGCTAGAAAAACGCAACTTGTTTGGCCTTGACAATTATGACGACAAGATTCGTGATAATGTTCTAAACAAATTTGAATGGCAGGAACAAATAAACATAGATCGTGACGTGTTAGGGGAGTGGCAAATAGAATGACCGTTTTTGCGGGAATTAAAAAAATACAAATTTAAAAATATTATTTATGCTTCAAATATCAATAGTAAAAAAAAAATAAAAAAATATAAATAAATATATTTTTAAATTTATATATTAATTTTTTTAATTGAAAAAAATTTTTTTTAATGACATATGACACGCTTTTCTCGTACAATTAATAGTCACCATCATAGCCTTATGATGAAATTTAAAAAAAAAAATGGCGTTTTTCTCAAAAGTGGATTTTTCGAGTTTCGGCGGTTTAGGGATCGCACGGCGGAATACTTGAAATAATGTAATTTACCCTTCGTTCGGCCACGTCGCTGGGCGGCAAGTAGGCGGCGAAGCTTCCCTCCAGCTTGTCCGGGTTGCCGCAAATGGCGTGGCCGGTGTCGCAGTAGTAGGAGCACTTGCCGTGGAAGCACAGGTTGTTGGCCGGCGACACGAAGAACGTGCGCAGGATGTCGCCCTCCGCCACGTTGTAGATCTCGGTGGTCACGTTGAGCACTCGTCCCACTACGGGCATGGCGCGACGGAATCCTAGCACCCTGGGAACAAATACCAAGTTACGTTTAAATTACAGATGTTATATCGCCAAGTTCTATGTTTGATACCCCTGCAGTTTTATCACTCATTAATTTCAATGCACCGAAAAGGACAACTCGGCGAACCTATCAATACTGTGGCAACAATACTTCGACTTCATATGGTAAAAATGCAGTCATCAATAGACTTCACGCTTTAGGCAATAAGTACCAAGACGTTGGTGACTCATTGCATGTGAAGTTTAGTACAGACAGAACGGCCCTTCTCCGGTTTTTCATGGATAGGATAAGCTAGTACCTAATAGTTCTAGATAAGAATTATTTTGTTATTATTCGGTATTGTTCAAAATTGTTTAAATTTCTTTAATAAGTTTGTTTTTTTTTTTTTGGATTTTATTTATAAGTATCTACAAAATATTTATATTTATCATTTTTTTTATATCGGTAAGTATTTATGAATATTTTTAAATGAGTATGTATTTTAATGTATATTTATACAAGTTACCTAAGCAGTAGTTATAAATAATAATACACATAATTAAAAAAAATATCGTTTAGTGTTATTCAAAATTGTTTTATTTTTTTATTGATGTGTATTTATTTATTTATTTATACAAATACAAACATATTACAAAAAAAATAAAATGGATTGCTTTCTTAGTTTTTTTACAGATAGAGCAAGATCTGGTACTATCCTTGGGGGGAGGACCTTAATTTTCTTTAAATGTGACATTACTTAGATCTAAGATCCTTCCCTAAGTCAGGGAAAATAAACCTGCGCAGGGAGGGGGAGATTGCCAGACATTACCCTACCCGCAAGAGGGTCGTGAATTAAAAAAGGGTTGAAAATCACTTCTGTACGACTAGGGCTCAAATGATTATACCATACTACGTATTTGGACGTATATATCAAACCATTTCCCTATAAATTATATAGTCGCGATATTGTGATGACTGTCAAAATTTTGTAACGAAATCATATTTAACATTTACATGACACGTCATAATATGTTCGAAATACTTGATTATGAAATATTCATAAAGAGTAATAACGGAATCGCGTGAGTGATTGCTAATTTATAATTCAAATCCCTGTCTCCAGGGGTGAAGGGATCAAGCCGGGACAAGGGTAGCTACCCTCAGCCCTGTACCAGCCCGCACTCCGCCCTGAGTGTTTGCTATAAAGATACACTTTGTAATTAAATATTTACGTATTGCTAAATGTCACTTTTTGGCGTTTTGCCATCACACCAACAGGTGAGTTCGACCGCTTATTTACGCCATATGCTGATAATCTAAATGATTCGATAGAATTTATTTTCATTAAAAATATTTAACATATTTATAGACTCGCTAGCTTTTACCTGCAGATTTGCTCACGCGGTATTAGAGAGAAATTATTAATGCAATGAATTAGTTTTATCGTCCATCAATAAGAATTTTCACGATGGAATGATATATATTATCGGGATTTAAAGTAGCTTGGTCTTCCTACTATCGCTATAAAAGAAAAACTATTATCCATCAATCTATGGTGAAGTAGCATTGTTATTATGTTTACAAATCCCAAATCCTACGACAAAACCAAAACGAAAAGTAAACCACTCACAATGGATAAATTAAGTCAATTATATGGAAATTTCAATATTATTTATGTTCAAAGCATTAAATTTGTGGTCAAACACTTTAATGAATGTAAGTAAATATTTGTATTTAACCACTTACCGACTTTTATGTCTACCGGTTTCGGTTTGACGAAGAGAAGGGCACGTCTCGAAACCGGTAGACATGAAAAGTCGGTAAGTGGTTAAATATAAATATTTACTAGCATTAATTAGTTTCAAATTGACCTCCCACTTTACCGCCTTCTCGTTTTCAAATAATATTGCTCAATGTGGACAAATTTTTTTTTTTTTTTAATTTCAGTTTCAGTGCTGCAGAGCAGCGTTTATTTTATAATTAAAAAATACATATACGAATTTGTTACCAACTAAGTCTAAAGACTTTTCGGTGGGACACATTTTTTATTTTTATGACAGGTTTGTATTACATTTATTTTATTTATATTTTACAAATTTATTTATAAACATGCACTATAAAGTAACTTGAAGATATTTCTTTAGTTCTTTTTTTTTCATTTGAAGATCTTTCATGTAAATGATGGTTTGTGGGTGATCATTAAACAATCTTGGAATAACGCAATTTAATGTTCACTCTCCGAAGTAATTTGTAATTTGGGGAACAAACAGGGAGCCCTTAGTTTTTAATCAAATTTATTTTATTCAGGATTAAAATTATGTATCCTATTTTACATCTCACCTCTCCGGCTATCTCTATGCAAGAAATTATGTCAATCGATCGCCCCGCTGAGACGTGAAGGAAACTCAAATAAACAAAAAATACACTTTAGCATTTATAATAATATGAGTATGTCTATATAGATGGACATGTCTAGTTTAGCAGAAAGAATGTCAAATATTTATTTTCTTAAATGAAGACCCGTAATTTTAGTTTCTCGGATTGCATATGCATCAGAACCTAGTTTTACATGGTTTTGAAATAACACGGAACAAGAATAAAATAAAATGAAATTAATTTAATTAATCACTAAGATGGACCAGCTCTTGTCTTCGAGTAATAATTATTTTTGTTTTTTTTTCTAGTTTTAATTTTCTTTATTTGTATTGGTTTCAATTGTGCCAGTATATGTTATAAGGAAATGTGTTTGCATTAATTTAACAATGTGTAATAGAAATATATATAAATTATACTAATTGTCTTTGTACCTACCCTACCCTACATGAAGGTAAGGTGATCAGTATTATGCGATACGTACAAGTCCTGCGACAATAATATATTGTAGTTATAAATTACCTTTAAAACAACATTTTATCTGTTCAGATGCGTGAAAAATTCAGTTATGTAAAATACAAAATAAAGCAAATAAAATATTAAAGCTAATATATTTATATAGACAAAAAGATTTTGAGTATAAGTCAATTAAAATCTATAGCCTACTTCCACTATATATTAAAACAATTAGTAACGAGAAAATGTTTAAAAGGGCTATAAAAAATGGATAGCGGAGCTAGGTAGAAGTAAAACGGATTGTCTCATTCGCCCAAACCAATATTGAATTAACCGCTCCACAAGTGTACAGCTCATGTAAGGTTTTTGTTATTTTCATTGTGCGTTTTGTAATATAAATAATAAAGATGTACATATATACCTAGTTTTTAAACAGTCTAAATATTTTGTTTATTATCTCTGTTTATTAAGTTAGTCTTCTTTGTTTATTATTTTTAATTAATTTAAAAAAAGTTTATTGTTAAGTGTCCTCGGCACGGGTAACCCCAGTTAGGTCACATTATTTTTATTATTGTTTATAGTTTGTAAGAGTAAAATATGAATAAATAAATAAAAAAATATATATAAAAAATATGACTTCCCTTTTCTAACACTAACTGAAGAACTCAAAAAAAAAACTAAACGATTGAGATATCTGAATGTTAATGAACTTTTTCAACTAAAATCATAAAAAAAATATTCATAAGTTAGCCACTGATATTATTGTAGACAAATAACTAAAACTTTGAATTGATTGAAATTGGAATAAATATGGACATACTACAAGAATATCAGAACAGTACCTCATACAATATTTCAAAACGAGACAACGACAATCGAGACTAATAATAATCATAATCAGGAACTGAAATTATAAAATAAACTACCTAACTAAACTAAACAAAAGACTCAGACAAACTTTTTAAATATTATTATTAACAACAGAGTATGAATAAAAAAATAACTATTTTTTTTTGTAAAATGAACGTAATAATCCATAAAGGTTAATAAATAAATTAAAAAAAAAAAAAAACAGAACCCTGTAAGTTTTCGACTCGATTTTTCAGGATTTTTACCTGAGAAGCCATTAAGTTAAAAAAAACTCCTCCGAAGTTCTGGTGGTTTCATTTCAAAAAGAAATAAAAAATAAATATTCAAATCAACACTTTCAAAGCTCAATAGCTGTATAACAATTACACCCGCTAAGCTTTTCCTAATGTGGGTAATACTTTGAGCTCTTTTCTTCGTAAGGAATTATTTAGAAAGAGGATAATCTTAGATAATCCCCGTCTAGTACAGATTTATAAGGCGGAATATAAAGTCTTCTTAAAAAAAGAGGCACGGGAAAACAAAACACAAGAAGAATCATTAACTTAATACTAGAAAGTGAAATTAGTTCAGTTCTTTTGAGTTGTTGCCTCGATAGTGTTGTTCCATTTTGGATTAAGTCGTGATGTGAGTAGAGTTTCTAGAAGTTATCGGGGACTTTGTGTTAAGCGGCTAATCCTTTTCTAGGATTAAAACGAATAAAGAAAAATCGAACAGAAATGTGAGTGCTCAAAAGCTAAAAAGTTACATTCTATAAATACTTGCAGATTTGTATTGTTTGAAATATCTTCAAAATAGGATTCTATGTTGGCGGAAATTATATAAAGCTGTAGAGCGTAGGTACTAAACAATAACGTTAATATGTTTTTTTAAAGATTTATATATTTAGGCTTAGTAGGCTATTCCTTGTTTTAATAAGAAACTTTGAGAGTGAAGTGATGTTCCGAAAAAACTTTAAACAGACCTGGGCCCGAATTACAATGGAAATATAAAATTTATCCTCAATTTTATCTACAAACTAAAACTGAGTTTTCTGAATGAAAAATATGATATGTATACAATTTTTATTTCACACGTGTTACCGATTATTATATTTAACTTAAAATATGCATTCTCCTTCATAAATGTCGATTTTACTTTATACCGTCTCAATATGTCCTCAATAGCGTTTGTAATCACGGCCCAGATCATTTTAATAAATCCGTAGCTGAAGACAAAGTAAATTATTGTATTATAAAGCCTTATTTGGATTTCACGTCAAATGAAAATGAATACTAAGATTATCACTCTGTAAAGCGCCATTAAATTAAGAAAACGGCGCTGTATAAGTTATCCAAAATAATTTTAAAAAGCCGTAATTTGTATAATATGAAAACATATTTCGGTAGTCAGAAGGGACTATCAGTAATTTTCAAAAATGTTCAGGAGAGCTGAAATAATGCTCAATTTCAAGACTTCAATCCACAAAGTAAAATATTTTAGACTTATTTTTAAATAACAAATTACCATTCTAAATGATGCTGTTTTTATTATTTTATTTTTATGTGTATTTACCGAATTATTTACTAAAACTTTTGAAAACTAAAACACAGAAAAAAATACATATGGTCCCTTCTGCCATCTGACTACCGATTTGTATTCAAATTGTTTCAGAAAATCGAAGAAATTAAGAAATTTTATAAAATTATGATTCTTGAACAAATTTCGTGTTGTAACCAAATGGTTTGAAGGAATGTAAAAGTAACGAAAAGGTTGAACGTCGCTCAACCTCTTTCATTTTAATACAACAATACTAATTGTTTATTTTTTTATTTATATCATTCAGTGATTTGTGTAGTTACTTATCCTTAACTTTAATGATTACTTTAAGTAAAAAAACTTTTTAAAGTTTTTTAAGTTTTTTGTTATAAAACCTAACCCAATCGAGCATAACCTAACCCGGCGGCTTTTGGTTTGGCCGTTTCTAAAGGGATAGCTTTCAACCAGCCAACACGTTGAACGTTCTACTAACTTAATTCATTCAACGAGCGGTCTAACCATTATGTTGAATCCTGGTATTTATTGAACTGCCTAGCCAGTCAATTCAGTTGCTGATTTATCTTTTTTCCAGCGACATATATACTTCACTTAAAGTGATATAAATAATAAGGCTTTGCAAATTAATTATTTTGATGTGCCAAAACTTTGGTCAGCCATTTCTCAAAACGAGTAATTTCCAATAGCTTTATGGAACTAGCCATCGATACTATAAGTAAATTTATGAATAACAAATTATAAAAAAATATTTTTACCTGTCCAAGTGGAAAGCTGCAATTTCTGCGTTGTGTCTCTCATAATCTGAGAAGTAGAAATGATTTGGAAGAGTCTCCTGTTCTCGGGGGAATCTGAAAAAAAAGAAATTACAATTAATTTTAATAACAATTTGAAGCACAGACATTGAAGTTTCCGTTGTGGAATAATTTAAATGCGTAGTATAATTTTGGGTAAAATCACTAAATAATTAGTAAAATAAATACACAGTTAAACGTTTAATTATTTTGTATCTGATAATGCGGATTCTCACAGAACTAAAGAGTACACTAGAGATTTGAAAATAAACCGATTATCGAAACGCCATTTATCAGTCCGATCCAACACACTTTTCTGAACACACTGTTCCACCAAGGTGATCACTTAAAAGAGTCACAATCCGCGTAGATGCTCCGACATTCATATTTCCTTCTTGAAAAGGTTCGTTAACTCTTTTGTGGTTGTGATGTCACACTAGTCTACATACAATTCAAGACTTGATCTATCACTTTTATTTTTTTGAATGATACAGTTGTAATTTTTGGGAAATTAAAATTTGTAAAGTTTTCTGGATTTAATACGAACAATATTATTTGTCCTTGCATGAACATTACGCCACTACAGCAATAACTCTGTGTAAGAGAGAGCACGAAGATAGAACTCATTACAAGGAAGACAAAGACGCTGCTCTGTGGCCGATGCTTGTGTTAAAGAGATTCAGTCGGTTATTGACAATGATGGGGGACGCACGCATGTAAGATAACCGGCGTATTTATTATTTTTAATTTATTTTGTTATAATAAGGCTAAATCATATGTTTATTTTTATAAATTATTAAAAAGGCGTTATTAAACAGTAAATCTCCATATTTTTTTTAAATGTCTGATCTTTAGAATATTCCGTACTTTGCTTGTAGTAACACAATGTTAAATCACTGCGTGCAAAGGAATTATTTACCACAGTCTTTTAAGAGTTAAGGGATCTGTCAATGAGAAAATTCAGTGGTTTTTCAAATTGTGTATTTTTTAATAGACTATCAAACTAAGCCAAAATAAAAAAAATATGTTATTTTAATATATATCGTATTATCAACGCTACAATTATTTAAAGTTTTGAAATTACTCCGCCCGTGACGTCACAAGTTCTCGTCAGTGAGTTCTGCTGATTAGTGAGTTGGCTTCCCGGAAATTGGAAATCTATTAAAATATTATCATCTGGTGATTCGGAAGAACTTGTGGAGTAGTTCATTTTTATTAACATTTTTTCACAGCTTTTCTAGAAACTGTAAGAAAACGTTTTTATATTTAATTTCCGTTGCACTGACTTGCTCATTATATTAATAATAATATGATGCATTACTCAATACAATTTTTATTTCTAACAAAGCAGAGCGCAAAAATTGTAAGTGGACTCATCACATTCAATAAAATAATGTATATTTTATTTGTACGAACTAGACTTGGAGGATATGAATATAATTTAGACTCAATAATAATACAAACTGCAAAAGACCTAATTCATCAAAGAAAAGTTATTTTAAAATATATTTACGTCATATTGGTTGCACATATTATTTCATCAACGTTTCTAGTTTGTCCAAATGTTTGTAGACATGGACTGAATATTACCCCCAGGGAGTTTTCGAGATGTACATATTACAACAGAGATGGATAACATTTTAGAGAAGGAAATATGAAAGTCTAGGCATTTATAAGGCTTATGACCTGTCATTGCCTGGGTTAAAATTTACCATTTTGCCTTTGTTTGAACATCCATATTTATTCGATTCTTTCATTTGTTATTTTTATTAAGTTAAAGAGCTGAAAACTATATTGATGTGGGTGAAATTTTTCTGAATTAATTATTTCACCTACACACTTACTAGGCAACGCCTGAAAACATTTTTTTTAAATTACACTTTTTGGATCTGATCAGCCTATGACAGGTCATAGGTCCTGTAAATGCTTAGATTTTCACATTTGCTTCTTCAAAATGTCCTGCATGTTTGTTGTAATATGTTAAGAACATACATATAACCTTTTTTTTCGATGCCACTGGTCCAATGTTCGCTTTAAAATGTTAAAATAAAATATCGTGTCGATTTAGTTAAATTGTTGTCTAATGTTTAAATATTATTGTTTTTTAAGTATTACCCAAAAAAGTTAAATATTGTAATACTATGCTTCCATTTTTTAAATATATTTTTTAAAAGAACCTTCAGAGATCTACGTTTATTTAAACGGTGCCATGAAAATCATGAAAAAAATCTCCTGAGACTCTTAAATAAATTATGCAGACGTAATTCTGCCTTATGTCTACATAATCGGTGATAGACGACAATCGTCTCAAGAAGTACTATGCACGACTTACTGAAACGAAGCTATCAAAAGAGAAATTAATTGTTTTCAAGTTAATGGAATAAAAAATCATGCCTGCCTGCACCATTGAATAAAAAAACCGACTAAAGGGTATCCTAAAATTGTGTTGATTTTATAAATAAATAACAAATGGTTTTTTATAAGATTTTTCGCAGTCATAGTTAAATACATTATAACGTTTTAAAAAACGTTTTTAATTTGAAAGGTAACAAATTACGGGTACAGGATATAAAAATGGATGTCGATTTAAATACAACAAACTAATAATAGCATCTGACGGTAGTAAACATGATCTACATTTCTGTTCAATTAAATTTGACATAAAGGCTCTACATTTCAAGATAACTGAACAATTAAAAAATTAATACAGGGGATAAAGGGTGGATATTAGTTAAGAATTGGAAATAAAGGGAAAATTTAATATCAATAAAACCCATTTTAGATTATACAAAATAATTAAGGCTATTTACATTAAGCAGGTTCTTTATATTTGTTTGGATAGATCTTCCGGCTTTTCGTAAATCTCTTTGCTATTAACACAGTGTGGAATAAAAATGGATTGGCATGGGTAAGCTCGAAGTCTTATATGTTGATATGTGTTTACCTACTTGTTACTATTATTATAGTTATGCAATTTTATAATTTTTTGTTTTGTATTTATACATGTATTTTTTTTTTCATATTTATGTTCAATTTATGTTAAAGGCAATTTATGCCGTTTATGTAAAAATAAATAATAAATATACTTGTTAGTCTAATCGCTTCTATTTTAGCCTTTTAACATCGAGCAATACTGCAGCCAGCTTCATCGTGAAGATTTACCATTAGGCATGAAATGACGGCATAAGTTATTCCGCTGAAGTGTAAACAGCGTGTTTTTCCATAGCGTTAAACATGTTGAATTTACTGATAAAAGGGTTTGCGGGGTGGTGTTTTACGTCATGATATTATTCCCAAAAAATTAGCAGTTGATGAAAACACTATGCAGAAATTGGTTTCGACTCTTTGAAAATAGTGATTTTGATGTTTAATATAAAAAAGGTTTGGCGCACTGAAAAAAATTGAAGACGAAGAATTGATCATTACTTGATAAACCACATATGTCAGACGCAAAATGAACTTTCAGAATCATTAAGAGTTAATCACACAACAGTCAACTGCCAAACGTTTAAAATCATTTGAGATTATTAAAAAGCAAAGTAATTGGGTGCCGTACGAATTGAAGTCAATAGATGTCTCCTGCTACTTTCCATTAAAGAAAAGACTTCACGCGGACAAATCGCGGAGAAATCTCGCGGTAGGGGTAGGAAAATATGATGGAATGCTATACTCGTCTACCCTGACATGCTTTCCCAGCTTTTTCCATATTCATACATATTTGCATACATGCCCTTCGATTTCTTAAGCTTTTGACAAGAGCAGACTTGGGATTTTAGTTAACCTGATCATGCCACGTCTTTCTTGGTCATCTTCGTATTACATAAACATTCACTCTTAAACGCCATCCGTTTCTCACCAATTGATATGTATAACAGAAGTGGTTTTATAAATACATCTATATGTACAAGCTTTATCTGTCCACTAAAAACAGCAAACATGTATATTTACTTATAAGCTATAAATATAAATGGTGTCTTTTTTTCCAAATTTAAAAATTAGCACCAAAAGCAAACGACAAAATGGTAGAGAATAAATGTCATTCCAATGCAAATATTTTGCTGTACGAGACATTGTGTTTGCTTTTACAATTCCCATATTATTTTATAAAATTTCAAGCCTTCAAATGTCAAATGGACGAATGTGAGCATTGGCGACCCCTCCTTCCGTTCACTCCCAATAAAGGTCTCAAAGCTGCTCTCGATATTTGCGTAGTGTACGTTGAAGATGCTTTAAATTATTGATTTATTTGTTGAATTATTTATATTTCGTCACACGGAAGAAATAATAATGTCAATACCGTCGTAGTTTTTTCCTCATTTTATAATAACAACAATTCCAAAAAGTGAAAAACTTTATTGTTTATCTTGATACAAACATTAGCCAGTTAAATTCAATCACCCCTCCACAAGCACCTGGTGGCGCATACGACGTTGTATTGTTAGAGGAGACCGGGACGCTTAAAAAGATATCTAGATAAAAGTTCTTAAAAGTGGTTTTAGTGAGTAGCAGCGTTTCATTTCCTAAGGTGCGCTCGTTTTTTATTCAATGATTTACCCATCTGGGGGCGGGTAACCATGACAACAAATGGGGAAACTCTCCTTTCTTGATATTTTCGCGGGAGAATAATATTTTTCGATTAAAATAATCGCTACGTCAAGATATAAAGTGTTTATTTCCTGCAAATCGCAAGGTTGAGAGTATTTTTACAAGGATAATTTATTAATTTGTTTTCAAAAGAAACGGTTTAAGTTTGCTCGGATTAATTAAAATTTGGACCACTGAAGGTGAAAAGTTCCACAGGGGAAAGTGTACTCAACACTACTTAGTGGAACCCAAAAAATATACCTCGAAGAGAGTGGACGCCTTAATTACTCTTGAGTTTTTGCAATATGGTAGAACAGACAATTAATTTTTAGGAAATGAATTAAGCTCACATGAATCTGCATTTTACTTAATTATTATGAAAGAGAAAGTTCGTGCAAAACAAAAATAATGAAAACGTTTATGTCGAGTGACGTTAGCAGGCGCTACTTAGGGGTGATTTTGTGGCGTTATGAAATTAAACACTGCTTATGAAGAAGTTCAGCCCTACGTGAAATTGGATATTAAAAATGTATTTTTACGCACGGGAAAATTTAGAGCATTAAATAAAAAAAGATTTTATTGAAAATTAAATACTTTTCATGACGTCACTAGCTCTTCCAAATCAACCAATGATAATAGAGTTGTGATAGATTTTCGCTTTACGGTAAATCAACTGACCAATCAGCAAAACTCATCAAAATCAATGAGAAGAGAACCTGAGATGTCACACGCGTAATTTCAAAAATACTCAACGTATTACTTACAAACTTATAAAATCGTAGTGCTGATACATTAAAAAAATTAAAAAATAGTCTTAGTCAAATAATCTAATAACATATAAAAAAAATTGATTAATTATACCATCGAACTTCCCTATTATTTATAACTAGCGTCCGAGTGGTTCCGAAACATTCCGAACGAGAGACGTATTTCCGAGTGATTATTATAATCTCTCCGTGTGATGAATAAAACCGCTCTGTGTGAAAAAGATCGAAAATCCTCGAAAAACGTTTTTGACTCGATGGCTACTCTAAAATAAAAATCCTGAAAAATAAAATCGAGTCGAATCCGTTAAGATAATTTTCCAAATGAAAGAGAACAAGAGGACACAAAAAATACAGCAAATTACTCAATAAATTATAGCATCCTCACTGTACACTGTTCAAATATCACAACCAGCTTTGGCAGTTTTATTCCCTCGATTGAACGTTGGTGTCGAAAGTGCTCACATTCGTTTACTTAACATTCCATTTCAAAGGCTTTAATTAAAAAACGTAAAAAAATAACCGGGTTGTGGTCTCGTGGTAGTATTGTGGACTCGCGGGTCAAAGGTCCGAGGTTCAAATGCCACTCTACCACAACTCGATTTCAGTTATTTACGACTTTTCGGAAATGGTCTGAAAATTTGTTTCTCATTAAAAAAAAAGCAAAAACCACAGAATTAAGAATAGTCCAGAAATCGCATACGCACATCAAACAGAAGGCGACTAGACTACTCATAAATGAGTAGGTTTACGTTTTGACCCATTAGTTTCTTTGTAGACATCGCTCAGTACAGCAATTTCTTATTTGAATTCAACTATGCCGTGTTGTGTCCTTTTAAAGTGTAGAAATACAGCTAGTATCTTAAAGAAACAGAATGGTATCACATTTTATGTGTAATTAGAAAACTAATGTTTAAGTAGCAAAAGCATTACTTAAAAATTAAATTATTTTTCCATCTGTCAGATAGTCGAAGATACAAAATGGAAATTTAGTTAGTGTTGCCAGGGTAGTCAATTTTTTACCCTTCTTCGCTCATCTAATAAGAGAAATAATGAAAATTGGACATCGGATTAAACAACTCTATGGTGAACATTTGACTGACATTATCTTTAAAACATCAAATATTATTTAACATGATATAAAAATATCCGTTTTATGTAAAATAAAATTTGTTTTATATTTAAGTTTGAAGTTCATTATTTCAATTACTCTTATTAAATGACCCTTTACTTATCTACTCTGTTGTGCCAATCAATATTTCCGCGTGCACAATACAATTTTAGAGAAATTAACAGATTGCTTTTTTACCTTACATTTGTGTTATAATTATATTTTTTCCCATCGTGCAACATTACGCGGCGACATCACGAATGCGCGCTGTGAAAGTGTGGCATAATGTAGGAATTATTAGACACTGTCCGATGTATTCAAATATGATTCTACGCTCCTTCTGGACTATTCTTAATTCTATGGCAAAAACAATATCTAGCGAACAGAAAATTTTCTTTGGAATGACGTCTTAACAATTTTATTTCAGTTTTGGTACTCATTCTTAAATTTGGAAAGGAACGGACACAACAACTTATGTTGACATATAATATTTAAATAGAGAGTCAGAGTTAATTAAAAATAAGTAGAACCCTAAAAATGTACGTAGGTAGCTACCCAAGATGATGATGTATAGTTGTGGCGCAGAAAGTTGACCCCCACTGCAATAAAATTGTATAACTTTCCTCTCTCGACTACCCGAGATGCAAATCTTCCAGATAAACAATGCGACCATAATTTAGTCGGGTTCCAATTGTTTTTTGCCTCTGTATGTAAATCTAACCCGACCCATATTTTAAGTGCCCTCCTGGTCTACAACAAACGGCACCGCCATCTACCGGACGTGACTGAATTATCAACACGCCATTCCAACCTAACCTTTTGAAGAGGGTATTTTTTTCAAATAATAAAGTAATTGTGAATTTTTCAAGTCTTTCCTTTAGATCTAAATTTGTCACAACAGAGACAGAAAACATTTTTGAGAAAGGAATACGGATGTATAGTCATTTACTGAGCATATGACCTGTCATTGGCTGGTTTTTGCCTATGTTTAAACATCTACATTTCCTCAACTCTTCCATTTGTTGACTTTTCTCAGGTAAACGAGCTGAAACCTTTATTGGTATAGGCGAAATATATATCTGGCTGAATTATTTCGCCTATTGGGCAACGCCAACGCCCGAAAAATGTTTTTTTTAGATCTTAGTGAATTCACCCTGTCTACTAACATTTGAACACACTCAAAATATTATTGGCTTTACTTCAGTTTCCGAAAAAAGTCGTTTGTCATTCAAATTAAACAATGGAATATTACAGGAAAATATTAATATTTTATCATCATCCCCTTTCCGCACCTAATGGTCCCTCCCGAACCCGAGACCTCTCGCATGGTAGGCAAATGCGCTGACTATTACACCACGAGGCCGACATTTATATTTTATAGCTTTGTAAAAATAGTTTACTATTTTTTTAGTCGTCAACAGATGGAAGAATTAAAAAAAAATTAGATGTTCACAAATAGGCAGAATGGTGAATGTTACACAGTGGGTAAAGTAGCCACTTAAACAGCCACTTATGTCCTCGGCATGTACAACCCTAGTGAGGTCACATTATTATTATTATTATTTATCATTGTTTATTATGTGGATTAAAAAATAATAAAAAAATACAATCAAAACCAACCAATGACAAGTCATAAGCCCTGTAGATGCCTTGACTTCTATATTCTCTTCTGTAAAATGTTCATCACGTCTGTTGTAATATGTTAAATTTAACTATTGTTGTTTTTTTGGGTATTTTTACTATTTTTAATGTTTTTCCCGTATCCTGGCAGAATGAAGAATACAGTTTCGTAAAGATTTTTTAATAGAAGTACAGTGCTAAACTAAAATACCGCGTTACATAATTAATTTATTTTTAGATAGTTATACAAATAAAATTTTAACACCCAGTTGTACCTTAACATAACATTCATACCAATACACATACAAAATAATTTCAAAAGAACAATGCTATAAAATACGGATGCTTTCCGATTACAATAATAAAAGCATAAAATTTTAACAAATTATTTTTAAATATGTACGTTCTGTAATAAAGTGTTTTTATATTATAAAATATTATGAACTAACTAAAACTTTACACACTGTGTAATATTTTTCAATCTACGAAAGTTTGAACATTAAAAAAAAATTTTTTAAAATAAAGTTAAATAAAAAATAAAATAAAATAAAATAAAATAAAATAAAATAAAATAAAATAAAATAAAATAAAATAAAATAAAATAAAATAAAATAAAATAAAATAAAATAAAATAAAATAAAATAAAATAAAATAAAATAAAATAAAATAAAATAAAATAAAATAAAATAAAACAAAATAAAATGAAATAAAATGAAATAAAATGAAATAAAATGAAATAAAATGAAATAAAATGAAATAAAATGAAATAAAATGAAATAAATTGAAATAAAATGAAATAAAATGAAATAAAATGAAATAAAATGAAATAAAATGAAATAAAATGAAATAAAATGAAATAAAATGAAATAAAATGAAATAAAATGAAATAAAATGAAATAAAATGAAATAAAATGAAATAAAATGAAATAAAATGAAATAAAATGAAATAAAATAAAATAAAATAAAAATAAAATAAAACAAAACAAAATAAAATAAAATAAAACAAAATATAATAAAATAAAATAAAATGAAATGAAAAAACCTTAAACCTTTAATGGATCTTTATATTTATTATTTTATTTTATTGAAAAGCCAACAGACAATGTTCATATAGTAAGATATATAGTAAAAATTAATGTTATAAGGTCTAATTAGAGACATTTTAATTTTTGTTTATGTGAGATTTTATCGAACTGTTCAATCTTCCAAAATACAATTTAAAACAGTTTTAAATTTTACTCACTTTTATATTTCTTCTTAGACCACAGTTGGTGGATTAATAAAATTTTGAGTAATTTAAAATTTTTACTATACTGGATTCAGTTCTCTAGTAAACGATTTGGTGAAATCCTGTGCTTGTCTACAAAAAATTGATACAATTTTCATTACACCTCTTACTTCAATAGTGTTTATATAAAAATGTCTTTCTTAGAAAATAAAATTATTACAAATTTTGAAATGTGTGCTACAGAAGCCTAAAGGTTAAATCTTAGATAGATACTTTTTAGTTGTTTGTTTCCTTGGACTTTCCGTAACTATATACAGATACATATGTAGAACAAATCTTTACAAGTTTCGACAACTCTTTCAGTACAAACAAACAGAAAATTCTAGGCAGCAAAATTTGTTTCAAAGAAACAAAACAGAGATAATTACATTCATTAGAAAATGAAAAAAAAACTGATTTATATATACATCCCACGCATCATAAAAGCCAAAATCATAAAAATACAATTTCGATAAAATAAGTTTTATCTCTCTGGTATAATAATTCAGGGATAAAATACGGGAATACGTTTGTATTCAGAAAATTTAGAGTGCGTATTCCTACTTATAAACAAAATATTTCACCTACGTACTAGGAAACGCCAACGCCTGAAAACATTTTATTTTGTGTTTCTTCTTGGACCAGTTGGTTTAATTATCAACTGGTTTGATAAATTTACGGAACTTCCTTGGGGTAAAATCTAGTCCTTGTCTACAAATATTAGGACATGCTATAAATATACTAGTCCCCCGCCTACCAGACTGCAAAAAATAACAATTCTTTTTCCTTAAACTGCATACGATTCTACAAGAACGTACCTCTTGAAATTCAGTCTTTGCCTAATTTTTTTAAAGATTTTGTCAAGCACGGGTTGTTTAGAAAAAGCTATTATAGAGTCGAAGAATATTTGCAGGACAAGACAGCTTGGCATTAGATTCGTGTGGATTGATTTTATGTTTGTTGATTGAGTGTTGTTGATTTAAATTTATTCGTTTGTAAGGTTTAATTTACTAATTGTTGAATTGTATTATATAGTTATAATTTATTGAGGTTTATAAATGATCAAATTAATCCTATGTAAAGAATGTACTAAACTAAATAGTAATAATAAAGTTTTACAGTGTGAGATCTTAAATACTAGAAATATTGTTATTATTATTATAGAAATATTGTTGAAGAGGCTAGGATTGTATGCCAGGATAGACGTGTGTGGCGGTCCATTCTCTCTGCCTACCCCTACGGGGAAATGGCGTGATGGTAGTAGTAGTTGTTATTATACACGTCGGAAGCTTACTCTTATAATGAAAAGTTCAGTGCTACAGGAAATTGGATATTAAAATCATTTTTTTACACGTGGTAAAAATTGGAATATTTTATTGTACTGCTAAGTTGTAAAACTAAGTTTCTCTAAAATGAATGGAAAAAAAATGGTTTTAATAAAAACGAACTATAATACTTTAAAACGGCATAAATTCTGGTGAAAAATAACCACTCAATTAAAGCATTGTTACGGGTTGTGATAGATTTCCGGTTTCCGGATAGCCTTGTATTTCAACGTTTAGCGTGTTTTGACTGGTACGGGGTTGTCCTTTCAAATGTCTGTAAAACTCACCGAATGAAACTCGTGACATCACGATGTGTAATTTCACAATAAAAAAAAAATCGTGGAGTTAAATACGATACATAAAAATAAAATATTTTGTCTTAGTTTGAAAGTCAATTTACCAAATAAAAAAATCCAATAACCACTAAACTTCCTCATTGGAGAGTTTTCGTTGATTCGCTAATAGGAAACATCGAAGTATCGAATCACTAGCGAGAGGCTAGTGAATAATTAACTTGTCTGGAAACGTAAAAAAAACACTGCATTAAATACTAGCAATGGTGTATAATTCGTTCCAGGAAAAAAACATATAGGTCCAGACTCCGCGAAAGGAATAAAAAAGGGCGAAGTAATGATACCTTTTAACTACCTTTAAGAAAAAATAACTAAAGCTTAAAGTATAAAAAACATTGTTCACAGTGTTTTGAGTATGTTCAAATGTTTGCAGACTGGCTAGATTGCCTCCCAAGGGAGTTATTTAGATTTAACTTTGTTGCAACAGAGAGAAAAAACATTTTTTAGAAGGGAATATGGAAGTCTAAGTATTTACAAGGCTTATTACCTGTCTACCTAACACTCACCATTTTACTTTAATCTGTTGATTTTTGTGAAGTTAAAAAGCTGAAACCTTTATCATGCGAAACCTTTACCTTTTGGGAATTGTTTTCAGGCGTTGCCTAGTTGGTGAATAGGTTCAGCTGAATGAATCTCACCAAAAGAAAACACAACATCTTGAAGCGCTGAATATTTTCATTTAAATAACATATAACCTATGGCATTTTGTTTTGCTTTGGTGATAATTTTTACATTTGAAAAAAAACGCACACAACTCATAGAAGCATTATAATGCGAGCTTCTCAAAAGTTCCACCGCCAACTGATAATATTTATATCTTCATGGTATTACTGATGTTTTTTTAGTCGTTTGCTCTAGCCGGAGCAGTTACGGTCACGTTGGCAGGATGGAAGAACGTATTTAAAATCCGCCTCCATCCGCATCTGTCTTCAGCGCTTCTGGAGGCTTCCTGAAGAGAGACGCAAGTCGCTACTGTCACTAAGTCTTTCCATCTTGTAGGACTTCTTCCATGAGATCAAGCTCTCTCTTCTCGTACTTGCACCAACAGGTTTTAAGGAGATACGACAGTAATGATAATGAATAGTTTAACAATTTTTATAGGTTAGATTCTTTCGAACAACAGCGCTTTTCTTAGTTATTAAAATAGACTTATTGACATTTCTCATTTATTTGGTCAGCTCGTTTAATCACTATAATCATTCTAGGTGAGGCTAGGTTGACTAGCTTAGAAAGCTTAACTTAGCCAACCTTCACAGTTCGAGAAATAATGTTAAAAATGGGAACTTTTGTTACAACCGTCTCCAACAGGAGCGAAATAGGATGTTATTTGAAATATATTTTTTGATCACAAACAAAATCTTTCAAATTGACTTTTGAAACAGTAGTATGCATGAGATTTACATTTAATACTCGTATTACCTACAGAAATTGAGAACACTTTTTTTGATAATAATAAAAAAGTCACGGCATACAAAGGCCCCTTTAAACTACGAGTATCATTAGATAGTTCACTCACTCTGTCAATTTGAATATTCGTATATCCTTAATTCATAATCAAAAAGTAAAAAATGTTTTACTGTTCATGTAGTTTTCCAAAAATCATTAGTAACGAATCTTTTTAATGTTTTTTTCAGCGCCACAATAGGCCAGGAGACTCAATAACAGTAGTGAATTACTGAACAAAATACCCAGGTTTGAGAAAAATTACAACTAAAAAATTTGGTGTTTTAATTTTTTGTAAGGTGCCACAATAGATCTTCACATGTCACCGTAATGTCAGAAGCTTGCATAGCACCGACGCTTACCTCTAAGAATAAGCTGCTAGGATTTGACCCCATATACGAGTACTGGCATTGAATAAGTTGAATAATCTGCATTTCATTTAGACCGAGTAAAACTAGAGTTCTAGACAGCACGTATTTTGTTAAAAGTTGCTATAGTAAATACTAGTCGGGTGTTGCTAACTCTTGGCCATGCTACTACCCTCAGTTATCTTTAGCGTTACAAGAAAGATTATTGCACACACAATCTTGGACAGAATAAGAACTCCTGTACTGCAGATTCTGAGAGTCAATTATACTGGTTTTATTCCGGGTTACCTGTGTGTGGACCATATCTATAATATCTTATGTATTATTTAACAGAGATTTGACTGATTGATTCGGGGTCTCCATTGGAGTGAGGCAAGGTTGCGCTGTCGCACCTTTCTTGTTCATTATATAAATGGATTTTATCTTATGTAAATCAAACATATAAGATTAACAAATTTTATGCTCGAAGCACTAACTTTGTGGTTATTTATTATAATAAAATAAATAAAACAACCTTGTTTTCAGCCACCATTTTTTTCCACCCACCGGTTTCAAAGCTAAAGAAGCTTCTTTCTCAAGGTTTACTTAACTAATGAATTTTTTTCTATTTTATTTTATTATACAGTATGCTGCAAATGAAACAAATAAATCAAGTCTTTTTTTCTTGAAAGGGTGGTAATGTGAGATGGATACTCTTGTCTAGTTTCAAACGTATCCACCTTACATTACCAAAAAAAAAGAAAAGAAGACTTGATATATTAATTTGTTTCATTGGCAACATACTGATTAAATAAAATAGTAAAAAAAATATTATTTCAATAAACCTTGAGAAAGAAGCTTGTTTAGCTTTGAATCCTGTTCTGTGGAAAAAAAAAAAATAGTGGTTAAAAACAAAGTTGTTTTATTTATTTTATTATATTGAATATTCTGTACATTTTTTTCAAAGCGGTAATATGTTCTCCGTACATTTTTTTTAAACTCGTTCTTAATCTTAGTATTCATATTTTAAAATGAGAAGTGATTTTCTCTTTATTTAAAAAAAAATAAAATTATCCGGTCCTGTCGACCCTTGAGTGTAGGGCGGTTTGGGTTACAACCCTTGGGAATAGTTTACTACATTTTATGGCGGTATACCTCAATAAGGATTACGATTTGGGGACTTATCGGGAATATTAAATCATTTATATATATAGAAATTACGGAAGCGAGAAGTGTTACTCGTTTTGTAAGTATTCACACCTTGAGTCGTTAGTACTCAAACCTTGGACACACCTACTTAAAATAGTTCATTGAACCAACCGGTCTAAAAAGAAGGATAAACATTATGAGTTTTTTCTAAGTTTCTTAGTATGAGAAGAAATAAGGAATAATAATAATAATAATATTTGGCTGATTTACACAGCACCGTTTTTGTGAAAAATCACCTCACAATCGCTTTACAATTGTATATTTAAAAACGAATGTATGGGAAATCAATGTATGACAGGGTTACAAATGATGAAATCAGGCGAGAGTGTAAATCTGAGTCAAGTATAATTGATAAGATTAAGAAAGGGTCTCTGAAATGGTTTGGTCACGTAGAACGAATGGACGACGAAAGAATGGTAAAACAAGTATATATGGCGAAAATGAACGGCAACGTAGGACAAGGACGACCAAGGAAGACGTAGCATAATCAGATAAACCAAAATCTTAAGTCTGGTCATGTCAAAAGCAGACAGAACCGAAGGGCATGTATGACAAGATGTATGAATGTGGAAGTAGCAAGGAATGTATGCCCGGATAGACGTGTGTGGCGGTTCATTCTCTCTGCCTACCTCTACGGGGAAATGGCGTGATGGTAGTAGTAGTAGTACTTAAAGTTACATTCTAACTAAGATAAAGTGACATTTTATATTTTCTGATTAAGAATTGAGAGTATGATAATTTAAAAAAGTGGGATATTAGTTGGGGTCTGAACTGTCTAGGACTGTTGATGATTTGTAAGTTTGAAGGCAATCGGTTCCAGGCAGAGGGGCCGGCAACGGCAAAAGCACGATCTCCGAATTTAGTGTTTGGGGAGCGCCAGATTTCGATAAGTTTTCCTTTGCCTGAATCGAATGCTGATCAATGAGTAGATTTTTTTGACATGTATTTTCCCTAACACAAAGGTCCGATAGGTATCTTGGAGCCATTTTATGACGGATGTAAGGAATATAAGAATTATTAATTTTGCTTGAATAAATTTACAATACGATTTTAATTTTTCATATTCACATATTAATTTCGTGGGTGAATTTTCCGATCAGTTGATGTGAAAGCTAATTACGCCTTATTCAATATTGGAACAATAAGAAGACGGAGAGTAATGGATAATCATATAATACCCGGAGAGTCTGCGAAGTAAATGATCTGTAAGTTATTTGCCGGTTTTCGAAGTTCCCGTGTACCTACCGAGCACGAGCACCTACCCCTAGTGAAGATAAACGTTTCTTAGGGTTGGGAAGCGTATCTAGGGGGGGCGAATGTTGCTGAATTGGAGATATGGCTAATGATATGACCGGGAGAGAAAATTTTGATAATCTGGCATTTTTTAATCTGAAATTATTGAAAGGAAAATGTTCCCCTTAAAGATTGATGTATGAACTTACTAACTATACCGCTTTTGCTACTGTATTACCAGACAATTTTGATGAATAGGTATTTGAACATTGTTTTTCTGTCACTCTTTCGCAAATGCGCGATTGACTGATTATGCCTAACCAAACGATGCTTCGGCGTCCTGCATTCCGCACCCCAAAACTGAACCGATTATTTTTATTGATTTATTTATTTATTTAATCTTATTTAAAATACAAATACATAGTTAGCAAAAATGTTTATACAATAGGTACGGTACATTCAATATATTTTTACTTTTATTTATGGATATAGCCACTTCACTGGCCCACAGGCACGTTTCGGAGTGTCAGTGTATTATTTATTTTATACATAATTGTACATACTTTCACATCAATTGTGTAAAAATTCTAAAAAAACAAACCTACATCGATAAAACGAAAAAGGATTTTCAAGAAACTAAAATTATATTCTTATACATGAAACATATTACTCAGCTTCCTGTCTAGTCTTTTTGGCAATCCATTTATGGACTCTAGCTTTGAAAATATTATTAAAATATTATTAATTTGTTTTTTTCTTTGGGAGCAGAAGTATTGTCTTTTGTCTTTGTCTAGTGTCGTAAATTTGTTGTCCGTTATTATGTCTGTCAGGGTTTTGATGGAAATGTCTTAAAATTGTCTTTGCGTATATTTGTCTTATGTCTAGTACTGGAAATTCTGTAAAAAGTCTGTCTATAAAATATTGATAAGGCTTTTTGTTGGCTACTCTTAGTGAGGCTTTTTGTCCTTTTATTAATGGATCTGATGTGGTTTTACTTGTTCCTCTTCATCCTATTATTCCGTAACTGAGAGTTGATTGTGCTAGAACATAGTATACATTAATTAAAGTTGTTTTGCTTAGGATGTTTCCAATAATTAGGATGTTTATTTTTAGAAAAAGTACCAAAATGAAATTTTCCGCGGTGGTACCTTTTCCATTTTTTAAATTTATTTATCATATTTGTATTCCGTTCATCCAAAAACGGCAGATAAAACGCTTTGTGGGTTTTTGGATGATCCTAGCTCCCATAAGAAAACATTTATTGAAAAATCAAAACAATGAAGACACGCCAATTATAAATATCTAAATTGTATAAATAAATTACTTCTCTAGTGCCGTAATCTTAAGAGAAAATACGAGAATACGGTTGTATGAAGAAAAGTAAAACAGCGTTTCTTCTAAATATCTATATTATTATTAGGCGGCCTCCACCTTTTGATTCCCAAAAATAACAAAATAAATATGTGATTTTTCTTAATCCTAAGTGTTCTAGGCTGTAATTCATCAATTTAATAAGACCACCTGGCCGGTTGTGGTAAATAAGCTATTTAAAATCATAAGTATCGTATTTAACGGAAGCTCTGTTGTACTCACGTCCAAAATAAATGGTGACAAATATTCAAAAGGACCAATTTTTGCATGATTTCTTCCAGTTTATCCTTTTTTTTTATTATTGGAATCAAGGATAATAATATAAAAAAGCAAGTCGTTAAGGTCTTCTATCTAAATGTCTTAACTGGCGAGTCATTTTAAACTTCTATATACTCCATTTTTGAATTTCTGGGAGGCGTCATAAAATGTTATTGCTTTTTTATCACAATTTTAAAGGCGTTTGGCTTTTGACAAAATATAACACAGCGTTTTCGGTATATGTATATTATTCTGTTACAGGAAGGTAAGGTGATAAGTCTTACGCTTCAGGTGCCAGTCCAGGAACAATGAAACACTTCAGTGTAAAACTACATTTAAAAACAAATATTTCTTGTCAACCATTCCAGGAATCAAACGCGTCTATCACTACACTAAGGGGAACATTTATACACATTCGATTTCCTTTTTCATAACTTTTACCTGGAGACAGCATCAAATTAAAAACACTAGATGAGGATTCTGGTTCCGTTTCATAAACAAAACTGTATTCTTTATCCGCCCGGACACATACAATCTCCATCATAGTGTATAATTTATTATTTCATTTTGAAATAACATTTTCTAATTAAGATTTTACTGCGATTGTGTGGTCTTAAGTACGCGATTTCTTGTTTTCTTGATCTTTGCTGATCAGGTTTAAAGTAAAAATTTGTTGCATCAGAGAGGGAAAACATTTTTGAGAGGGGAATACGGAAGTTTTGGCAGTTACAGAGTTTATGAACTGCCATTGGCTGGTTTAAGTGGCCACTTTACAAACCGTGTAACATTTATCATTCTGCCTATATTTAAACATCCACATTTCCTCATCAACTTCATCCAAACTCTTCCAGCTGTTGACTTTTGCGAAGAAAAAAAGCTAAAAACTTTTAAATCATATCGGTGAGATTTATCCGGCTGAACCATTTCACCTCCTTCGCAACGCCTGAAAACATTTAATATATTTTTTATAGTTCTTCTTTTACCAGTTGTTAGTTTGATCAATAATGTTTTGAGTATGACCAAATGTTCAGTTTACAAACATTTGGACATACTGAAAACATTGTTGAGGTTTAAAGTCATTTATTAAAATGTGGGTGTATTTATTAATTGATTGCAATAAAAAACTAAAATGTATTGCAGTCAGAGTATTATTCCTTTTTTTACTTTCTAGAGACTTCTGTTTAGAATAGTAGTAACTTGGGTAGAATTTTTTACGGAAAACCAAAAGACTTTTAAGGGTAGTTAGTTGTTGTAGATAGTACTGTCTGGAAGGGATGTTTCGTGTTCTATCTTCAGACACCATCAAAAACCACTCGAAAAGCAGCCAGCACTGTGAATTAGCCATATGCAGACACACAACATGTTTATAGGAAAATTTCAATGAAGTACTAAGAATAACGGCAAATATTCTATAAAATTGCAATGGAATTGAAATCAACGTAGAAAAACAGATAAATTTAGACCAAATGACGTATAATTGAACATGGTAATGCAGAAAGCAGCCAGCCATAGAAAAGTGAAAATGAGATAATAGCACTTTTGTGAAAACAGTGGAAAATCAAATCTACTCAAATGTTGAAATGTTTTTGACTTTATTTTAAAAATAAAAGAAGAGTGATACTTTAATCCACATATTTGGAATATCCAGTGACCGGTTTCATCGCTTTCACGACATCTTTGAGACTGATATATTTATTCAAAAATTCAATGTGTCGAAGATGTCGCGAAGGCGATGAAACCGGTCATTGGATATTCCAAATTTGTGGATTAAAGTATCACTCGTCTTTTATTTCTATAATAAATAACAATGAACTTCCATCAATAATTTTAACGAACAAACTTAATTTTTTTACTTTTAAAAATGATAAATAATGCAAGGTTTATTTTTATAATGACATTTTTTTTAAATTACTTACAATACTAATTTTCGGAATCTGGCTGACCACACAGATGTGCATTTTGCCGTAAAGAGAAAAAGTAAAAATCTGAAGCTTTCAACAACAGGCATAATGTTAAAATCAGACAATAGTTGTGGACGTTTTCTGCTGATTATAAAAAAAATAATAATTTAATAAGTCAGTGCTTCGGCCTACCGTGCAAGCGGTCTTGGGATCGATTCCTGACATGGTTGATTTGAAATATTGATTTAAAGGGGCGTTTTTGCACTAGAATATTTTATAGTACCTGGACTGGTACCTGAAGCGTAAGACTGATCATCTTACCTTCATATTACAAAAAATATCAAGATGCGCTGCGTTTGGTGTACCAATGCAGTGCCCTTTGCACCATTTGGTGTGGAAAGGGAATGATGATAATAAATAATTTAAGATTTACTGCGGAAGTTGACTCTAGCTGCTTTCTATTGAATGTATTATTAATAACCATTTATAACGCAAGATTTTTCTAGTGCTGAGGGTGATTTCTGAAAATTGAATAATGCCGTTTTTGTGATCAACACTTATTTCAAAAGGGGATCATTACAGTTTTTTGTGCGAAACAAAACATAGAATTGACCTAAGTGCATCAGAAAACACCAATATTTCATATTTTCCAAATTGTGGACTGGTTACTTTCTGCATAACTACGTACAATTGAATAGACACGTTAGAAGCGGAACGAAAATGGCATATTAAATCGTGGCCTACATTATCTATCGAACCATTTTTGTGATAAATCGTGAAGCTACGTATCAAAATGTTGTCGTATATGGAAAGAAATAGCTTTTTATTAAAACAAAAATACTTAAAGTCAGCCATTTTAACAAACATCCAACTATTTTTCATGAAATTGAGCCTAAGAACTTCTATATCTTCACGATCTCGAATCACAGTTATCTCAACTGAAACGAAACTGAATTTTCTAACATTTAAACTTTCATTTCATTCTTTCCATTTTTTCCCATAAAAAACAAATCACATTTTAAAATTTGAGTATTTTATTATTTGTTTTAAGGAATAACCACTTCATGCATCTGTGGCAATAACCCACTCAGCGTATATTTTATATGCTTGTCAGCAGACGGAAATAAGAGAGGATTTCAAAGGAATTTATGAAAAATACACCACAACACCCAGAAAGTAAAGAAAAAACCTTTTTCAGATTTTTTTTCATGCAGCTGGCAGGAATCAAACCCGCGACGCGACGCTAGTTTTACTTGCCTGTCATTCCTTTACAATTTATTGATAAAGAAATATGTTTTAATTACGTTTTTTAATGTTTCAGTTTTAATGTAACATAATTTACATTATTTACAGTTCGACTTTGAAACAACAAGGGTTCAACTAACATTTTTTCACTTTTTGACATTTCGATGCAAAAAAAGAGAAGTCGGCCACGTAGTGTAGAGGTCCTGGGTTCGATTCTCGGAAGGATCAACATGAAACATTTTTTCATTTTGTGGTTTTTCACTAAAATATTTAATGATCCCTGAAGCGTAATACTGATCACCTTACCTTCCTGTAACAAATGATCGAGATACGGTACATGAACTTGACCAACGCAGGGCCCTATGCAAAAACAGGTGCGAACAAAGGTGTGATGATGATGGTGATACGGCTAAAATGATTTGGGGATACTCAAAATACTTCGATTGTCTATTTACCCAAACCAATATTTAATCAATTGCTCTATAAATGTATAGCTTATGTTATGTTTTTGTTCTTTCATTATGCGTTTTGTAATATAAATAGTATAAATGTACATAAATTTATTATAAACATAAATACGTAGTCTTAAAGACTGCCTAAACACTTTGTTTATTATCTCTGTTTATTAAGTCATCTTTGTTTATTCTCAAATGTAAAAATATTTTTTTAATGAATATTGTTAATTATTTTTATTTTTTTTACATTTTTTTTCGCACCACAACAGGCCAGGAGGCCGAATTACAGTAGTGAATTACATCACAGAACACCCAGGCTTGAGAAAAATCACATTTTTAAATTAATGTGTTCTCACTGGGAATCGAACCCGGAACCTGTCGTGTGTAAGTCAAGCGTCTTGACCACTACACCACGGAGGCCGCCAAGTTAAGTGTCCTCGGCACGGGTAACCCCAGTGAGGTCACATTATTTTTATTATTAATCATTGTTTATAATGGAAAAAAATATGAATAAATAAATTTAGTACGTAAGTAAAAATGTCAAGCGAGCCTCGTAATTTCAGACCTTAATCATCTTTTTTTTTATTTTCATTTGAAAATTTATTTATAAACCCTTACGGATTATTACATTTATTTTACATAAAATAATATATACATTTTTCATTCATACTCTGTTGTTTAAAATAATATTTTTTACATCTTTTGAAAAGTTTGTCTGATTCTTTTGTTTAGTTTTGTCTGGTAGTTTATTGTATAATTTCAGTCCCTGGTTCATTAGTCTTGATTGTCCTTGTCTTGTTTTAGAAAGTTGTACATGGTATTTGTCTGATATTCTCGTATTATGTCCATGTTGACTACAATTTTTTACAAGTTTTAGTTTTTCGTCTACAATTACATTAGTGGCTAATTTATAAATAAATTTTAATGATTCTAGTTGAAAGAGTTCAGTTATATTTAATTGCTTAGTTTGTTTTAAAAGTTCTCTAGTTGCATTTAAATTGGGAAGGTAATATACTAACTTTAATATTTTATTTTGTTGTCTTTGTAGTCTGTTTATGTCATTTTGATATCCTGCTCCCCATAGTAGTTGCGTATAACATATTTTAATTTTTACATAGGCTTCATACATTAGAATTTTTTCCGTTTTTGGAACAAAATTTTTGATTTTTAAAAAAAGACTCGATAATGTCTCCACATTTCTAATTAAATTGTTGATATGAATTGTCCATGTTATTTGTCTGTCTATTGTTAGTCCTAAGTATTTGACATGTTCAATTTCAGTAAGTCGTTCATTATTTATGTAGGCATTTACTTTATGACATTTTTTTCTAGATTAAAAATGGATAATATTGCTATTTGCTAATTCTAAATTGAGAGATAATAAAATTAAGAATGGGAACAACATACTGCTTTGTACTTATGTATTACTTAGAGCAATATGTTCTGCTTTACGTTTAGCCTCTAGCAAGGGAAAATACTTACTATCTATTTGCAGGTTGCATTGAGTTTCCCAGGGGTTCTACTCTAGAGTAACATCGGATCCGTTAAGCGGAATGCTTCGTAATGCTGAATCCGTTAAACGATATCTGTCGTCATTTACTATCTCCGTTCGTTGCGATAATTGGCCGTCAGGTGAAAAGCAAAGGTTCAACTTATGTCGTCAGGTTTCTGGCAGAAGTTAGTAAGTAAATTCTTGCAAAAAAAATCAACAGTGAAACATAATTAATCTTTGTGTTAAATACAAACAAATCTCATAAATAATTCCCTTTAAATGACAGTCTTTTTCGATAGAAGCCCCTACGTCTTATTTCGAAAATATGAGTCTCAGCGTGTCGCGCGAAGCAAAATTAGCCGTGAGCAATGGAATTCTGGTGCTGGCCCTTATGGCCCCTGGATGCGAAGTATGGAAATGAAAAAATAAGGATGAATGTAGACTTAATGATCTCAGGTGAATGAGTGGTAAAACTATATATGATAGGTGCCTGAATGAGTGGTAAAACTATATACGATTGCTTCATGCGTTTTGTAATGCTGAGATAAGCATTATAGACAAAATCGGACATGTAGAACGAATGGGCAGTGAAAGAACAGCTAAAAGGATTTACGAAGCGAATGTTGAACCAAATTCAACAAATACTTGAATATGAACGTGTCAAAAATTGGAATAATCGGCGTAAGTGAGTGAGATTGTGTATGGATGTAGAGAAAGCGAGATATGTATGCAAAGACAGAATGATAAAGCGTTTTACCCAAATCGCAGGCTTAAGTGAAATAAAATACTGCTCCTCGGTCATCACAGGTCTGACTGACCAATATTACGGCAATTGTTTTGGAGTAGGGTAAACAAATTTCATCAAACACCTAAAAGATCTGCCGTGTTAATCTGCGCTATATTATTTTAGTCGGCCTCGTGGTGTAATGGTCAGCGCGTTTGCCTACCATGTTAAAGGTCTCGGGTTCGATTCCCGACATGGTTGACATGAAATATTAGTTTAAAAGGGTGTTTTTACACTAGAATACTTTGTAGTCTCTGGACTGATACCCGAAGCGTAAGACTGATCATCTTACCTTCATGTGACATTATTTTCTCAAGATACGCTGCAATTGGTGTACTTATGCAGTGCCTTATGCACTTATGGGCACGCACTTTCACCGTATTTTTGCCACTGACAACACCGCGTGAGACACATTGGAACTGAACGATGTCGGCACAATCGAAGCTCGCCAGAATCTCCGTGTGCCCGGTCTGCTTCGGTTCAGTGAGCTTCTGCTCTCTCGCTCTCTTTAAAATGAACAAATACTGACATCATGTAAATACGTGACACGGTTAATTCATTCAGTGTTGTACTTAATTTAATAACATCTTTATATACCTTGTATTTATCATAATATCTATTAAATCTCAGAACAATGTAAGTAAATCTTTCATTTAATTTCACGCAACCTTGCAACGAAACTGTGGTAAGTCAAACCAACCATTTCATATTAACAAAAAAATTCACTACACACTATTAGATGCAGAAAGGGATTGATGATGATTATGATATTATTTTTTGATAATAATAAATCCCTTGATAGTATAAATGTAACCCTGACTTGAAATAAAGGTAGAATAAAACTTACGTTTTAAAAAAAATAACACCATCATTCCCTTTTCAAACCTAATGGTGCATAGGGCACAGCATTGGTGGACCAATCGAAGCTTATCTTGATCATGTTTGTTACATGAAGGTAAGATAATCAGTTTTATGAGTCAGGTGCCAGTCCAGGGACCATGAAATATTCTAGTGTGAAAACAGCATTTTAAATAAATGTGTCATATCAACCATGTTGGGAATCGAATCCGAGGGAATCGAATCTTGCATGGTAGGCAAACGCGCTGACCATTGCATCACGAGGCCGACAAAATTTAAAAAAATACGGGAACAAAATAATGTGCCGCCTGATAGATCATAGAATACCTATTTTATATATTTATAATGAAGTGTCATTTTTAATGAACAATAGGGAAATATCACTTTTTTACAATTTAAAATTAATGAGGGTCTATGAAATTTATATTTATATTACTTATTAGTAACATAAAAAAAAAAAAAAAAATATCATTTTGAATTCCCACGAAAACGGTCCATTGCATTGGCCACGCCCCTAATACGTTACGATTCGTGTACATTTTGAACTTTGTTTGTTACCGTTTAAATTCAATAGAACATCGTGACGAATCTTGACTTCACAATTATCAATTGTCGCGTTTTTGTGGGGACATATTTTTTAATAATTTTCTTTTTAAATTTATGTATGAAAAAATTTTCCGCAATATCCATATTAATTTTTTTTTTAAATAAAATAATTTTATTTTATACAGTTGACAACAAATATTTATTAAAATAAATACTAACAACAAAATTTTAAATTCTGATTAAGAAAATCACGACAGAAAACTTTGCCTCGTTCCGAACGAAAAGCATAACCAACACAATCTGATTCCAAATTGGCACTGAAGTAGGCAATAAAACTCTCCATAGTACGATTATGTTGCACTCTGCCGGTAGACTACATCCATTATACATGTATCACAAAAAGTTGATCTATGAGCTTATAACTCCACAAAACGATAAGGTGACACAACTTATTTTTTTCACATTCAAATTGAAGAGTGCCGAAAAACTGGGTAGAGCCGGTGAATTATATAATTTACCCAAGTAGATAAAAACCGTAGAACATTTTGAATGAAACAAAAAAATCAAACAAACCCTAGATTATATTACTGAAATCGGAAAAACAATTGATTGAATTTCCCTGAAACAGAGAATATACGATCTGTCAGTTGATTGCCATCTGGCGATTTTTTCCGAAAGCTATCAGCCTCCCCTCTCCTGCCCTAGCCAGGTAGCGACAAATCACCGCGCGACAATAACAAAGCGCCTACACTCACTACGAATAGCGAAGAGGTAAACAAAAGAGGAAGCGGGAAAGGCAGGTAAAGGGGGTAATTCCAATGAGATTGAGAGATGAAAAATTTGTAAAAAAAAAACCCTTTTTACATTAACAAAATTTACATTTGTTGCTCATGTACATTACACGCTTTATGTATCTATTTGAATTGTTGCGATATGATTAGGTAAACGGCTATCCCAATTTGATATAAATTAATTGAAGTTATTTAGAATTATACAGCCCTCATAAGCAAAAAGGCAGCTTTTCGACAAAATACATTAAATATAATGTAATGAACGTTCTACAAGAAATTTCGAACCATTTGATATAAAACAGTAAAAAAATACATCACTTCAAAAAACGATCTTATGTTTTAAGTTTTTGAAGCAATAACACAGTATCTAGAGATTCATAAGCAAAAACGAAATATTTGCATAAAGTCGATAATTACTCAAAAATGTCATATCTCAAAATATATTTTTTCTAAATAGCTGCCTTTTTGCTTATGAAGGCAGTATATCTGTACCTTAGAGGCAGACGGATGCAAATCCAGAATTTGATGAAATGACATTTCGACTTTCGTATCCAGATTATAAATGTTCGTTGATTTTTAAGAATTTTAAGTCTTATAATGAAAGAGTCAATGTATTAAGATACTGAAAATACAAATTAATGCTATAGATTATTAGAAATCACTTAGAGAAAGTTTGTTGAAGTTCTTTAGGCTTTTGTTGAACATTTGACGTTAGGATTTGCATCCGTCTGGCCGTGAGGTACAGATATACATAGGTTATGAGTATTTAATTATTGGCGATATTATGAACCGAGTTTACAAAAGTAAGAACATTTTTTTATAATCAAGAACTTTTGAGACGGAACGGCGCGTATTTTATTTATTTTTATTTTATTAACATTAACGGCAAATCTGCTTTTTACAAACATTTATAATATTAACATATTTGGCTTAATATATATATATTTTTAAAACATGAATTTTCTTATACCCAAGATTTATAAAAAAAAATAAACCAAAACTTATACAAGATTTTTATTTTTAAAAATAACCTAGAAATTAAACAGCATATTCAGTAGAAAATTTAAATAATAAAACATTCTACGGTAAAACAACAAGAAAATCATAAGTACTGTTTCACACAGCTGGGCAAAGTGAACAAAAACTGTATTTATAGATATATATTATGAAATGCATGAATAAATAAATATAATTACCATTCACCATCTTTGAAAAAGTTCAAAAGGTTTGTTCTATAGGAACAATACCCTACACTAAATATATCAGACACGTGGGAATAACTATTGCCGAGTTCATGAAGTCTATTTAATACGGCATTACAAGTATACACTGTCCGTGAATTGTTGCTACAAAACGGTGGCACCTGTCTAGTCATTCTTCCAGGCATCCTGAAGTTGATGAAAGACGAAAATGCTTACATTCGTTCACTTGACATTTCGTTTTGAAGGCTTGTTATCAAATAAAATAATATATTCATCATAATTCCCTTTCCGCAGCTTATGGTGCATAGGGCTTTGCATTGGTACACCAAACGCAGTGCATTTTGATAATTTTTGTTGCATGAATGTAAGATGATCAGTCTTACGCTTCAGGTACCAGTCCAGCAACTATGTAATATACGGGCGGGGGGAACAATCACCTAACCCAAAATGCCTTACTTTTCAGGAGACAGTTTTTTGTGTCACAAACTTCGCAGGAATCAAATCTAACATTGAAAGAATATCCCTTTTTCTCCATACTTATAGAAATCGGATTATTGCTAATAATCAAGAATACATAGTCATATGATAACTCTTCAATGTAACGTCATTTAAGGCATAAAGCTACAAAAGGTTCTTCGTAGAGAAAGCTTTTTTTTAGCCGATAACTAATAAATTTATTTTATTAAAATTTTCTTCCAAAAGACGTATAACCCTTACTATTTTGTTTTGTTGGTGCTTATTTTTAAATATGAAAAAAAAAACTAACACAACTTATGTTAACACCTAATATGTAGTTTTATTTGATTGGTTTTAAGATTTTTTTTTTTTACATTTTAGTAAAAAATATCGCATGTCCGATAAAATAGAGTCATAACTCGAAAAAATTGAATTTCTAGGAGATAATGAAAACTAAATAAACGCTCTTCCTTAAAACCACGTATTTTTCATTGAGTTTTTTGTTTTACTATTATCCAATCATGATGTATTACATATATTTACTTAACTTATAAAAAAAATTGAAAATGCTACGGCGCATTTTAAAGAAAATCTTAATTGTGATTGTGATAAAGAAAATAGGTAAAATCACCGTTTGATAATTGCTAAAAAACAGCTACAACTTTTTTCAACACCTAACAACTGTTTATTCATACTTGTACAGTGTTGTGCTTATTTCTCAATAGACATTTCTCCTAACCAACCAATTTAGACCATAGATAGAGCAGTCTACGCCAGTGAAGAATAAAACAATAAGGGGTAGTCTACGAAAGGGGTTGACTAGAGCTAGAAGTGGAAGAAACAGAAGAATAGGCTCCCCATCTGTCCTCATCTGTCAGCTGTCTCCTGGTGGCCGTATGCAAATCGGATTGAGACTTTTATTGCCACCACTTTATACCACACCCCCTTTGTCCTCCCCACCTACGCCCTGTAATCTACCACCCGCACGTGACTAGGGATGTTTTCACTTTTAGGATCTAGCAGCAGCGATATTATGAATTAACTAGATTGGATACCATCCCTTTTATTTTTCTTGAATAAATATTTGATTGGTGATTTACCAATATATTTCCATTTTTAGAACCATTTTCCATACAAATTTCATTTGTGTTTGTAGGCACACTAGAAAACTTATTGTTATTACGCACATAGAAATCAAATAAATATTTAAGTAAATATTTAAAAACTAAAATTTATTTACAAGTAATTCAAATAGATCAAGTCAATGAAGGAATCGTGTGTTAGAAATACTACATTGTAAAATGAGGCTAGCACAGAGACATGCATATTTTTTAGGCCCAAAAATTTTTAATTCCCTTTTTACCGATTATATTTAATTGATCCCAAACTTTCAAAATTTTCCTTCTTGTAAAAAACACGCACTATCTTGGATTCATACTAAAGATATGAACTCTTTTTTTCTATGACATAATTTGTTGCCCTTTAATGAGAAGAAATATTTTTATGTTTTTTATATTTTTTATTCCCTTTTTTAATTACTATAAAAAAGATAACTTAGAATCTTTTACAGAATATTTTTTTTCTTTTTATGTTACACAAAAATATTTAAACTGTCTATTTATTATAGGAGCAAAAATTCATAAACATTTCTTGTATACCCACGAACAGGCCATGCCTTTGTGAGATTTTTTTGTTTACTTTTTTTACTGTTAATATGTATTTCATTTCTATGTAATTATCCTTCATTTTTTTAATACTCTGTTTAACCTCTTATATACTGTAAAAAAAAACATAAAATAAAAATAAAAAATAAAGAAAGGTTATTAAATATCATATGGCACGTACTACTAGTACATCAAAATAAATTCAAGTGATCTTAAAACCAAATGTTTAATTTATTATATTTAATCGTGGTCTTCCACAAAGCTCAAGCAGATTTAATCAATGATATTAGTTGTAAAAAACTCGCTTTTAGAAAATGGTTTTCAAGATGTGTAGAATGGAGTTCCAACTTATGACCTCTGATCCGTGAGTCCACGATACTAGTCACAGGACCACAACCTGATGCAAACATTACATTTTGGTGTACAATGCGTTCGAATGTTTTATAATCCTATGTTAATGTGTGAGTGCCTATCATTGATGCGAAAGAACGGCTAAAAGAATATGCGGTGCTAATTTAAATGGATGCATAAAACGAGGAAAACCGACGAAGACATGACACAACCAAACCCAACAAATACTTATCTCAAAGGTCAGAATAATCGGCGCGGGTGCATGAGAAGATTTATCAATATAGAGGAAACGAGGTTTGTATGCAAAAACAGAGTGAGATGGCGTTCTATTCTCTCAGCAAACTGCTAAATGGTTATTTTGTTTTATGTTTCACATGAAGTGAAAGTCCCGAAAAAAAGAAGAGTGAAAGTGTGAAAACCGTATTATGAGAGAATATTCAAATGTATTGATACGTTATTAAAAAAAAACATGTTTAAGGCTACGTGCTCATTCAAAAATATTGAAGAAGAATTAGCGTTTCCCAAATACGTTCACAATGCTATTGAATCGTATTGAAAATGCGTGCGTGGTAACTTTAAATCTTTTATTGTTTAAAAAACATCCGTGTGTCAAAATTATTTTTTTACATATTCTGTATGAAAGAGGAAGTTCAGTGGTTGATTTATATTTTTTCTATAGACTCCTTAATTAAGGCAATTTAATTTTTTGTTTTCATGAATCGTATTACTAGCGGTACGATTTTTCAAATTTTCGGATTTTAAAAATTACTTCGCGTTTGACGCCTCAAGTTCTCTTCACCGTCTTCTCGTTGAGTTCTGCTGATTGGTCAGTTGACCTACCGTAAACTGGGTATCATTAAAAACTCTCTTATCATTGGAAAAACTTGTGACGTCATGCAAAGAAGTTCGTTTTTATTAAAATCTTTTTTTTTTCATACCTTATCAAGAAACAATCACATTAATGCTCTAATTTTTACCGCGCGTAAGAACACATTTTTTATATCCAATTTTCCATAGGGCTGAACATCCTCGTTGCACGACCATAGATCATCAACCGATCTTATAACTTTTCACATTTTTTTTTTTAAATAAACATTTGCGTTCTTATGATATTATTATTTTTATTTTTATTTTTATTTTTATTTTTATTTTTATTTTTATTTTTATTTTATTTGGGAAATCAACAGTTCTCCATCCATATTTATAGTAAGCAAACAGATATAATGGATTAACTCGGAACTAATAACTGATTTCCACAAAGTATACAAAGTTAGTAAAGAAAATATATTACATATTAAATAAACACATATAAGTTTATTTATATAAAAATGATATTTTCATGTACTCGTAAATATTTTTCAATAATCAAAGAATTTTTATTTATACCCAAATATTTCATATTAAGGGCCATTTTCAACGAGTTGTAAATAACTTCCTACTAGAAAATGGGAATCAAGTTGAGGTAAAGTGGAATTCGAACCACGGACCTTTGAGCCGTGAGTCCGAGACTCTAGCCACGGGACCACAACCCGTTTCAAAATATATTGAAGTTGATTTGAAGTTCAAAAATATATGCACCTTGGCGGGATTATTGCTAAAAGCAATACCTTACAGCCAACTAAAAAACAGCAAGCTTTATTAAAAAAATACAAAAATATATAATATTTTAGTATTAAATGTTAACATAAGTCATGTCCAGGTTTTTCCATACATAAAAATGAGCATCAAAAGTAAAAAAAAATGTTAATACGTCATTAGAAAAAAAAGTTTCTACTCTACTATATGCTATGTTTTTTTTTAATTACACGAATTATTTTATTTGATTACAAGTCTTTAAAGTGGAATATCGAGTAGACGAAAGTGAGCATTTTCGACACCTACTTTTGTTCGCGTTCAACCGAGGAAATAATTGATTGATACTAGTCTTCTGTGGGAAAAGGGGAATAAAAGGAGAAGACAGGGGGAGAGTTTAAGGAAGAGAAAGGAAATGTATCTTCAGAGGTGATTTAATAATTTAAGTTGCTGTAGAAACATCTTTGATAGTGGATGAGAGATGATTCCAAAGTGGGGCCGAATGAACTGTACAGCATATTACAAACAAAATCATGAAAACATTAGGTTTCTTGCTTTGCATTGTCAAAGACTTCAATTTGCTGCAAGTGGTAAATATTTTGTATGTAGCACTAGTTCGTAGTCAGTAAAAATATAATTCCACTGTGTGGTCTCCTCAGTATAAATTACACATTAGGAACGTAGAGAGAATTCAAAGAAAGTATTTGAGATTCGTAAATTTTAAATTAAATATTCCCTTAGATAACAATAATTACACGTTTCTATTAGAGACTTTAAATTTAATATTATTAGAAGACCGCAGAAAAATAAATGACCTTTTTTGTTTTAAATTTTAAATTCAGAGCTCGATTGTTGTGAACCCCTTAATCTTACCGAATCGAGTTACTAGGAGTATTGAGTTGTTTGCAACTACATACGTAGGTACTTACTATGCACGACACTCCGATTCCCTTTTTACATTCCTTAAGCAACAGATTTACTTGTGTTATAGACATTTTTAATACAACAATTCGGTTGTCAGATGGCAGAAGGGACCATTTTTATTTTTGTCTATGTTTTAGTTTTCAAAAGTTTTAATTAATATTTCAGTAAATACACGCATTAAAAAAATATAAAAAACAGCGTCATTTAGAATGGTAATTTATTATTGAAACACTAAAACATTTTAGTTTGTGGATTAAAGTCTTGAAATTGAGACGTATTTCAGCTCTCCTGAACATTTTTGAAAATTACAGATGGTCCCGTCTGCCATCTGACTACCGAATTATTCATTTTAAAATGTTCTTACATGCATGATTTAAAGCTTCAATTCAAGGCGATATAAAACTTTTTTTTCATGAAATTTTTTCTCCGTTCTTGATGTGTATTATTATTGTCCTATACTCTAAATTACTTCTTTAATTATTTTTTTTAATATTTTAGTAACACTGTTATTTAATTTGTATTGTAATATTAATTTGTTGATTTCATTGTTTGTATATAAAAAGGAAAAAGGAAAGAGGAAAGAGAGGTTATCTACAATTTGCTTTTTTTTTTTTTTATTTAAAAAGGTACCAACTGTTTTTTTTTTTTTTTTTCGAATGCATATTTTTATACCTAACTATTGATGTTACATTATACTTATTTTATCTCTTTTACTACGCAGAGTTTTTACTTTTGATTTTGTATTGCAAAATGCTTTTTTGGTTTCTAAATGCCTTAACTCTTAAAAGACTGTGGAATACGAAACGGAATATTCTAAAGCTCAGACATTTAAAAAAAAACATGGAGATAAACAGTTTAATAATTAATTTTCACTAATTTAAAATAATTAACATATAATGTAGCCCTGTTATAGCAAAAAAAAAATTCGCCACTCATAATTCACGCGTGCGTCCCCCATCACTGTCAACAACCGACTTAATTTGCATCACATAACACCGGCTACGGTGGCTACAGGAACAGCGTGTCTCTCTTCCTTGTTATGTGTTCTATCTTCGTGCTCTCTCTAATACAGATGTATTGCTGTATTTGCGGACATCATTCTTCGAGTAGCACGGATAAATACATTTTTTAGTAAAATCCAGCAAAGTGATGCAAATTTTCAAATTTAACTTTCCAAATCCGGTGTGAAAATATCCATCCAAATAAAATCTTCATCATTTTAAAAAATAAGAGAGATATATTAAGACGTATATTGTATGTCGACTAGTGTGACATCACAGCGCCCCACAAGAGTAGAAAAAAAGGGTTTTTATTAATTTTCTAAATTATTACTATGTTTGTACTTACCTGTATTATTTTTGTAAATGCCCCCTGGGCGTATTGTAAAATTATTAATGTAATAAATATAAGCTTGTAAAGAAGGAGGAATTTAGGGTGGAAATTAAAATTGTACTTGAGAGTGTGAACTAAGAGGTAAGCCATGATTTGATTAACGTTGAAATTTTTCACACAGGTAGTACGCGTTTACCCGAATATTTCAATTTTGGGGCCAATTTTTTAAGTTTTTAAAAAACATGTTATGGTAAAATAGAAGTTAAAAGTGTTAAAATAAGTTGTAATAGAGCGGGTCTGAATTTTTGATCTCCTTATGGAGTACGCGATACTAGCCACGGTATTACTACTGGTTTTCATTTAATTTAATTGGATGAAACAATTTTGTTTTTTGCATGATTTTTAAAAGCGAATAAAATAATTTAACGTTATGATAAAAAAAAATACTGGAAGTGGATTTGTGTTTTTTTTTGTAATTTACTTATGTTTAATTAAAACTTATAAATGAAAAGTTCTTCCCTGTTTGTACATAGGTAATTTAAAAACTTGTTCCAGGAGCATAACGCAAGAGTTAAAATTGATTACAAAATTATGAGTTTTTTCTTTCTCAAAAGAGTTAAATCTTTTATAACGCTCTTAAAACTTTCCGAAACGTCAGATGACCGCGGTAACGTTAATTCGTACTTATGTTATCTGCGAAAGTTTCCCTTCGCTAGCAAACAGGCGTCGGGATGAAAGAACCGGAAATTAGAGCTGTTTGAGAGGAAAAAAGAAAAGTTAAGCGTCGCGACGCCAACCGGAGGAAAGTTTACAGCAGACGTCGCACTTTGCGTCTCCTTCGCGGGTCACTGGAGAGCGGTTGTAAACAAACGGGGGTGCGTTTTATGGTCAGTAATCCATACATTTTCGCTGAAATGACCACAATGGGGTTTGTTCTCGCCGTCGAAGATAAAATCAATGCATGACTATCATTACGATGACTCGAACAGTCTCTTTTATCAGGTTCTTAGCCAAGTTCTTGTATGTAGTAAATGAGGATGTTTAATGCTACTGAAAAATGGATATAAAAAATGTTTTCTTACACGCGGTAAAAATTAAAGCATTTAATTGTACAGCAAAGTTTCTCATAAATGTAGGGATAATAAAATAATAAAAATACGTTTTGATACAAACGAATTACTTTAAAACGTCACAGGTTCTGGTCAGTAGCTGTTTAGTTTAGCAAATCAATTGTGTGTTATGATAGATTTTCGGTTTCCGGGAAGCCATGTTTAGCGTGGTTTCAAACATATGGAGTTCTCTTTTTAAATTTCAACTCAACTCACCAGCGACAGCTCGAGACGTCACGGGCGGAGTAATTTCAAAATTCAAAAACTTTCAAAAATAAAACGATCCATGAAAAAATCAAATAAAAATTTGACTTAATTTGAAAGTCTGTTAACAGCTTACCCACCACATACCGCACATTGCATCTGAGGACATAAGTCTCCTTGGCGGTCCCCACATACACGGAAAAATTGCTCGTTGCCAAAGGAGAAAAGCTACCCGAAAGAACTCTGTGTAATTTGGTTATCCTAGTATCTTTGTGGTGAAAGAAGGTAATCCAGAAGTACATAATATGCACTTCATGAAATTGAGAAAAGAGGGAAGAGATTTTTTTTCTGGCTGGGGTTAAATTAATTGGACATGATCAATTCGCCGAAATCTATCTAGTCTAATAAAAATTTAAAAAAAATATCGAGCTATTGGGTAGGGGGTGAGTACTGTCACATTCTCCAGTTAAATTAATGGACCCTGAAGATTCTTTGGTGATATCAAAAGTCACATTCATATGAAATGCTTACAGTTGTTCCATCATCTGTACGGCATAACCTTTATCTAGAAGTTTCAAAGCGATTCTAGCACGATGTTTATTCAATTTCCAGCACCCTTTGAGATTTCTAGTATAGATACAGGTTACTAACATACATAGGCAGATTAACACCTTCAAAACTTACAAAAGACGATAGCTGTTTAATTGCCCATATGCGCAGAAAAACATATCTATAGTATGTGCAGATGACGTATTCAGCTAGAAAATTTCGTCATTAATGGGTAAATTCTGACATCGTAAAGCTTCTTAAAAATGATCGGTCTTATATGGTAGTCGGCGTTGGGCGCTGGTCGGGGTTGAACACATATCCCTTATTTATATATCGTTGTGTAAATAAATCACCGGATAACAGGAGTCAGCGATTTTGAAAAACAATATGTAACGAAGCACTGTTTTCTGTTCGGTCATGGACTACATTTTACGTATTTGCCAATAATTTATTGGAAAATATTTCTGGACCTTGGATGATAAAACATGGGAGTGCATTTTTGCCGTTTTGAAGTTAAAATTACAGAAATCATCACAATAAGCTGTTGCTTTTAAATGTAAAATAAAAATCTGACGTCCACATTGTTTTAATACAAAAATTATCAGTAGTCCTAGATACACAATTTTAATATGTTGTTTCATTATTTAAAAAAAGGGGTTAAAATTATCTAATTTGGTTTTAAAGTTATGATGTTTGGGAAATAGCACAATCACTAAATCTTGCTTTGTAAACATTTTGTTTTTTTTTTTATTTTAGAAGATAAACATGAACAGAAAATATAAAAGAAAAATAATGAAACCCACTAAACCGCGAAACCGGCTTGTCAGCAGGATTCTTATAAGAAAGAATACGTTAGAGAAATTATATAAATTGAAAAAGTAATATAAATATTATTTAAAACTAAAAGTATATGTATTTTTTACACAAAATTTAATCACCAAAATTTAAATAGATGACTGTTAACATAAAATTATAATCAATATAAAGCCTTATTATATATTAGCCATTTAATATTTTTTGTCTTAAGGGTTTTGTCAGTATTTTCTTTTAAGATCTGCTTAGGAATCTTATTGAAAATTTTAGTAATTGTATAATGTAGTGTTCTTTGGCCATACTTGTTTACCAACCTCGGTACCGACAAGCCTTTACGTTGTGCTAGCCTTGTATAAAAAATCTATATCTAGTCACAAATTTGAGCCATTGAATAGCATTTTCGGACAGGCACCCTTCCTTTTTAAAAAGTTCGGGTACCTCTTCCTAAATGTGACTTCCGTGGTTTTAAGGTACAAATGTATTCGGGGACCCCTGCGGATGATTATCAACGCTAATTTTGTAAACGACGGCCTCGTGATGTAGTGGTCAGCGCGTTGCCTACCATGCAAGAGGTCTCGGGTTCGATTCCTAACATGGTTGACCTGAAATATTTTTTTAAACCGGTGTTTTTACACTAGAATATTTCACAGTCCGTGGACCGGCACCTGAAGCGTAAGACTGATCATTTTACCCTCATGTTACAAAAATGATCAAGATACGCTGCGATTGGTGTATCAATGCAGTGTCCTATGCGCCATTAGGTGAAGAAGGGAAATTACGATAAAGATAAATTTGAAAAAAGGATATTAATCCATACTTTTTGTTTTGAAATAATTGAGATGAAAATTCGAATAACGTAATTTTTTCCACACTTTTTTTAATTAAGAAAATATGTGTATATTGATGTTAAAATATTTTTTAAATTTTATTTTATTTTAAGTTATTCCAGATGTTAAAATGTTTTTTTTATTTATAATTATTATTCGATACACATTTTTACTTGAAATTTTTATCAATTCTTAAAAATGTTTTTACTCATTGATCTGGGACCTCAAGAATGGTAGACAAATGCAACAACCACCTCACAATGAGGCGGACTTATCTTCACTTGATTTCCTTATTCATGGATTTTACCTGAAAGAAGCTATTTAGTCGAAAACACTAGACCACGGTTCAGGTTCTATTTCTCACACAGAATTTTATTCGTCATCCGCCTGGACACAGATTTTGGTAAATTTTAAGAATTGTAATATTTATTAATTTTTAATACAAAAAAGTCTATGCAAACATTATGTTATTTGTCGGTTTAATGTTCTATTTGCTGTAAACTGCGTAATATTATCAACAGCTGCGCTGAATGCGAATGATCGCTGACAATTGGAGAAGATACAAATGCATTGTAATATGCACAAATAGGTGCAGATATGGAATGACGATGAATAAACTAAAAGAATCATGACGCCATTAAAAGAAAAACAAAACAATGCTTCGAATTCGACGTGTTTGAACAAATTCTTAAACATCACATAGAGAAATCCAATTCAAACACAATAAAACTTTGTTCAAGCGTCATAAAAAGTATATAATATTATTTGTTTGTCGAAACACATTTATGACTTTATGTATCACGTGTAAACGAATAATATAATATAAACACTGTAATATTACAATGAAAAGTTTAAGGGACATCACATTAGGGTACAAAAATAGTCTCTGGGGTATATTCCTACCAAATCGATTTGATTTTATGACAAGATCTGCTTTGCGTGAGTTTGGGAGTTTAACTGGTTATGAGAAAATTGTAAGAAAACAGAGACAAAGTAAATATAAACTGTTTATTATAGAATGAATTTAAATGTTTTATTTATTCAGAAAACAATATAATAATGTGTTTATTTTACAGTATGATAAAAAAATCCAACGAGTTGTGTTCTCTAGAATATGCTAATATGACAACAATCGTAAGTTTTCAAGCAGTACAAAGAGTCAAAGTTAGCTAAATTTTAATTGATAAAATAATATGTCACTGTTATATAAGCTCCTGAAGTCTCTGCAACCTGTGAAGATCTATTCTGACGGGTTTCCGTGAATAGTTCTCGCCCTCTAAGCTAAGGTCTTTAAAGCGTCTGGCTTCTGCGTGGAAGGCGAGAGTTCTTGTTTTGCTAAATCTCCCCCTCCAAGCTCAGATCCGTAAAGTATAGAGCTATTAGGCAGGGGATGAGCTCTTCAACATCCTCAGGTTTAACCTGTTTCCTTATTTTCTTTTACTGAGTTAAAATCTCGTGTTTTGGATTAGTCTGATCAATAAACTGAATGATAAAATTTAACAACAACATTTTGAGTTGGTCCAAATTTTTTAGACAAGGACTGGATTCAACTCCCCGGGTAGCTGTTTACATTAACATATTACAACACAGATGAAGAACATTTTAAAGAAGGCAATATAGAAGTCTAGGCATCTGCAGGGCTTATGACCTGTCGTTGGCTGGTTTAAGTGGCCACTTTACACACTGTGTAACATTCGCCATTCTGCCCATATATAAACATCTATATTACTTCAACTTTTTAATATGTTGATGTTTGTGAAGTTAAAGAGCTGAAACCAAATTTCTTTAGAAATTTTTAAAACTTTTTAAAGCTTAAACTTTAACTTTAAAAATTTTTAAAACTGGACAAACTCAAAATATTGTTGATAAATTCACCTGGTCCATGAAGAAGTATAGAAATTGAAAAAAAAATATTTTCAGGCGTTGCCTAGTATGTAGGTGAAATAATTCAATTAGATGAATCTCACTCTCATAAATAAAGGTTTTAGCTCTTTAACTTCATAAACATCAACAGATGAAAGAATTGAAGTAATGTAGATGTTCACATATGGGCAGAATGGTGAATGTTACACAGTGTGTAAAGTGGCCACTTAAACCAGCCAATGACAGATAAAATTTTACATTAAAAATCATTAAATTAACTGTAAATGCGTGAAATACCTGTATACTGTACAGTTGAATTGAAGAATTTATAAAATGTACGTATTAATTTTATTTAGCGTATGGCAGGAAACAAAAAACCATGAAAATGAAAAAAATTAAATATTTGTGTACATTAGAGTGGGCCGATGATGTATGAATTTTTTTATTTTTTTAGACACCAAAGTGAAAGGGTACTAAAAATTTGCGTTTTGAATCACATTGAACGTAAAAGTTATTTAAAAAAATATTTCATACTTCTTTTGGCCCTTAACCGAGGTTTGAAGTTTATCAGTGTCTGAACATTTTGTAATTTATCTATATTGATGAAATTATTTTTTTGTTAGTAAAGATATAACTTAATCTCATTACAGATTCGAACACATTTTACAACTACCGAAATGCAAAAAGTTTACACTCCGTGTAACTGATTCTGTTGAGCGCCTGGCTAATATTGACGAAAACAATGGCTCATTAAAACACTGCTACCCATTTATCGCAAAACAAAGTGCAACTCACGCCCTTAGATGCTTATTTAATAAGGTTTAATGCACATTATAAAATTTAATTGGACTGATTTTCTTACCTAAATACGAAATGACAGCCGGTTTAGCGCAAAGAATCGACTTTTTCGAAAATTTCAAGCTGCGGTTGAGGGCCAAAAGTATTATCGAATATTTTTTTTTGAATTTTTTGCATTCCAAATAATCCAAAAGGCAACTTTTTAGGCCGATTTTTCATTTCAAAATTCGGAAAAAAATAGTATCGCCCACCCTAGTGTACATGTACGAATAAAGAACACAGACTTACATTTCAGTTATTTTTAAATACATATTAATATGGTAACAATTAAAATAAGTTTTTCTCTTGTTTTTTTTAAATTCTGAAAACATCTGAATTTATTTTGACCTTCTTTATGTTTGAAATGGATTTTTTTATGTGAAATTTTATAAGTATATTTTAATATCTGTGGTAATACTAGATGTAATAAATTATTATAAAAATGAATTAGGTGTTGACATAAGCTATGTTTATTTTAATCCAAATTAATAAATGAGCACCTAAATTTTTTGAAAAAGATAAAAGTTACAAGGTTGGTTAGGTTTGGTTCAGGTCATTCGAAAGAAAATTTTCTGCCCTACAAAATTTTGTGTTTGATTTTAAGTTTCATTTATTATTTTAATCAAAATGGAATGTGAAGTAGACAATTTCGGGTTCAATCGAGAGAATAAAGCTGCCAAAGCTTATCGCGATACTGCGCAGTGTACGGTGAAGATGCTTTGAATTATTAACTAATTTGTTGTGAAATAATGAAGGAGAATACATAAATAAATAAATAGATCAATAAACAAAAAAAAATACTAGTTTGATTTTATTTTTAGTTTGAAACAGATTTTAGTCTCAAATTGACCAATTTTCAACTCATAATTGAGGTTTATGGTCTGTGTCCAGCAGGACAATTTTCCTAAGAGTAATCGTTAAAGTTGTTTGCCATCACGTCCAAATAGTTTTATGTGGGAATTATGGATCAAGGTATTTAATGGTTTGGAAAATACTGGGGGGAAACTATTTCCTATCCCGCAGTAGTATAATATATAGTATTATTATTATTGATTTGTTTACACCATTTTCAATAGAGCGTTTGTCAGATATAAAAATAATTCGACAAAAAATTTGCGGTATACGTTTATACATGTATACAGTAAACACCTAAATGCAGCACTAAGCAACCGTCTTGTGTTCTATTCAACCTAAGTTCCGGAACCTAACTTGTAGTCAGTAAACGTGAAGCAGCGTAAAAAGGCGAGACATCCAACTTAGAATTCCCAGTAAACTGCCATAGACAGTTGGTCTTTTTTACTCTACTACGCGTTTTGCACGGCAAAGTTCACGCGACAAAGCTCATTTTTTGGAACATAATTTTAAAACATCGTTCTATGAAGCATCTTCATCATTGAATTTATATAAAAATTGTATTTAGTAGTAATATTGTAAACTCGTAAATATTTGTTTATCTGAATATAAAATATAAAAAATTAGACACCGTGTAGCATTTCATTCCACCTAATGTTTGTGATTTCCACATCACAATAGTTTACAGAAGTTACATAAGAAACGGTTCACAATTTATTTGGCATACTTGTATTTTTTTAGTAGCCCTTAAAGTGTTCTACCCCCTACATTTGTTACGACCCTGTATATCTTTAAGTCCTGTAAATGCCTAGACTTCCATATTTCCTTCTTGAAAATGTTCTCCCTTTCTGTTGCAACAAATTAAGAAAAAGTTTAATTTTCAAAATAGAATTGGGTATCTGGTTTCTACGTAAATACTCTATTACTGTTGGCAACTCATGATAATTTATAATTTATCGAGTTGTTATTAATCTCGGACAAGTTTAGATAAAGTATAAATGTTACTGGGGGGGAAGAACTCCATTTTGAAATTCGGTTCCACAAAACAACCTTCCAACTCGCTTATATCACTTTCACGGCGGCCATTTTATATTGGTTTGCCATTTGTCAAAGGCAAGATGTTGCCATGTTGGCGGGTAAATAACTACTTTATTTTTATTGGTTAGTTTTTAAAGTGATTCTTTTATAATTCATTTTATCAAAACTTTATGTAAAAAGAAATCGTAATAAAATGTTGTCAGATGATGCATTTATTAGCAGAATTTGACATCAGAAAAACTTTCTAAATTTCCTGTGGCGTTTAAGGCACTGCATCGTAAAAGTACTTAATAAAATTATTCCAACAATTACACAATCTAAAGTCTTACAAAAAAAAAAAAATATGTTAAAATTAAATACAATTATTTACCTATCAGCATCTAGTGGTACATAGGGTACCACATTTGTTGGTGCTTCAATCGTAGTGTATCTTGATCATTTGTTAAATAAACAGTCGTACGCTTCATTTACTAATCTATGAACCAGAAAATATTACAGGAAACTTTTGTGGAAGAGATGCTAGTCTAAGAAATTAGAGATGTACTCCATTTTCAGATTATAAAAAAATCATAAAAATATTTTTCTTGAAAAAAATCATAAAACCTTTTTTTTTTTAATATTAGATTTTTTTAATGTTTACCGTGATGAAAGTTTCTCTAAAGTTTTGCGGTCTCGCCCTAAAACACCATGTATATCTGTTTTCCCATTCTTTCGTCATCCATTCGTTCTACATGACTAAACCATCTCAGTGACCATTGCCTTATATTATCAATTATACCTGTCTCAGATTATAAACACTTAAGCCCATAACTCTGGCGTACAATAAAAGATAACAGTAGACAAAAAAATACAGTTTTGGAGTGACAAAAGCAATGTATCCATATGTACATATAAAAAAAGACAAAATAAAAGAATTTGAAATGAATAAGTCACTCAGATACCAACATAATATTAAAATTCCTAAATTCCACACAAGTCATGGTCAAACTAGCTTTGTCTTCAAAGGTGTAAAAAAAATAATCTTCCTAATGAACTATTAAAAATAATATAACTATTAAAAATAATATATCAATAAATTAACTTAAAGTTAATCTAAAGAAATTTTTTGAACTCGTGTAAAAACAACATTTAATTTTAATTAGTATGAATGTATTATTGTTTTATGTTCTTTCTATATATATCCTATATTTTTATCTTTTTTTCATGTACTCGTATTGAAAATTACATAAACTCTTATAAATAAACAACTAAAACAGCGTAAGTCACTCTCCAAGCACAAGAGTTAGTCTCTTTTTTGGAGAGTTACAGTGATAACATTTACTAAATGTGTAAAAGTAAATATGTTTAGAATTTTACAAAAACTTGTACTTTAATGAAATTTACGAATATTTTTTATTTTTTTTAAATATGTAAATTAAACACATAGTTAATAATTACAGTTAAGAAAATAAATGTTTAAAAATAATTCCAATTTCAAAAGGGATAAATTTAAAAAAAATCTATATTTTGTTTGGTTAATTGCGATATAAACGTTACTTGAAAAAAACTGATTTGTTTGTTTTAAGTACAAGTACATAATTTTTAATAAAATTGAAATATCTTCCCCAGACAAGTCTAGGGGAAAATTCCCATACCCACACATACACATACGTTGTGTAAGGGTGAGTGAGTGTAGGTGGTGTGTGTATGTGTGTGTGTGATCAGCCACGTGGCGCCATTGCCCATAAATCGCCTAGCTCCGGTGTTTTGACGATGTTTGTGCCGAAAGGTAAATAAAATGGCCGACATCGATTGCTCAGCCCCATAAGGGATGAGAAAAAGACTCCCAAAATAAATCTCAAAGGGAGAAAGCGAACATTTTCACGAACCCGCGAAAAAATTAGTTTTTTTTCACCGAGCTTATGACCTGTCATTGGCTTGCTTAAGCAACATACCATCTTGCATATGTTTTAACATTCATATTTCCTATATCCTTGCATCGGTTGATGTTTGTGAAGTTAAATAGCACAAACTTTAACAGATGTGTATGAGATTCATTTGACTGAATTATTTCATGCATATATCAATATTTCTTGTCAAAAAACAAATAAGGTGTCTTCACAATAATAATCTCTCTAGCACCTAAATCACCTAATCAATTTAAATACTGACTTTTAAAAAAATACAGGAGTTCAAATCTTACAAACAAATAATAAAGGGTTAAAAGTAAATAATTTGGAAATATTTCACATTAGGAAAGTTTAAAAAAATAATGTTCCTTTGATCAATAATCAAACAACCTTTCAATATAGCCCGTTTTACGATGTCCTATTGTAATGGTCACCCTAAACCTATTCAACTGAAGCTCCTCCTACCATTCCTTCTCCTTTTTTTCAACTATTTCTCAAACAACATAAAATATTTTCATAATCTAATCAGTGCATGTTTGTCCTAATCAGTACATGTTTGTCCTAATCAGTGCACGTGCTTATTAAAATGCATATCGTGTTGGTTTTATATTTTTGTGTAACAACTATGGTGAAGGTGTAAAGTGGGTTTTGCATGTTGGTTTAATTGTTCTCCTAACAAAGAGACGGATACGTCTCGAAACCGGGAGACATAGAAAAGTCAGCAAGTGTTTATTTACAAATATTTAATAGCATTTAGTATTTCATAAATAAATTAAAAAATATTTTCAAGCGTTTATTGTGAAATAATTGCCTAGTGCATAGTTCGGTTAAATAATTATATCAGATGAATCTCACCCACATCAATGAAAGTTTTAGATCATTAACTTTACAAAAATCAACAGATGAAAGAATTGAAGAAATGTCGATGTTCAAACACAGAAAGAATGGCGAATGTTACACGCCATTATGCAGTGGCCATGTAAACTAGCCAATGACTGATCATAAGCTCTGTAAATGATTTGTTTTAAAAATTTTATTAGCTTTATTTTTTTCCTTTAAATTTTGGGAGCATTTTTAACAAGTTGTAAATAACTCTAGCGGGGTGCGAACGAACGCTGATCCGTGAGTCCGCGACATGCTAGCCCCGGGACCACATCCCGGTTTATGAACAATGCTTAAATTTTCTCCTTCTAACTGTTTTAACTATTGTATGAGGGTCTGATGGGATAGTCGGCTGTAGCCTTACTTCTCCTTAGAAACTTCTCCGCATTTGCTTATTGAAAAGGAAACGACAGAAAACTCATTCAGGAGAATCCAGACCATTGACAGATACTTGCCTTACGTTCCACTTAGACGATGTTCGACATTTTACATCTTTCATTTGTTTATTTATTTATTTATTATATATACGGCCTAAGCCAATTACAACAGTTACATGAAGAAACATAAATGCAAGAAACTGAACAAAAAGAACATAAAACTATTCAGCAAAGACAAACAAGGGCAAAACAATAATTAGATACAATATATTCATAAAAACGAAAGACCCAAGACTTCGAGCTAATCCATACCAATCCAACTTCATCCCACACAGAGATCTACGAAAAGCCAGAAGATCTATCCCAAAGAATTCAAAGTCGTGTGATGAATTGACTAATCTACACATTCTGGACATTGGGGCATAAAAACCAAAGTTGCTCTTAGAAGATTTTATAAATAGCAGATTTTGAGTTCTGGTGACACGGTTGGAAACATGAAAAGAAATTGATTGCAACAGAGATGGGACATCACTTATAGCATGAAAATGCATATAAGGTCCATCACAGTTCTACGTCTCTCCAATGAAGACAGATTAAGAGATTGCTCTAATTTAAAATAGGAATTATTACCCCTTTGTAATCCGAGCAACCATGCCACTTTTCTTAGAAAACGGTGTTGTACAGACTCGATATGGTCAATATGAGTCCCGTAGAATGGAGACCAAATAGGAGAAGCGTATTCTAGATGGGGTCGAACTAGTGAGCAATAAAGAGTTTCGATGGTATTAATATTTTTGAAGTCCGCCGTCACTCTATTAATAAAACCGAGAAGTTTGAGAGATTTGTTTACAATATTATCAATGTGTTCACGATAGGAGAGTTTACAACAATTGCCTCTTCTATTTTTACCATGATTCTAGACTTTCATCTTCCCCGCTCTAAAATGTTCTCCATATATTATAATAGAAAATATAACTTCTTTTCAATTTTAAATAAATAAGGGTCTATAAAATACTGTAGAATAAATAATTTTTTTTTCTTTTGTAATTTTTAATTCTCGCGAAAACAGTCCATCGCAATAGCTGCGGCCCTAAAACGTCACGATTCGGTTAAATTTTGAACATTGTTTTTGACCTTTAAATTTTAATAGTTTAACATCGTCACGAATTTTAACGTCACAATTATCAAGGCCAAACATGTCGCGTTTTTAAGAGACATAATTTTTAGTACTTCATTTTTTAAGGTTATGTATGAAAACATTTCTACACATTTTCATACTCATTCTGAAAATTCTTTTTTTTTTTATAAATCCATTTTACATATTTTGATCGGTATTCGAAGTATATTTCACTATTTTTTGTACATAATTTTAAATCATTTTATTTGATTACTTTTTGACTTTTGCAATTAAAATTCCACTTTAGGATGGGTTGAAAAGAAGCAATTGCTATATTGAATCAAACGATGAGTAAACAGTATTTAGTATGGGGGATAAAAAATCATTTTTTGTTAGTCTCGAAAAACGCGTCAAGAATTCACCTTAGTGCGCGTCACTGGCTACCAATAACAGTTTCATACTCTCTTTATAGTCTCCCTTGTGAGATTTCTGTCGTCACAGGGAAAAAGTTTTAGATTTATTGATAACGCCCCCTCAAATAATGACGAGTCTGAAATTCCTAAAAGTTATTTTTCTATTGTAAGCTGTCGACGCAATGTCAAAAATATTACCTCGTTATTATATACGCGTTCATTTCATGAGAAATTGTTGGTAATTTTTACGTAAAAGCATTTCAAAATGAATATTTTTTTATGTTTAAGCACGTTAACACTGGGGCTAAACCTACTTATTTATTTAAAATATTTTTTTACAGCAATAATATGTGATTAAAGCAGGGTTAATTTATAATACTTAAATCGTGGAGCGCATAAAATTATATGCTATTTAAGAGCTAGGCAACACAGACCATTTGTTCTTCCAGAATGCAAGAAAAATTTACCCTTAATGATTTCTATGGGGAGGATGATTGAAGCAGCCTAACGAGAGAGGTGGATCTTTTCCATGCTGGGATTACCAGTTTTAGACTCTTCTCTCTAACTATGTATCATAGTGTGTACTACTGACTGAGAACAATAAACGCACTGCTACTGGCAAAATCATCTGATTTCCTAATTTTGCGTTCGTTTTACCAATAGGCCCTTTTTTATTACCTTAAGGCCATAGCAATATGCCCACCCTTACATGTATATAAAATATAGTGTTAAAAATTGTTATATTCGCGGATTGATTATAAAGAAATATTTTTTATTTTTGTACAACTACCCTTCTGAACTTTTGTTGCGTAGAAGAAGGATAGAAGTGGAATGCGGATTCTGAAATAAAGACCTGTATTGAAATTGCAAGATCAACTTTCTATGAAATTCAGAAACTCCTGTGCAACCGAAATCTGAGACTAAGCACAAGTTGGAGAGCAATAATAGATTTTGTATTGTCAGTTTTGCTGTATGGAGTGGAAGGTTGGACCCTTAAAGTTTCGGTTGTGCAGAAGAATGCTTCGAATCTCGTGGACTGATCGTGTGTCCAATAAAGTGGTTTTAAGCTTTATGAACAAAGAGAGGTAGTTACTGACCACTGTCAAAAGAAGAAAGGCCTCATATTTTGGTCACATATTCCGCAATGAGAAGTATGCCCTTTTCCAACTTATTATGAGGGAAAGATAGAGGACATGCAGAGTATGAGAATATCAGATATCTCAGACAGTGGTTCTGTGTGCCGGATGTAGCAGCGCTGATAAGACTGGCCCAGGATCGTGATGAATTCAGAACGACGGCCGCCAACCTCTGGTAAGAGCGGCAAAAGAAGACGAAGACTATATTAAAGGTGTAAAGTAGGATTGGCGTATTAGTATAATTAATTGTAATTAATGTAATTAGCGTCCTGACCAAAATACGGGTACGTCTCGAAACCAGTAGACATAAAAAAGTCGGTAAGGGGTTATATTGAATCGGGCTATGGTCTTGTGGCTAGTGTCTCGGACTCACGGACCAAAGGTCTGTGGTTCGAATCCTACTCTACCCCAACTTGATTCCCATTTTCTAATAGTGAGTTATTTACAACTCGTTGTATATTTCTTTTTATCAAAAAAAATGCAATTATTCGCTAACATTTCATCATCATCATTCCTTTTCCGCAGCTAATGTGCATAGGGACCTGCATCGAACCTGAGACCTCTTTCATAGTAGGCAAAGTCTCTGACCATTAAACCAGGAGGGCGACGCTAACATTTACATAAATAATAATTGAATTGCATAGAAAACATGTTTAAGCAATCTTGGTGAATAAAACATAATAATTTAAGATATGTTCGCAGAATATTAAACAAGTGCCATTTTGTAAAACCAAGTTTATATTACCACGCACTATGGAAATACACGGTGATCCCAAACCGATGTGACGTCACATTCAAGGCTGAAAAAATTCATAAGTAAATTTGTAGAATATAAATCACTTACCGACTATTCTATGACTACCGGTTTCGAGACGTACCCATCTCTTTATTTATTTTTAACTTTAATTACAAAAATAGGTGCACTTTGGCGGATTTATTACGATCTTTAATTTTTACATCAGTGCTCACGTGGCATACTATAGTAGGTAGTAAAAGATTTTTTCTATGAAAAATATATTTATCATAAAAAAAACCTTGATTCAAAGATAAAAAACAAAATATAAAGTTAATACATAGAGAAACAATATAAATTAACAAAACCTGCAGCGCAATCACAAATGATTATCGACGTGCTTAAAAACATGCTAAGCATTTAAGCGATCACAATGAACAATAATGAACATGCTTAAGTTATCGCGGTCATAAGTCAACGCGTATGTAATCTTTAAGTCAACGCTCGCGTTGGTTTCTTTTTTTGTTTTCCTCGTAAATAAATACAGTTCATTGCCGAAAAGTCGGCTTTTATAATAAAAAATTATACAATATTACATTTGTGAGGAGTATCTAATACAAAAAAGTGAACATTAAATTACAAACAATTACTATGGTGACTGATATTATTGATATTTGGCTTGCCGATCGCTGCGCCGGCCAAATGTAATAAATAGCATTATAAATTGTGAACAAACAAATAAAACTTTATAAAACTAAATTATTGTACTTTACTTACAGTTTTGGAATGTTTTCCACATTTACATCGGTGAAATTCAAAAATGTGATTGCGCAGCAGGATTATGCGTCGCAAAACGTAAATATTTTGATATTCAATATTAACAATATTTTGAGTTTGTCCAATTTTTCGTAGACAAGGACTGAATTTAACTCCCTGGGCAGCTGTGAATATTAACATATAACAACAGAGATGAAGAACATTTTATAGAAGGTAATATAGTAGTCTAGGCATCTACAGGGCTTATGACCTGTCATTGGCCAACATCTATATTGAACATATATAGCAATATAGATGTTCAAATATGGGCAGAATGGTGAATGTTACATGGTGTGTAAAGTTGCCACTCAACCAGCCAATAACAGGTCATGAGCCCTGTAGATGCCTAGACTACTATATAACCTTCTCTAAAATGTTCTTCATCTCTCTTTTAATATGTTAATTTAATATAACTTGTTGCCAAGCATCAGGTTGAAGTGTGACAATATAAAAAAATATATAATAACCCTGATCTCGTGGATGTTCCATTGTGATTACGACCACGATAAACAACCATGGTGAGAAAACGTTATGACGTCGCTTATCAGCACGTCGATTGAGCTACTGGATTACTATAGTAGTCCGTGCGAGTACTCTAGTGTTAATATATAGCATATAGGATACATTATAAAGTTACGAAACGAAGGCTGACATGGGAGTTTGATGAATTTTCATCAAGCCAATATATTTTGAAGTAACTTCTGGAACAGTCTAGTGTAGTTAAAGACGTGGTAGAATTGGACCTGATGCCTTGACGTACGACATCCACAAAAAAGAGTGAAAATTCCAGGGAAATTCATTAAGTATTCATTTCATGGAATATGGAGGTTTATCTCGGGAAACGTGCTGATGGAACTAGGAGAAAATATCTCGTGGCTGAAAAATAATCTGCTTCTTTTGCAAATAAAACAAGTGAATTAATAACTAGGGATCTATCATGAGTGACATATTATTTTAAAGGTGAGTTTTTTTAAACCTTGAAATCAGAGGTGTTAAATGCACGCTTATGAAATAAAAAATTTCTTGACTGATGCTGACATGTAGGTTTCTGAGTAAAGTAATTTTTTAAAGTAATGATTGTTTACTCAGAGTCTCTTGAAAGAATTTTTTTTTTTTTATAAATTAACTTTAAGATGTCTCTAGAGATCTAATAAATTATAACAAAACTCTTAACCCCAAAATTATCCAAATGAGGAAGTTAAGCGGTTTGTGTATTTATTATTATTTGTTAATAGACATTTAAAATGAGAAAATTTTTATTTTATTATTTTTATGTACCGTTTTGTAGGCGTTATGATTTTTTAAAGTTTTGTATTTCTGAAATTATTCCGCGTGCGACGTCTCAAGTTATTTTTCCTTTCTTCTCGGTCAGTTCTGCCAATTAGTCTGTTGACTTACCGAAAACCAGAAATCTTTCTTATCATTGGTTTATTTATATGACCTAGAGACGTTGTTCAAAGTAGTTCGTTTTTATTATTTTTTTCATACTTTTTCAATAAACCTTTCCGTACAATTTAATGCTCTAATTTTCACCGCGCTTAAGAAAACATTTTTGTATCTGATTTTCCGTAGGTCTGAACTTCCCCATTGCACGATCGTAGAACATACATCGATCTAATGACTTTTTAAATTTATTGAAGTTGATTTCTTTCTATGTACCGCCTAGGTTGAGCAAAACATCTACTGCATTTTATTGTTAAAATTCTCGAACGGCAGAGCAATGTAATTCACAAATTTACATAATACAAAATACTGGCAATGAATATGAATCATGTTTGGATAAATTTCATTTATCACACTTCCAAAAACAAAGTTACTAATATATTCTTGGCAAAAAGAAGAAATCAACTTCAACAGATCGTGTTAAAAAAGTTATTTCACTGGCGACCGTTATGTATTTAACCGCTAAAAGTATAAATTATGTAGGTTTAAAGGTATTAAAATCTCATATTGTATTATTGTTTCATAAACACTCTTTAAATATGTATTGTAAATGGCAAAAAATGACGTAATAATGTAATAATCTGAATCACCGTTATGAAATAAAAAAGTTAAGGTATACTTTTATATATACTCTACTTTTAGATTTGGAGATGGAAATCGACCGTGCACTGCTAAGGGACCAGAATATAAAACAAAGGCAAGGAATATTATCATTCAAAGATTTTAAAGATGTAAGCATTATTTATCTGCCAAATCGTTTTGCATATGATAGTAAAAAATCTTTCAATAAAGAAATCAAAATCTGGAGGAAGCATATTAGCATAGAAGAAATGTAAAAATATGTTTGTCATGTAAACCTGGCTACCGTACTCTTCACAAGCTCCTGGCTATCGCACTCGTCACACATCAAACTGTTTATTCCATGTACAATCTGTTCGTACAAACTATGCCAAGAACACTCCACTTGTACGCTTCGCTTGAGAGTATAAAATAAATTAATGATTTTCTCCATTTTGAGATCATAAAAAAATGTTTTTGTTTTTATTAATGATTTTTTGGAAATAATTTTTTAAAGCTTACTATGAGGAATGTTACTCTGAAATTTCGCCGTCAGACCCTGAAAAATCATGTATATTATATTTTGTATGAACTCACAACATTTTTTAGACCTTTTTACCTCTGTTGCAAGGGAACTTTCTCAAATCAAAACGTAGCATCGCGTCCGAACAATTAAATCCTTCACAGGTTAACCCGAAAAAAAAAACTCATATAGGTTTGATCGCGTTCACGAATCCGTAGACATATTAAGTTTATTTTAACTTTAAATAAAACAACGGTTGAATGTTTAAAACACAAAAAAAATATATTAAGACTTACCTCATCGGTTTGAACAACGCCATAATTCCATTCGGATAAACGATGACCAGCTTAAGTTGGGTACCTCCTTCTTTTTGTTCTGAAAATTAATAAAATTATGACTTTAGTATGACAAGAAATATCCAAATAAAATTATTTATTACATTTTAATTAGCAATTAAGTTAACACTCAGTGTAATAATTCGCTAGAGAAGCTCTTAAACTCTATTGCATAAAAAAAGGCATTCCATATTTTTGGTTTGGTTTTAATTTGGTTTTTAGTTTAACTACAAACGTGTAACTGGCGGTTTTAGTTTTAGCTTGCAATTCTCAATCTGAGTACCTTCGGCCCATTGTATTTCTGTAAACTTTAAAAAATCATAGAACAGTTTTTGTCTGTATGGGCGACTCTATTAGCCAGTAGCGTATTATTATTATTAAGAGTTAACACAGTGTGTAAAAATATAAAACAAAATATCGAAATACGCACTCTCTAAAAAAATACAAAGGTAGCTTATTTATTTATTATCATATTATCTATATAAAATCACACATCTACACAAAGTTGCTTTGACTATCTATGTACTGTTCACACAATATGTACTGTTGTAAAAAAACATTCTTCATATACAAATTACAACAAACATCAATGTTTTGAGTATGTCCAAATGTTTGCAGACAGGGTGGATTTCCTAGGAAGTTATTTAGGTCTAAATTTATTGCAACAAAGAGGAAAAACATTTTTGAGAAGGAAATATGGAAGTCTAGGCATTTACAGGACTTATGACCTGTCATTGTTACTCCCTAGGGAGTAAATCCAGTCTGTCTGCAAACATTTTGACATACTCAAAACATTGTTGAATTTACTAACTGGTAAAAGAAGAAGTATGATAGTTGGAAACTTGTTTTCAGGCGTTGCCTAGTAGGTGATATGGTTCACCTGGATGAATCTCATCATGCTCATGATAAAGGTTTCAGCTCTTTTACTTCACAACAGTCAACAGATGGAAGAGTTGAGAAAATGTGGATATTTAAAGATAGGAAAAATAGTGAATGTTACATAGTGTGTAAAGTAGCCACTTAAACTAGCCAATGACAGGTCATAAGCCCTGTAAATGCATAGACTTATGTGTTCCTTTGTAAAAAATGTTTTCACTCTCAATTGCAACAAATTTACAAAAAACAATAAAAAACGTAAATAATGAAATTTTTTTTGTGTAAAACAACTTAAAAAACAAATATTTCATGCCGACCTTCCCTGGAATCGAACACGACACCTCGAGCATGGTAGACGAATGCGCCTACTTTACTACTTGGCCAACTTTTCTCCACCGGATTTTCTTTTTCAGAACTTTTACCTGAGAGCAGCCATCGAGTCGAAAACATTCGTCCGAAATTCTGATTCTCATTGTATTACGCACATAGAACAACATTTTTAATCCGCCCGGACACAGGCCCATCAATGCAGTAGCTATTGGCAAAAATTGTCTTATTATTCAGAAAATTGAGGACTATACTAACTAGACCACCTATATCCTTTGATTTACGGGCCCATGTATTTAAATTATATATGGGTACAACGTTTAAAAACAATATTACAAAATAATTTTAGAGTTAACTAAATTCGTATTTAAATTTTTAACAGGTTGGTCTAAAAAAGTCGATTAAGGGGAAAATTCGCTTAAAATGGTGTCAAAGTAAAGGATTACGCGTCAGTAACTATTGCTTCTAATGTTACTGACAATGGCTGAAAAACTGAAAAACTGAAAAACATATTTTTCAATGGAAAAAAAACTTTTAAATTTCAATAATCGCTAAATTACAATATGTATTACGTACAAGAAGTTAAATAAATGTTTGAAATGTGTATTTTTTATATTTGAAGCACTAACTTTGTAAAACATTAATATCCAAAATATTAAAATGAAATAACTTTTTTTTTATATGTACCACTTTATTTTTTTATAACTTAATCACCAACGGGTTTCGAAAAATTACTATACCTTCTTCAGAGTTAATTACAAACTATCATAGTACAAAATATACACCGGAGGGTAGAGTGGGTGTGTCTAAATAAGAAGAAAGGGGGAAGTAACGAGAAGTTTATGAGTGGATTTAGGGAAAGGGAACATATTGAAATTTGAATTAAATATAAAAAATAAAGTTTTTTCATTGTAATGTATTGAAAACATGCATTCCGTTGGAAGATGAATTTCCCTTCCAACTAGCTCATACTCTTCTCTCACCCTTTTCTCCCTAGCAGTGCTTCGTTATTTATTTTACTTTAAGTAGATACTCATAATAAACATAAATTTTTCAAAAGAATAATAAATGATTACCTGATTTCGGTTTTTTAAAGCATGTAATTGTCTAACTAAATTATTTATTGTACAATGTGTTTGTGAGAAACTTTGGTTTTGTTCTTACCGTCGTTTAGCTAATAACACAGCTTTATTTATGTCTTTTTTGCCGGACGACAGAAAAAAACTGCATTTTTTTTTAAAAGTTCAATGAAATTATGCTTTTCAATATATTAAAATGAAACGTTTATTCATCAACTGTCTAAAAACGGAAATATTATTTTCCTCTTTAATTCAATAAAAGAAGTTATTTTTTCGTCGCCCTATAAAAATAACAAAAATTACTTGTGCAATGTTGTTGGCTAAGCGACAAAAATTGTTCATACTTACAAGATATTATTCTCTTGTTTTTTTTAACAAAATAAAAAATAAAAAAAACGGTTTTGAAAGATAGGACGAAGCTATTACACAAAAATTCTTTTACACAAAAATTAAAAACATTTTTTTTTTTTTTATCCAGACCTTTTAAAAAATACTTTATTTAGTATTTTTTCCGCAACACACATAAACACCGTGGCGGTATTATCATACGATTAGTCAGAAGTCAGAAGTGATTAAAATGTGACGTCCGCCGCCGAGACGCCGTCGCGACGCCAACGCCGCCGCGCCGTCGCCACAGAGGTTTAGCACAGCAAAGGTTATACAGACACCTGTGGAGGTTTTAATGATCGATTAAGATCCTACGCATCGCGTAAAAAACGGTTTCAAAGAAAATATTTAAAAACTAAACAAGGAAACGTTTAAAACGCAAAAGAAATTACCATATTGAAGGTTTTTTTTTTTTAAATTTGCATGCAAATTAGATTAGACCTATTTAAAACAGTCAGGCTTTTTTTGCAAGTCCGCCTCGGAGACTGGACAAGATTTTATATTGTGTAATCTGTCATTGTAATACATGGTATAATGCACACCAGATAAAATTACAACAAAAATAAGATTTTTAGTTAAGTATACATAATAAATATTATGAATATATTTATGAAAATAAAGAGTAGCAAAACCAAAATAATGACGGTGGCCCGTAATGAGCAACGAATGAATATAGTAATGTCAGGAGGAACTCTGAAAAACGCGAAAGAGTTTGTGCACCTTGGAAGCAGGATCACCTGGAATGGGAGAACAAAAAGAAAAGTCGACTGCCGCATACACCAAGCGAGGCTTGCGTTTAACAAAAAGACAAAGATTTTTGAGTCGAATAATATCAATCTAAAACTCCGCAAGCAACTTGCCAAGACATATGTATGGAGCATATTGATGTACGGTTGTGAGACGTGGTGCCTTACCGAAAGAGATAAAAAAAGACTAGAGACCTTCGAGATGAGGTGCTACAGAAAAATATTAGGAATTTGCTAAAGAGACCACATCACTAATGTCGAGGTTCTCAACAGAATCGAAGAAGGTAGGCACCTAATCAAAACCATCTCAGAGAGGCGAGCCCGATGGATCGGCCACATTATGCGCCATGAGGGTCTCCTTCACGACATCATAGAGTGAATGGCTGAGGGGACAAATTATAGAGGGCGCCCCCGACTGGAATATTTGTAGCTAGTGTGCGAAGATTTAAACATTATTATTTCTCGAATTATTACTCTAAGATCTTCACCGTACACTGCGTAAACATAACAAGCATCTGAGATCTTAGATATAAGGCAATTATATATTTTTGGAATAATAATGTTTGTGAAAGTAAATTATTCTATTAAATCTCAAAAAGAACACTTCCACACTACCGGAAGTCAAACTTATTCAATATGTTACCCAAAAATTGCAAAACCATGACCCGGATTAAATTTAATAAATTTGTAAAAAATTGGTTACTGGGTTTAGGTCGAGAAAAATCGGAAAATTTACTCAAAATACATTCCTAAATAATAAATGATTATTGTATAACTGTATAGTAAATTAACAAGTAGGTAGTAATGTTATTGATTATTTTTTGCATAAAAATGTCTGCCTTAAAACAGGTTGTACCTAGTTAGACAGACTAGACATGATCCAGAGAAATCTATTACCTAAGTGTGTATTTTTATTTTTTTATTTTATTTTATTCAGAAAACATACAGTCATACAAAATAAGTATTAAAAACAACAAGTTTTTAACATAAAAAGACCAATTGAGTTTTCATGAATTAAAAAGATATGAACATTAAATGTGATAAAATAAAATAAAATAAAATTTAAAAAATTAAAAATAAATAAGAATTTTAAGTGAGAAAATAATAATTGTTGACATTTGCGTTTTCCATGGAGGTAATAAATTAAAATAAATAAAAATAACGAATGTATACTCCGAGCCATCCACGCACACACATGAACGCACATGAGCGCATGAACGCACATATAAAATATATAAAGTCATTGTTATTTTTGTTAATAAACTATAATTATTATTATTATCTTTGGAAGCTTTATTTCCTCGATTGATGGCGATCCAAAGGTTTCGAAAATACTCACTCTCATCCACTTGACATTCCATTTTAAAGACTAATCAAATGAAATAATATATGCAACGTAAAAGCAAATACAATATCTTACAGTAAAGAAGTTTATTTTGAATAAGTTAAACCTTTACCGTTTTGTTTTACTTTTGGTGCTAATTTTAAAATTAAGAATAATACTACTTATTTTACTACTTACATAAAATAGTGGTACAGAGATGATTATGTTTTTTTATATTTGTTGGTATTTCTGATAATTTTATGTTTATGTTTCTCTAAAGCTCCATCCCTTCTAATTATTCCGTATGACAGGAATGAATGAACAATATTTCTCAAGATGTTTACTGAGTAATAGGTTTATAAAGTTTTTAAACGGTTTTTCTTGTCTTGGCTACTATTTCATGTCTCACAAAGGTTGGACTTGGTTACAAGAGTATTTCCTCCAGTAAATTGGAAAAGTCCTGAGCTTCTCATTTGTAAGAGAAAGCCGGTTTAAATTGTTAATAGTCTAGCTTTAATTGCTACCTTTGTAAGCTTTAAAATTAATTATTTAAAATTTAAAGGATTAAAAAATGCATTTATTTAACAATATTATGATTTTGTCTAAATGTTTGAATACAATGACGGGATTTCAGCCCCTAACAGATTGCAATAAAGATGGAGACATTTTAGAGAAGGTAATGTGGAAGTTACTGTGTGACATCACAATTTCGCCTATGTTTAAACATCAATATTTCTGGTCCACGGAGAAGTATAAAAAAATTCAAATATTTTCACACGTTGCCTAGCAGGTGAAGTTATTCTAAATCTACGAAGATTTTAGCTATTTAACTTCACAAAAATCAACAGATTGGAGAATTGAAGAAATACGATCTTTTAAACATCGGCAAAGTAACACAGTGTATAAAGTGGCTTCTTAAACCAGCCAGGAGACCAACAGACCAACAGGACATAAATCCTATGAACGCCAAGACGTCTACATTTCCATAGATTTGTATCATACATGATTACAATTGTTTAAAAATAATGGATGGAAAACCTTTGAACAAAACTCTCATTGATCTTATTGTAACAAGTACTTATAGAGTGGGATTTGAACCTGGAAACTTGGGTCCGTGAGTCCACAATACTACCACGGGACCACAACCCGGTTCATACATATGTTCATGATACGCCCTTATCAACTTCGCTATGCACCACAAGGTGTTAAAAACCTATGATAATGATGATTTAAATAGAACCTTCGCATTTTTCGTAGAATTAGTCGTTAATTTGCGACGGTTTAATATCTGCCCCTAATCGGCACCCCGAGCCAGACAAACCACGGCGGTAATTGGGTCACAGCTGTTGTCACGTGACCCCCGTAAAGCCATATTGTCCAGCTCGCAAGCCAGCCCAGCAGGAGGCTCCACAAAGCCCCGCTTGTTAGTTTGTTTAATGCCGACCGGATATTGGCGAATCGGCCAACTTATATTGCTATTCTGTCGGGTGTGTTTAATTCATTACTTCATTCGTATTATGTGTGTATATTGCGTGTTTTACAGGTGTGTTTGATATCAAATTAATGTTATTTGATATTTGAGACTATTTCTTTGATGGGCGGACATGAGGAAATCATACGATTTTGCCATTTTAAAACGAATGTTTTTTTTAAATCGCGCAATAATAAAAAAACATATATTAGATAGAAACAATATTTTTTTAAGTTATTTCTGTTCGAAAATATACTAAAAAGTTCTATGTAACTAAAATATAATTAACAAATTACAACAGGGATGGAGAATACCTTAAATAAGGGAATATCGAAGTCAAGGCATTTACAGGGCTTATGACCTGTCATTGGCTGGTTTAAGAGGCCACTTTACACACTGTGTAACATTCACCATTTTGCCTATGTTTGAACATCCAAATTTCTTTAATTCTTCCATTTGTTGATTTTAGTGAAGTTAAAGGGCTGAAACCTTTATTGTTGTGAAGAGATTCATCTGACTTTGTTATTCTTAATGACCCCCGAGGGAGTGAAATCCAGTATTTTGTGTACGAACATTTGGACAATCAAATATTGTAATGAAACCAACTGGTCCAAGAAGAAGTTTAAAAAATGAAAAATTGTTTTCAGTCGTTGCCTAGTATGTAAAATAATTCAGTCAGATGAATCTCTTCACAACAATAAAGGTTTAAGCTCTTTTACTTCACTAAAATCAACAAATGTAACAAATATAAACAAAAAGTATTTTAATAAATATTTTTTTTTTATTTAAATTTTTTATTAATAATTCCTTACGGGTTACATACATTTAACAAAATATTTTTTCTTTTGAAACTCACATTCTACTGTTAATAATTTTATTTCATTTTTATTTTATTTTTGTTTTTTTGCACCACAACAGGCCAGAAGGCCCAATTACAGTGGTGAGTTTCATCACAGAACACCCAGGCTTGAGAACAATCACATTAAAACTTTTTGTGTTCTCACCGGGAATCGAACCCGGAACCTTCCGTGTGTGAGTCAAGCGTCTTGACCACTACACCACAGAGGCCGCCATAATAAATAATAATATTTTTAACATCTTTTGTTTGGTTTTGTCTGGTAGTTTATTGTATAATTTCAGTCCATGTTTTATTAGTCTCGATTGTCCTTTTCTTGTTTTAAAAGGTTGGATATAATATTTTCCTGATATTCTTGTATTGTGTTCATGTTTACTACAGTTTTTTTTCCAAGTTTTAATTCTTCGTCTACAATTACATCAGTGGCTAATTTATGAATAAAGGATTCTAATTTAAAGAGTTCAGTTACATTTAATTATTTAGTTTGTTTAAAAAGTTCTTTGGTTGCTGTTAGATAGCGTAGGTCATATATTAACATTAATATTTTATTTTGCTGTCTTTGTAGTCTGTTTATGTCATTTTGATTTCCTGTTCCCCATAGTAGTTGCATATAACATATTTTTGTTTTTACATAGGCTTCATACATTTTTTTTCCTTTATTGGAACAAAGTTTTTGATTAAAAAAAAAAGACTCGATAATGTCGCAACTAATTAAATTATTGATATGAATTATCCGTGTCAATTGTCCGTCTAAATAATAAGTTGCTTTACACAAATTTATTTATACTTTTGCATAAACCACTTTAACTGTTGAGTTATATCCGACCGGTTCTAAAGTTAATTCCCCATCAACTGTAATGTGTTTAATATATACATTTTATAATATAAATAGCGACGCGAGTAATTCTAGGTTAATTCAAATCCTTGTGCTGAGGCAGTTACCTCGAAACCGGTCGACGTATAACTCAAAAGTTAAAGTGTTTTATACAAATTTATAAATAAACTAAAGTAAAATGTCGTTCCTTAAAAGGAAAAATATTTTTGATATTTGAATAAAAAAGGGTTTAACAACTGACAACAGCGATGGAGAACGTTTTACACGAGGGAATATGGAAGGCTAGGCATTTGCAGGGCTTATGACCTGCCATTGGCTGATTTAAGTGGCCACTTTACCTTCCCTTCCCTTCTATATTATTCCCTTCTCTAAACTGTTGTAATTTGTTAATTCTCATTCTTTGACTCCCCAAGGGGTGAAATCCAGTATTTTGTCTACAAACGTTTGGACAAACTCAAAATATTGTAATTCAATTTAAATACTTGTTGCGTTTTCGTCAAATGTTTGTCAAAGTTGCATAAAAAAGTAAGATAACATGGCTCGTTTCGATAAAACAGCAATAATTAAAAATTTGACTTTTTTAGCATTTTATCGCTGGCAATTAATTGGCTCTTGATCAGTGTTTCCTCAGAGGTGGCGCACCACGCTTCAGAGATGAGACACGTCGGCATTCCACATATAAAGGGGAATACTCATCGGTCATACGAAAAAATGCCTGAGATGTACAAAATTTAAATATACGCCAAATTGTACTTAAAATATAATGAAACACGTTACAAATCACACAGAAACTGTGAAACACAGAAAACACAGAAACTGTGCAGGATGTAGGAATAATGGTATGGATTTGCGAAGAAACTAACACAAAATATCCTAATATTACTTTGCGTGTCAGAAAATTATTATTACCATTTCCCACATCTTATTTGGTGGAATGTGGCCATAAGCGATTTACTCATTAAAATACGAAATCGATTAGATATAACTAAAAGAAGTATAGAGGGGACCTTAGACTGAAATTAACTAAGTTAGATCCGGACATCAAATTTCTTTGTAGCAAGCGTAACTGAATTAAATCATGAATAAGGAAGGCGTCAAGATATTTTTTGTGTTTGTACTCAATTTCAATTGTCACTTGTGTTTTATTATTGTTTTCATTTTTATTTTATTCTACTTAATTACATTTTCAATTCATGTTTTGTAATCATTTCAGTTATAATATATGTATTAGAATAGGTTTTTTTAAATTCCATTGGGGGTTCATATGATTTGAAAATTTACCTTTTGTTTAATTGAAAAAGATGCCGGTGGGGCATCTGACTTTTGAAAAGACTACGGTGAGGCATGGCATAAAGAAGGCTGGGAAACACTGCTCTAGATAAAATTACATTTAAACGTAAAAGAAAAATTTCTTTCTACTTAATATCATTGCAAACCTCAGTTGAGGTACCCAAATGTGCTCAAAAATACATTAGAAAAAGCTAACACCGCAAATCATTACAATAAAAATTTATAAAACAAAACGATTGTCATATAAGCAATTGTCTGAATAAAATTGCATTTAATATTTCAGAACCGGAATTTAATTAATTTTCATGCACAGTTAAAAGCACTATTCCCTTTATGTACTATTACTGCGTGAAAAATGATCTGCATTCTATGCTAACTTAATTACAACGACCCCCTTTCCATTAATACACAGTCATACAACAACATTCAACAAAGTTGTTTAGGATGATTTAAGTATTCCCACCGCATCCCTTCCTTGCCCCATAAACGTAAACCCCATCAAAACATTATAAGCGAGGTAATAGCTCAACTCCCATATAGGAAATACAGTTAATAATTTTTTGTCTGCTAGATTAATATTTCAAAACTTACCAACATGGAGGATGGGCAGTTTGACCATGTCTGCCATAACCTTGTCCACCAAGTCATCCCCAGGAGGGTAGAGCTCATGCTGAGAAATTCTTAACTGGAACAGCTCCAAGTTCGATGGGTTTGCTCTAAAAAAACAAAAAAAATATTTTTTAGAATACCTACTGCAAATCCGAATATCTATACCGTGGTGTAGTCAAATCTAGATAAAATATGAGTATGTTCTTCATATAACAAGAATATTTTCCTTTTTTTATTTTTTTTTATTTATTTATTGTAAAGTAAATAAGGAAACTTTGTAAATATTTAAGTTAGTTTGATAATGTCCTAACAAGACAAAACGTGTCACATGTATTTAAAAAAAAAAAAATAGAATTATATCCAATTGAAGCGTTTTATTTTGGATACTTAAGGAATTAAAATACGTTTACCATAGAGACATATATATTTTTTTAAATTAGTTTTCTTTTACTTTTTCTTGTTTTTTTATTATTTATTTTAATATTTTTGAATTATTTCAGTTAGGCTTAGTTTTATAAGGCAATTAACAAATAAAATTTAAAAAATAAAAAAAACATTGTATTTCCTCATTGAAATTCGAGAAAGTTAAAAATAATGTTTAAAGTGTGAGCAAAATCAATAAGTTCTAGGTTTTTATAACGGTTTTAGGTATGTGCTTTAACCGTTGTTTTTTTAAAAGAAAAAGATTTGTAACCGTTATTGATTTAGGGGAGATTTATTCGGATTATTTCACCTATTAGGAAACGATTTAATTACTGTAGATGAGTCGTCTATATATAATATTATTATTAAATAACAAACAATGCCATTAGCATGATAAGTTAGACACGTCGCATACTCTGCGCCTTTCAAATATCATTCAGAGATAGTCTATAAATTACCGATCACGTGACGTGAGCAGTCATCCAGTTTGCAAACAATGCGTCCCACTATGGCTGCACATCACATAACGCAGGGTTACCATACGTTAAATAAAAAAATCCTGAAAAATAATTATTCTCATTACGCTGGATCTGCGTTTTTTATCTTTTGAAATACGTCTTAGTCAAAACCAGCGCATTGGGAGGAAGCGCAGTGGCAGAGAAATTTAATAAAAAGGTAGTTGTACTTTTTTTTGTCACTCTCTTGCAGATGCCTCCCCGATATTTTGCGAAAAAGACAAATGCACGTCGAGCCTATAATTATGCTCAACTAAAATCGTCAATTTTTTATGGGTGATCTTGTGTAAGTTGGAATTGGGTAACCGAAACGTCGGAAAGTATCCAACTTTGATGTAGTTAAGTTCATCAGAGATTTAGGTGTTGTTTTGTACTTTAAGCTGACATACAATGAGCATATAGATAATACAGTAAATAAATCACTGAAATTACTTGACTTCATTAACAGAATATCTTCTGATTCTTCTAATGTCCGTACAATCAAAACTCTTTAATGCTCAACTGTTCGCCCTCTTCTAGAATATGCCTCCGTGGTCTGGTCTCCATTATATGTCAATCGCATAAATCACATTGAATCAGTCCAGCATCGCTTGGTTCGAAAAGAAACGTGGATGCTTGGACTAGAGAGAGGTAATTATTCTTATGCTGGCATAGAGTCAATGTTGAATATTTCTAGTCTACAAAAACGTAGAACTAATATTGATTCCATATTTATGTTCGGCATACTAAATGGTATAATCGATGTTCTATCATTACTGGGACAGCAAAATTTCATATTCCGACTCGTAGGCTGAGAAACAATAAAGTACTGTTCATCGATCAGCATAGAACAAAATATATCCTCGATTCTCCAATCTTTGACCCGTCTTTGTCTTATTGTTAACTCATGACAAGATCTGGACTTTTTTGGTTAAAGTTTAAAACGATTTTAACGAGCACTAAATAAATAGTCCAGATCTTGTCTTGATGTACCTTATGTTTTTCAACGCTTCTTTTATTTTTTGAAAATGTTTTTAACTATTCTTTTATTGTTATATTTGAAACCTATAAATTGTTAAAATGGACAATGTTCGTTAACAAATAAATAAATAAATATACTTACACTGTATCACTCACAAAAGATACATATTATTATATAATTTTTATTATTTAAAAAAACCGTTAAATCTGTTAAACAGTTTTTAAATAATTTATATAATGTAAATATTAGAGAAAATACCAAAATATGTTTATGTGTGCCCTACTTCTTAGATTAGAAATAAAAATAAACAAAAAAAAGCCGTAATCATTACAATATCTGAAAGTCCGAATTTATGTGGGGCTGATGGCATTATAAGTGCAGTGCATCCACGATAATTATACATTTAGAAACTTACGGATTTTTAAAAAAAAAAATTAAATTTGATTTTATTTTATTTTATTTAACTTTTTGTACATAATATTATTTGTACATTGGCGGGCTTATTGTCAAATGGCAATTTCTTCCAACCAACCAATAAAATAATTGTTTTATATTTATAATTCAAGTTACAAAACATATTCAATAGAAAATAAAGATTTAAAAGCTAAAGATATATAAAAATATAAATAAACGTATTTCTTTTCGCTTTGTAAATTTTACTTCTGTAACACTAGTTAAAGATTTTTCGTTCAAATACATTATTCAAAACGAGAGCGAAATATAACTTTTAAAGCTATATAACTTACGAAACGAAGAAGTCAGATTTAAATACATATCAATAATGTACAACACATTTTTTATTTTTTTTAAATGTGTTTGAATTAAATGGCCCATTCATAAGTATACTCTGAATCCACGTTACACTGTTAAATCAGGGAGAATTGAGTTGTTTTTTTTAGTTCTAATCTCAGGTAAAAATTCTGCAAAAAAAACGAGTAAAGATAAATCGATCTCATAGTGTAATTACTGATTACTGCGTTTTCCCAACTACCAAATAAATAAAAATAAAAATAAACAAAAATAAATATTAATCACGACTCCGGCGAGCGCGGATTCGTTATAACGCAACATCTTTTGCAATGTAGTGGATTTAGAAAAGAAACCAAAAATAATCGAAATGATAGAAAACGACGGTAAATTTGCAGTAAGGATTTAAAATGGTCCGAGTTCACAGTGCAATCAATTATGCAACAAAAAGACAAAATGAACAATCTTTAGGATCATTTAAAATCTCAAAGTGGAGGAGAATAAGTTTTTAAAGCAAGCAAAGGTTGATTTGATTGGTTTAAAAAACCATCAAACTTGCAGTGTCTTAAAATTATTGGGGAATCGGCTAGTGCAGACATTGAATCAGTTGAAAAATATCCTATAGAGTTCCGGGAAAAATCCCCCGTTGACCGCGAAAGTTTGCTTATCGCGGCTATATCCAAAACGTATCCCCCGTGATAAGCAGGTGTTACCTGTCTGTACCATAGTAATCAATCCTTTGTAATTTTATCCCGCCGTGTGGATTTTTATAATTCGTTAAAATCGGCCTGAATGCATCGGTCTTTTTTGTAATTTATACCATACTACAGTATAATTTTATTTCATTTTCTTCATTTGTAATTTAAAGACGTGGAAGTTTTTACAGATTCAAAGTCCTGCCGGAATCCTGACAAGAGCCTGAGAATTCTAAGTTTTCAGGTCAAATCCTGGTGTTTGGTAACCCTTACATGACGGTACTTGTTCGAGTGGTGAAGATGTCTAAGTCTACTGTCACGGTCACTTGACCGCTAACGACTTGGGCTTGGCCGCTACTCGGCATTATTAATAATACTCATCGACAAAACATGTCGCAGCTTTCGACATACCTAATTGTGCTGAAAACAGACACCGTTTTATCGATAAATCTTTCATTTGTTCAACCCCTTGCGACTTTTCTTTTATTTTATTTTTTATTATAGATATAGCTGTATGGCTATTACACAACAATAAGTAGAAATATGTTAACAATTACTAGAGCCAACTTTAAAAAATCCACAGTTATAAAATAAATAAAACAACTTTGTTTTTAACCACTAATTTTTATTTTTCACCAACCGGTTTCAAAGCAAAAAAGCTTCTTCGTCAAGGTTTTTAGTTACGTAAACCTTGACGAAGAAAAAAATAGTGGTTAAAAACAAAATTGTTTTATTTATCTAATTATAATGAATAACAAAGTTAGTGCTTCAAATATAAACTTGACACTTTAAATCCACAGTTAATCAAATAATACATTATAGTTTAGGAGAGAATTTGCTTATTAGCTTGTGTGCCAGGTTTGTGTTTATGTGTGTATTTGCGAACGTGTGTGTGGGTGCGTAAGTAAAAAAATCAATGTATCAGGTTTTGTCAGTTTTATTCCAAATCAAAAATAGAGGACCAAAACTAAAACAAAATGTTAAAGGTTATACGTCATTCGAAAGAAAACTTTCTGCTCTACAAGATATTTGTGTTGGCTTTAACGTTACATTTATTATTTTGTTTTATTACAATCCTTCAAAATGAGATGTCAAGTAGACGAATGTGAGCATTTTCGACATCTCCTTCTGGCTTTTTTCCCTCCGCTGAGGGAATATTCTGTTGATGAAATATTTTTTGAGCCGGAAAATAAGAGCTGATACAGCAATTCATTTAGAAATGAGCATGTTCAGTGCCACGTGAAAGTAAATGTAAAAAATCTATTCTGACACGTGGTAAAAATTGAAGCATTTAATCGTCCACTAAGTTTCTCGAAAATGTACTAAAAAAATAATTTTATTGGTTTAAATAAATATAAACTTTATAGGTTTATGTGACCACGCGTTTGCAATAGCCAATAAATTATAGCGTTGTTATGCTGTTGAGGCAACCATTGACGATCAGGCGATTGCAACCGGCAACAGAATTTTGGACTCAGGGGTAGCCATATTGTTCGACGTTTAGCTCGTTTGGGGTTCGAATTATAATCGTACCGGGTTTAACTTTTTAATTTCAGAAATAAAAGCAAACTATTTGTCGTTCCTACAAACTCATCCGACAATATCAAACGATGTCTTAGTATTTTATTATATAAATAAAACACGAGTGATACTTTAATCCACAAATTTGGAATATCCAGTGTACTGGATATTCCAAATTTGTGGATTAAAGTATCACTCGTGTTTTATTTATATAATAAATTACAATGAACTTCCATCAAGAATTTTCACTTACAAACTTAGATGTCTTAGTATGCCTTTTAGTCAGCGGTTCTTACAATAAACGTCAGTTAAACCCATGTTTTCTTTGCTTTTTGTCAGTTTTCTTTTACCATTCGGGTAAGTGTTTTGACCACTCACTGACCAAAACTCGTGACGGTACGGTCGGTGTTATTTCGACGTTTCAGTGGGAATTTAAAAAAATAGTATTGTATACTTTAAGAAATCAAAGCTATGATAACATGATACATTAAATTAAAAATAATTTTAAAAATTGGCTTAGTTTGACTCTCAATTAACAAATTTGAAAAGGACTCAAATTCCTTATTAACTTCTTTAAATAGTTACAAAACTGTTACTACGGCTTGAGTCAAAGTGAATACATAATATCGTCGTCGGAAGTCAATTGAATGTGGCACGTATCATTAATTAAATCACAATATTAATAAAATTAGGCGTTTGGCTCTATCAATGCAACAGTTTAACAGGTAATAGGCAAATTGCCAAGAATTATTTCGACACTATGTTATCTCGCTGTGAATTCTTTAATACATACATTGGCAGACTCCCAAATAAAATATTTGTCAAAAGTAATCATAATTCATGCTATTGAAATGATTAATCTTTACATTGGATTGTATCTCTGAAATTTACAAACAAATTCTATGGCTTCACATTACACACACATTTACACACGCACATCACACCCTTTCCAATACGCACATACACACATGAACTAAAACGTCGCGTATATGGAAACTCCCTTCTATATTATTGTTCATTAAATCAACGGTTTTATTTAAAATTGTTTCTTGTATTGTTAATATATTTCTACTTATTGATGTTTAATAGATGCCATAGTAAAATAATATTTAATCAATAAAAGTTAAACCCCAGAAATCGCACGTAGAAGATCAAAAAATAATTCTTACCTTTTCGTACCTATATGACGCAACCATTTGGTTGCATAAAAAAATATTATAAAGCAAATCCTATTCCTCATTTTAACGTACACGCACCGATTATTTAGGTTTGACTTTAATTTTTTCGGTACTTCTGTATCAAAGAGACGATTGCACCACAAAAATCATGTTTAATGTTAAATAATATTATATAATGCTAGTAAATATAAGTGTCTACTGGTTTCGAGACGTATCCATTTCTTCAAAGGACACTTACACATACTAAAATCCACATTCACCTTTACCATTACCGCAGTGTATGTACATGAAATATTTATTTGAAAAGAATTTTTTACACTAGAATATTTCATAGAAGACGCGTAAGACTATCATCTTACCTTCATGTAAAAAAATGATCAAAATACACTGCGATTACACCAATGCAGTGCCTTATGCACCATTAGGTGCGGAAGCCTTCCTCCGATGATGAAATCAGGCGAGAGTGTAAATCTGAATCAAGTATAATTGATAAGATTAAGAAAGGGTCTCTAAGATGGTTTGGTCACGTAGAACGAATGGACGACGAAAGAATGGTAAAACAAATATATATGGCGAAAATGAACGACAACGTGAGACGAGGACGACCAAGGAAGACGTGGCATGTTCAGATAAACCAAAATCTTAAGTCTGGTCATGTCAAAAGCAGACAGAACCGAAGGGCATGTATGACAAGATGTATGAATGTGGAAGTAGCTAGGAATGTTTGCCAGGATAGACGTGTGTGGCGGTCCATTCTCTCTGCCTACCCCTACGGGGAAATGACGTGATAGTAGTAGTAGTAGTAGTAGTAGTAGTAGCCTTCCTCCCTAGGAAGTTATTTAGATCTTAATTTGTTGCAACATAGAGGTAAAACATTTCAAAGAACGAAATTTGGAATGTTAGGCATTTACAGGGTTTGTGACCTGTCATTTATATTTAAATAACTCCCTAGGGTGGGATCATTAAGTTTGTGATGAGATGCAGTTTTATGTAGGTTAAAAATATAGTAGCGCAGTGGTAGAGATAAAATGCTGATCCGGCAACCAACACATGGTATCCCTTCACATCCCCAGGATTTGTGGAGACATTACTTGGCAGTCTTGGAGCACCTGAACGTAGAAAGGTGTTGGCACCAGTGATCGACTTGTTTAGTATAAAATATTTTTTTTAGTAGGTCGTTTTATCGGCTTCGTGGTGTAGTGGTCAGTGCGTTTGCCTATCGGGTTCGATACCCAAAACGTAGACATAAAATATTTATTAAAAAGGTGTTTTACATTAGAATACTTCATAGTCCCTGGACTGGTACCTGAAGTGTAAGACTGATCATCTTACCTTACAAAAATGATCAAGAAACACGGCGATTGGTGTACTAATTCAGTGCCCTATGCACCATTTGGCGCGGAAAGGGAATGACGGTGATGAAAAATTTAAATGTAAGTTCTAGATTTTTGCCCTAGAGGTTTTACTATAAAAACAACCAGAAGTATACAATTATCTTCATTTTCAATTATATTTACATCCCGGTTTCGCAGCAAAACGCGCTTTTTTATCGAAGTACAATCGAGAATTAAATATTAATCTTGAAAGTAATAACTCGTTTCCCGCTTAAAGAGACGCCTTTTCGAACTATTGCATAGAAAAATATCGTTTAAATTTTTTTATTTGGTTTTTGGTTTAACGACAAACGTATAATGGAAGGTTTCGGTTTGTGCTTGCAATTTTCGACCTGAGTACCTACAACTCACTGTGTTGTTTTAGACTATAGCTAACTTCGTGATTGATAATTATATAATGGATTTTGTCCGTATGGGCGACTAATACTCTAAGTATAAATCCTATTATTTGATCGGATTTCGAATTTTAATTATAATCCAATTTTAACCCCTATCACCCTTCAATTCATACCATCACAAACACAAATACAACTTGACATAACTTGAGATAAAAATACAAGTTCTTACATGTTTTACGGTAAAAAATATGTGAATTTCTTAATCGAAAATGTGAAACATCAAAATTATTTGAATTTCAATGTAATTAAACCACCATGACGATCCATCAAATTTGACTAAATTAATCAAGATCCCTTAATGATTAACAAGAATGGAGTTTATTTTTACCAAAAAAATATCTCAAATATGTGGTTCAAAACGGCTGTTATGAAGAAGATCAGTTCTACGGGAATTGGATACAATAAATGTTTTCTAACACGCAGTTTAAATTAGAGCATTAAATTGTAAAGGGAAGTTTCTCGAAAAGGTGCGAAAAAATAATAAAAATGAACTACGTCACAAGTTCTTTCGAATAAACCAATTACAGAATGTTGCGATAGATTTCCGGTTTCTGACTCACCAATCAGCAGAACTCACCGATTAGAACTTGTGACGCAGTAATTTCAAAGTAACGATACTTAACGCTGATAATACGATACATAATTTATTTATTTTTTGGCTTAGTTTGATAATCTATTTACAAATAAAAAATATGAAGAAAAAAAAAACTTTTTAATTTCGCAATTTAAAAAAATATTATGTGAATGTTGTCAAGTATTGGAGTTTCACCCTTTTTAGATACCTTTGCGAGATTTTCTCTATAACACATGGTCCTTATACAGTGAGATAACGTTTCACATAAACCCCTAGTGGACGTGTCAGGATTCTATGGGCCATATTTTAAGTTAATAAACACTACGATGCAAATTTTACAATAAATATTCCATTCGATTGTATTTGTTATTTAATAAAAATAAAAACGCATTTGAAAATCATATTTATCATCATTCCATTTCCGCATCTAATAATGCATAGGCCACTGCATTGGTAAACCAATCGCAGAGAACCTAGTCATTATTTATTATATAAATAAAACACGAGTGATACTTTAATTCACAAATTTGGAATATCCAGTGACCGGTTTCATCGCTTTCGCGACATCTTCGAGACTGGTATCTTTATTAAAGAGTTAAATGTATTTATACAAAACAGAGGTAAGGATAGATAATTCAAAGTTATATGTAAGTAAATTAAATAAAGTTATTTTTATCTCAAGGATCATTATCAAAAAATTTTCTTCGGGTTAACTAATGAGTTGATATAATGCTATTTAATGAGTTTAAGTATTTTATTTTATTTTTACTGTCCCATTCTTCGTGAGTGTGGTTTGTAAATAATGATTTCTGAAAAACAAAGGGTAAAAAGTCTTTAGTAAAATTATATTGCATTGGGTAAAGTATATTTATAAAGTATATTTACAATGAATTATAATTTTACTAATATTTTTTTTCCCTTTGTTTTTCAGAAATCATTATTTACAAAACCAAACTCACGAAGGATGGGTCAATAAAAATAAAATAAAATACTTAAACTCATTAAAATAGCATTATATTAACTCATTGGTTAACCCAAAGAATTTTTTTTGATAATGATCCTTAAGATAAAAATAACTTTATTTAATTTACTTACATATAACTTTGAATTATCTATCCTTACTTCCGTTTTGTATAAATACATTTAACTTTTTAATAAAGATACCAGTCTCGAAGATGTCGCGAAAGCGATGAAACCGGTCACTGGATATTCCAAATTTGTGGATTAAATTATCACTCGTGTTTTATTTATATAATAAATTACAATGAACTTCCATCAAGAATTTTCACTTACAAACTTAAATGTTCTAGTCATTATTGTTACATAAAGGTAAGATGATCAGTCTTACGCTCCAAGTTCCTTTTTAAATATATATTTTATGTCAAACATGTTGGGAACCGAACCCTAGACCTCTTGCATGGTAAGCAAACGCACTGACCCCTACACCAAGAGGACGACATATTATTGATAGGCTTTGCACCCGGGGAAAATGATTTTGCGTTTTCTGAGTCTTTCTCCGCCAAAATTTTAAAATTATGTTGTGACTGTATCCTTAAGTACTTACGTATTTATGTAAATTTATATTTGTAAACAACTGCTTACCGCTTCTCTATGTCTACCAGTTTCAAGACGTGCCCATCTCTTCGTCAGGACACTAATTGAACCAACATGCAAAACCCACTATACACCTTCACCATAGTTGTTGCACAAAAATATAAAACCAACGCGACATGCATTTTCATAAGCAACCCTTACATGCACTGATAATGCACTTAATATGCCCCTTCCTTCATCTCATGTCCTTTTTTTCAACTATTTCTCATCATTCCCTTTCCGGGGGTTGGTGTGCCAATCCAGTGCCCATTCCCATAAGGCACTGGATTGGCACACCAATCGCAGCGTATCTTGATTTTTTTTTGTTAAATGGATGTAAGATGATCAGTCTCACGCTTCGGGTACCAATGCAGGGACTGTGAAATATTTTTAGTGTAAAAACACCCTTTTAAAATAATTATTTCGTATCAATGTCGGTAATCGAATCCGAGACCTCTTGTATGGTAGGCAAACGCGCTAACCATTATTACTCTTTCTCAAACAACATAAAATATGCTCATAATCTAATCAATTCATGTTTGTATTAATCATTGCATATGCTTATAAATATGAATGTCGTGTGTGTTTTTGTTTGTTCAACAACTATGGTGAAGGTGTATAATGGGTTTTGCATGTTTCGTTAATTGGTGTCCTGATGAAGAGACGGGTACGTTTTGAAACCCGTAGACATTTAAAAGTCGGTTAGTGGTTATATCCAAATATTTAATAACATTTAGTAAAATGTTTGACCACAAAGTTAATGCTTTAAATATTAATAATACTTATGTATATTCAAAATTAATTACGTTTTTACCTGAACAAATAGTGCTTTTGATCTGAAAGCAAATTAGAACATAGTACATACCATAAAAATATCTACGCACAAAAACGTGTTTTATGTAAAATTGTTGCCATAGCAAAAGAATACTAAATGCAGAGCAATTTCCACTTCGAAATTGCTAATTGAATATTTATTCAATAAATTATTGGGTAAAAATAAATAGTTGTTTTATTCGGTATTTTAATTTATCACCTTACATTTCCTGTTTTTCTATCAAGACCGTTAATCTTTTCAGACGATAAATATACTAAAGCAAAAAAACATTTCTCTCAATTTTTCATGCGCAGGTTGCATTTTCCAAAAGGTAAAAAATGACCCATTGACTGTTTTAATGTGACAGTTCAGTGTTTTTTTTTTTTTTTTTAATTAATAAAAAGACTTTTAAACTAAGCTAATTTTTTTTATTTTTTTTATTTTTATATGTCGTATTATCAGCGCTATGACTTTTCAAAGTTTTGTATTTCTGAAATAACTCCGCGTGTGACGTTAGAGGTTCTTCTCTGTCAGTTCTTCCGATTAGTTCGTTAACGGTAGGCAAACCAGATATTCTTCACAGCTCTCATATCATTGTTTGGTTCACATCAACCAGTGACGTCGTTCAAAGAAGTGCGTTTTTGTAAAAATATTTTTTTATTATTTTATTCGTACATTTTCAAGAAATTTCGCCGCATTAATGTTCTAATTTTTTCCGTGCGCAAGAAAACATTTTTGTATCCAATTTCCGTAGGGCTGAAGTTCCTCATTGATCACTTTATCCGCTGTACAATATTTTGCCTATTTGTATTATGTATAAAATTAAAAAATAAAATTTTAGCGCCATAGATCTTTTTAACGAAAAAAATATTGTTTTAAAAAATATATCAAAATTGCGATAGAGACGTCATGAGAGCAAAATTTTTAGTAACTATTTTTCCATCGTTTTACTTATTAGTGTTCATTATTGTATTATCAATTATATATGTGTATGCGAAAGTATGTGCATTAGTGTATGTGTAAACGTTTATGTGTGTATATATATATATATATGCATGTATATACATGGATGTGTGTGTGTATGTATAAATATGTATGTTGTATTTTCATTTATTTTTTCATTGTTTTATATTTACTTACTATTTTCATTCTTCTCTTTCTACCCTATTTTCCCATTCTACTTCCTTTCACCCCTAGCGAACTGTACGTTTTGTTTCTTCATATTTTTGTTTCTATATAAAACCCATAATTGGTCTTGCTATTTGTTGTTATTCTTTATGTGTTGTTTGTGACTATGACTGTGTTGGTTTAAAAAAAAAAAAAATAATAATAAATAAAATAGTAGGCATCTTTTACGTGCGAAAAAAGATTTAAGATTTTAAATCATATGGCTATGTGTAGATTCTCTTTAAAGTAATGCAGCTAAAATTCTCAAAATATGGTTATTTAAACTCACTTTCTGTGTAAATTTGAAAGCCAGGACATTTTTTTTATGAAAATGAACAAAAACAGCAGCACCCGCGAACGTTTTAAGACTCAATTGATTTAAAAAATATATCGTCATGTGCATTCCTTGTTAACTACTTTTCAAAAATTAAACATTTATTTATTGATTAAGATTTACATACATGCATACATATTTCGGTAGTCAGATGGCAGAAGGGACGATCTGTAATTTTCAAAAATATTCAGGAGAGCTGAAATACGTCTCAATTTCAAGACTTTAATCCACAAACTAAAATGTTTTATGGCTCCTTTTCAATAATAAATTACCATTATAAATGATGCTGATTTTTTTATTTTTTTGCCGCGTGTATTTACTGAAATATTAATTAAAACTTTCGAAAACTAAAACATAGGCAAAATTACAGATGGTCCCTTCTGCCATCTGACTACCGATTTACATATATTGAAGAGAAGAGAATTCGGAAGAAAAAATAAGTTCACAGTTTATGTATATAGATTTTTTTTACATTTGCAATTCACAATTTGTCGCCCAACTAGACAACAATCTGTTCTAAGAAACAAGGTTCTATGTGGATTCATATTTTTTTTGAGACATGAAAGTTTGAAATGAAGACATTTTTTTATCTTATGGTTTTTATTAATTTTGTCTTAATAAACCTAATAATAATTATTTAGTTTTTATTTGAAATTTTAATGCAGATAGAGCCGATATTTAAATATAAATAAAATAAAGTTCAATGTAAAAATCAAATTTTGTCAGATAGAACCTTGTTTCCCCAACGCGACGAAATGGTGAATTTACTAATTTTCAATGGAACATAGTAATAATAAAGGTGTACAATAAATTACATTTTTATGATTTATTTATAAATAAAAAAAATATTACAATTTTAAACATACAAGGACGTTTTTATTATCGTTTCATTGTTTATAATCTCATGTACAATATTTAATAAACTTTGCAGAAATACAAAAAGTTCTCATAAAATATTGGTGATACTCCAATATCGCATAATTTGTTTTTTACGAAAAATATTTTCTGCAATAAATTCGCTATAGGAGCTAAGATCCATTAGTTGAAAATTATTGCTTTTTTTACTATAAATAATGATAGTTTTTCTGATACCTTAGTGGTATTTTTGGTTGATTAAAATCGTAAGCAATATATTGACAGAACGCTTTTTAGATTCCCCTTCCAAAAAAATATATTGATAGTTACACTGTATTGCAGTATCACCGACGATAAGTCATTCAAACGTGAGTGTTTACACAATAAAAAATTGTACTAATGTTAGTTTAGTTCACTGACAAGCATTAACACATTGACATAGACTTACTTAACATTCTAACGTACTGTACAATCTTATAAGATCATTTATTTATAAGTATCCTCAGCTATCTGATGAACTTGGATTAGATTTTAGCAAATACAACAAAAGATTATGCCATTTTTGAGACATATTTGACGTATATATAATTATTTTAGTAGCAAGATTGACTGACTAATTTAGATTATGAAAAAATTGTTTCTCGACAGGAATAAAAACAAAGCTTTTCGTCGGCAAAAATGTACCTAGTTCGGAATAATTATTTTGTAGGAAATTTAACTTCTCAAAACATTCAACTAAAACCTATTTGTAACTACAAGTTTGCCTGTGTCTAACTGTGAATACCCTTTCCTTCCTGTCTGACAGCTTGATCTGAACTGTTTACCTGCGACCGCAGTTGCTGGCATGTCAACAACTCTCCGCAAACAAGAACTAAATGCCTTCTGCCGAACAACGCGGTCAAAGGGAGAAGCCATCAATCAGAATGTCAAAAAGAATACAGAATTGGACAATACAGATTAGTCTTAGTTCGGTATAGATTCGGGAAAAACATAGTGGAATTTATATCATTCAAGTTTGTTATTGAAAATTCTTGGTGGAAATTCATTGGATTAGTGTATGATAAAAATATAAGACGGACTTTAATAATTAATGTTAAATACTTTACTTTTTGATGAGTACATTTACTTTGGGCACAAAATCAAATTGGAAAAACTGCAGAAATACGTAGACGAATCGGGTTAAGTTGGGCTGCGTTAGGAAAACTGAAACATGTATTTAGAAATAATTAAATCCCAAATAATCTAAAGGTTAAAGTCTACATTCTTGAAACCATGTCATTTACTGCCAGAAGTGTTCACAAAATTAAATGCACTCAGCGGGCGTCTCCTTAAGAGACCGAATAAGGAATGAGGAGATAAGACGCCGTACAAAGGTTACCGATATTGCAGAAAGAGTAGGAAGACAAAAATGGCAGTGGACGGGTCATGTGGCGAGACAAGAAGTCGATAGGTGGACCCCCAGAATACTAAACTGGAGACCCTGCGAAAGTAAAAGGAAAGTAGGGAGACCACAGAGGAGATGGACTGACGACGTCGTCGAACTCGTGGGCCATGGATGGAAACAGAGTGCCCAGAACAGAAAAACATGGAAAAATTTGGAAGAGGCCTTTATCCAGCAGTGGAAAAAAACGGGCTGATAAGAAGAAGAAGAAGAAGACTATACTTTTTAGCCGTCTTAATTGTCAGTTACTAAGCCTCACCGTACCGGGAAGAGATAATCAAGAACTTGAGCCACAACAATATATAATACATATTGATGTTACAATATTTGAGTTTGTCCAAATGTTCGTAGACAAAAGACTGGATTTCACCCCCTCGGGATTCATTAAGATTAACAAATTATAACAGGGATGAAGAATTCTTTAAATAAGGGAATATGGAAGTCTAGGCATTTACAGGGCTTATGACATGTCATTGGCTGGTTTAAGTGGCCACTTTACACACTGTGTAACATTCACCATTTTAAAACATTTAAGTTTGTAAGTGAAAATTCTTGATGGAAGTTCATTGTAATTTATTATATTAATAAAACACGAGTGATACTTTAATCCACAAATTTGGAATATCGAGTGACCGGTTTCATCGCTTTTGCGACATCTTCGGAACTGGTATCTTTATTAAAAAGTTAAATGTATTTATACAGAACAGAGGTAAGGATACATAATTCAAAGTTATATGTAAGTAAATTAAATAAAGTTTTTTTTTTATCTTAAGGAAGATGTTAACCCATAGAAAAATTGTTGATAATGATCCTTAAGATAAAAATAACTTTATTTAATTTACTTACATATAACTTTGAATTATGTATCCTTACCTCTGTTCTATATAAATACATTTAACTTTTTAATAAAGATACCAGTCTCGAAGATGTCGCGAAAGCGATAAACCGGTCACTGGATATTCCAAATTTGTGGATTAAAGTATCACTCGTGTTTTATTTATATAATAAATTCACCATTTTGCCCATGTTTGAACAACCATATTTCTTCAATTCTTCCATTTGTTCATTTTAGTGAAGTTAAAGAGCTGAAACCTTAAACCAGCCAATGACAGATCACAAGCCCTGTAAATGCCTAGACTTCCATATTCCCTTATTTAAGGTATTCTCCATCCCTGTTGTAATTTTCAATTATTAAAAAAAATATGAAAGCTGTTTGATTTGAGAGTTTATTATATATAATGTTTCTTTTGCCGTTCTAATAGAATTACTGAAATGTACGATTCCACCTAAGACACCACTCAAACATTGTTTGCATCTGCAGTTGAATGTACATATGTATATTTTTTGATGTCCAAAACGAACAAGTGAATAATGGTATAATCATATTTTATTTATTTATTATCATTTTATTACATACACAATATTATAATTTATGTAAAGTTGCTTTGACTGTCTAACTAGGGATATTTACCCCGTTCTAAGACAGTCAAAAAATATAAATAACAGTAATCAATATATAGAAACAGTTATAAAGATACAGGACAAAGTGAAAAACAAAGTAAAAAATTGAAAAAACATGGTAAAATATGTAGTAAAAACATAATAAAAATGTAGTAAAAACATAATAAAAATGTAATAAAAAAAACGTAGCAAAAAAAAAAAAAACAAAGTAATAAATGTAGTGAAAACATAGTAAAAACCATCAAAATATATAAATTTGTCTATAAAAATATTTCGAAACTCAGTAAAATGCGAAATAAAAACAGAATACATAGTAAGAAACATATTTAAAGTCATTATAAAAAATATAATGAATGTTGTGTAGCAAAAAGCATATTAAAAAAAAGAAAAAAAAATATAGAAAAATACCGAGTAGAAAGAGAGAAAAAAAAACAACATATTAAAAAATAAAGTAAAAGATGTTATAAAAAAAATAAAAATACATATTGCGCCGTATATTAATTAATGTTCACGGTTTGCAATAAAATGTTACAGGGAATAATAAGAGGCGTGCAGTGGATGTCATCCGCCATCCGTCCGGATTCAGTGGGCCATTGTTCGCTTATATAAGGCAATCTTTGCTGAATTGTCATTCAGTGTCAAAATGTCGGCAGCCCGAATTCCGGTGAATGATTTGCATATCTCACGCGGCGATTATAAATATGGAAATGCAATTATTATGGATGCCGCATTACAAATAAACAATAGTATTGTTTTCATTAAATACATCCGATTCATTCATAAATCGCTTGGCATCGCATAATAAAATTATATGGAATTTGTTAAAAATACATTAACACTCTTGCATTCTACATTTTTCATATGTGTAGACCAATCTCAATTATAATAATAATTAATTATTCTTATTTTGAAATAAAGCTATCTCTTAATCTGTCTTCATTGGAGAGACGTAGAACTGAGATGGACCTTATATGCATTTTCAAAATAATTAATGCTTTAAGTGATGTCCCATCTCTGTTGCAATCAATTGCTTTCCATGTTCCCAACCGTGTCACCAGAAGTCAAAATCTGCTATTTATAAAATCTTCTAAGAACAACTTTGGTTTTTATGCCCCAATGTCCAGAATGTGTAGATTAGTCAATTCATCACACGACTTGGATTTTTTTGGGATAGTTCTTTCGGCTTTTCGTAGATCACTCCGCGACTAAATAGTGTGGGATGAAGTTGGATTGGCATAGTTTAGCTCAAAGTTTTTGGTCTTTCGTTTTTTTTAATATATTGTATACTATTATTGTTTTGCCCTTGTTTGTCTTTGCTAAATAGTTTAATGTTCTTTTTGTTCAGTTTCTTGCATTTATGTTTCTTCATGTAACTGTTGTAATTGGCTTAGGCCGTATATATAATAAATAAACAAATATCTTATTCGAAGCAATATTAAGGCATAAAATTACTCTTAATTTCAAAAATATCTTGGTTGATCAGCAACATGGTTTTTGGTGTGGCAAATCAACCACGACCAATCTCTTGTCTTTTGCCGATACCATATTCAGGGGTCTGGAGAAAAATAAACAATTTGATGTGATTTATACCGATTTTTGCAAAGCTTTTGACAAGGTCGATCACCAAATACTGTTGACCAAACTGTCTTCGTTTGGAATTCGTAATCCATTTTTATTGTTCTTTAAGTCATATCTCAGTAAAAGGGTAAATAATTCCACCTTAAACAGCTTTAATATATCTTCAAGTGTACCACAGGGTGCTCACCTTGCTTCTTTGCTATTCAATCTATTCATCAATGATCTAAAAAATGATTTTCTTAATTCATTAATTTGGCTGATTGCTGACGACACTAAGATTCTCAAACAGATTGACAACCCTTCCGATTGTTCACTATTACAATCCGATTTACCGAGTCTTGTAGCACCTGTTGCTCATCCAATATTCTACATCTCAACTTAAGTAAGTAGAAGGTTATGAGATTTGTTCGTCTGGAAAATCCAATCATATACGACTAATCACTAAACGATGAAATATTATCATCTGAGTCTAGTATACGAGATTTAGCTAGTATACTTGACACTAAACTTTTTTTTACTATTCATATTGCACATGTTATCAATAAATACTTAAAACTCCCTAAATTTATTAACAGAAGCACAACTGACTTCAAAAATATCGATACCCTTAAAACTATTTTCTGTTCCCTAGTTCGCCTGCACCTAGAGTATTCCTCTGTTATCTGGTCTCCAAAAATATTGAATCAGTTCAACATCTATTTTTAAGAAAGATAGGCTGGAGGTTGGGCTTATCCAGAGACCAATATACGTATAATGAGTTAGAAACTAGCTTAAATATATCTTCTCTTTAAGACCGTTGAAATAAATCCGAACTTCTAGTCTTACTAGCCTACTAGGAAAATTCAGACGAAACTTACTCTTTCATACCAATAACCATAGAACTAACTATGGTTTTCATTACCCTATACCCAGAATTCTTAGGTCTGCCAACAAACATACCAGTCTTGATTTCTTTGATAACAAGCTGTCTGCTTTCAAACGATCACTGAATCAAATTCAATTATAAACACCTCTCTCCCGCTTCCACTCCCACCAAGTCTACTATATACCATTGTGTCTTTCTACTTTCCTTTATAATAATTTAAGTATAAATATGTCTTTATAATGCCCATTGGGCATATATATAAATAAATAATAAACATGTTTTTGAATGTTAATACAGTTATTTTATTTTATTGCAAAAAGTGTCCCGTGTCCAAACGGAATATAAAACCAAGGAAACGCTTCTGTGCGTGAATTGAACTGAGTGTGTTTTCGACTCAATGGTAAAATTCATATCCGCCTCGTGACCAAACAGTCAGCGCGTTTGCCTACTCAATATTGTTGTCTTAAAATATTTATTTAAAAAGGTGTTCAGAATATTTAGTATCTCACCAATGTCACCCGAAGCGTAAGATTGGTTGTCTTACTTTCATGTAATACAGTGATACTTGCGGAAAAGGAATCATGGTTATGATGAAAATTTTGTTTGCCTCGTGATGTGCTGGTTATCGCGTTTGCGTACCGTGCCTGGGCTGGTATTATGAACGAAATTTCAAAGCGTTATAGCGCATATTTACAAAGTAAATACGCGCCATAACACGTTAAAACTGCGTTTATAATACCAGCCCTGGGGCGCTATTCTGAACCTTCTCTACTCCCTTGATACCTAGATAATTATTTTTATTTTTTTTTACTTATTTGTGCATGTTGTGTTCGTGATAAACAGAAACGTATATAAAATCGTTATATAAAAATATTTTTTTGCTTCTAATCCATAAAGTCAAAATAACAGTAGCGTTTCTACGTCACAAAACGTAAGTACGCGCACTAGAACAAATTAAGAACAACTACAGCACAACATCATTATGCTTACAGAGGAATATTTATTTTAAATGAAATGAACAAAGGAAATAAAGAGTGCAGTCAGGAATACAACATATTTCAGAAAGAAATGAAAAGTTATATTTATAATTCTTTTTTTATTAACATATAACAACAGACATGAAGAACATTTAAGAGAAGGTAATATAGAAGTCTAGGCATCTACAGGGCTTATGACCTGTCAATGGCTGGTTTAAGTGGCCACTTTACACAATGTGTAACATTCACCATTCTGCCTATATTTGAACATCTATATTCCTTCAATTCTTTCATCTGTTGATGTTTGTGAAGTTAAAGAGGTGAAACCTTTATTCATGCTGGTGAGATTCATCCAATTGAATTATTTCACCTACATACTAGGCAACGCCTGAAAATATTATTTTTTCAATTTCCATACTTCTCACCCGCATGAATAAAGGTTTCAGCTCTTTAACTTCACAAACATCAAAAGATGAAAGAATTGAAGGAATATAGATGTTCAAATATAGGCAGAATGGTGAATGTTACACAGTGTGTAAAGTGGCCACTTAAACCAGCCATTGACAGGTCATAAGCCCTGTAGATGCCTAGACTTCTATATTACCTTCTCTTAAATGTTCTTCATGTCTGTCTGTTGTAATATGTTAATATAAACAGCTCCCCAGGGAGTTGAATCCAGTTCTGGTCTACAAAAATTTGGACAAACTCAAAATATTGTTAATTCTTTTTTGTGTAGCACTGATTAAAAACACCATATTTTTTTGCAATTTATTTGTTATCCTAAAAATAATAATTAAAAACAAAATATTCAAATTATTGTAAGACGTCACTCCCATTATGTACACAAGAATTGTTTTTAATTTTATGTAAAGGGAAACTTTAATGTAAATATATGTAACAAATTAAAAATATTTTACCAATGTCGTTTGTATTGTTTATTATTTGTGAACCACAATAAAAAAAATAAAATATAAAATAAACAATACCTTGTTTAAAAAAAATTTGCATGATATTTGTGCCAGGAAAACTATTTACCATTATTATTTTTTAAGTATACTCTTTTAACACAGTACTGCGTAAAACTTAGGAATTTTCCGTGTAAAAAGAGGTTCCGGTGTATTTTAATATTTTGTTATTTTTTTTTTTTTTTAATATTTGCGTTCTTTTGATTTACTCAAATATTTCATCTTGAAGGCCATTTTCAACGAGATGTTACCACGGACCACGAACCACGGACCTTTGAGCCGTGAGTCCGAGACACTAGCCCAGGAAGCACAACCCGATTTATGTTTTTTTTAACTTTAATACGATAATACATAAGGCCCATTAATCATGGCGTAAGAGATGCAGGTGTGTGCTAAAAACTAATTCCTAGAATTAAAACTAGAATCTTATACGCGTGGTAGATTTTTTAAAGTTATGCCTATGGGACAAATATCCAAAAACTGCTGGGGAGAAAATCCGAATTTGAATATTTCAGTAGAGTTTTTTATTTTTTTGTTTTTCAAATACCAAACATAGACTATTTTACAATCTAGAGTTTTCAGCGAATTCCAAATATTCGCATTCCGATGCCCAAGAGAGATATTGGAAAATTTAAGATAATTTTCTTTTGAGATTCGGATCCCGATGCGGGATTTAAGTTTTCCTATTATTTTCAATGAAACATTTCACTATTTTTTTAAAATATTTTTTAATTGGATTTAATTTATGGATCAATAAATAATTTGAATGTTTTTTTAAGCTTATTTTTTACTGATTATTTTTTCACTCGTTAAAGTATCTTTGCCTATCGACAAAAATAATTATAATAACGATAAAAGAAGCAATTTAATTCATTAAATAACTCGATAGATGTATTGCATTTAATAAAAGTAATATTTAAATTATTTTCGTCTCTTTCATAACGGCTATTAACAAATTCATAATAATAATGTTTTATTAACATAACAATTTATATTATCCACCATATTTTTGTAGCAATAGATTTCAGTAGATTTTTGCAGTCTGCCTAACTAGGTATAAACTGTTTTAAGGCAGACATTTTTATATGCAGAGCAAAATAATTATGGGACATTTACTATTTACTATTTTATTTAATACCTACTATTGTATTTATTTTTTATTAAGCAAATTCATCTTAACGTTTAGCCCTTTTGGCCCGGATGTTCATTCAAATATAAACATTTTTTTTATTTTTTATTACTCTCGTACCTACCAAAATTCAAACGCAGTGAGTTTATTTTTTAATAACAAGAACCACTAAGTACGTTTTTTGTATACGTCAGTAAATAGCATTACACAGAACAGTTCGTTTTTAACTTTGAAATCGGGATTCTGGCTGGCTTGTTTTGGTGAAAATTTCTGTCGTCCCTCTTATAAATGTGTAAGGAAAGTTTTAAACATATTTCAGAAAAATTACATTGATTGAATAAATCATAAGATAATAATACATTTTGAATAAATAATGTTGCTTGATTATCAGTTTAAAACCCTTCTTTTTTATAAAAATTAACGTTGAAAAATGTCTTAAGCATAAAAGAAAAACAATCAATTTATTAATTAAAATTTTCAAAATAATCCCTTCGGGAGAAAAAAATTTAAAATTAAATTTTATTTCCACGGGAATCAATTCAGGTTTTAAAGGGTTACGTTAGATATATGTTTGAGTATTTTTTTTTTTATTACTTAAGACTTATTTTATAATTAACAAAACAACTTTATAAATTATTATTCAAATATACTAACGCAATTTAAAAAAACATATCATCATCATGATCCCTTGATATAAGGCACTGCACTAATAAATCCATCGCAAAGTTTGTATTTTTTTTTGTTACATGGAGGCAAGATGATTAGATTTACTCATCACGTGCCAGACAAAGGAAAAAAAACCTACTAACTATAATACCACAAGGCAAATACTTAATATTTTTATTTCTTTTTTTTCGGATATTATTTTCGACTGCTTCAAATGTTTTTTTTTTAATATTTTAAAAACAGATCAAAAATAATGTATAAATTTAAGCAAGTTTTCAAAAATAAACAAAATAGAAAACAAGGAAAAACAATAGCAGAAAAACGATTTATTTTGGTGTGTTACCAAAATGATCCCAGGAGAACAAAAAAGCAGTGGAAGTTTCAACTTAAATAAGCGGTCAGGAGGGAAATGGGGGGTACTTGCATCGGCCTGCGATACCAGATGGCAGACATGACACGAATGAGGGGGCATTCACGAAGCCTACTACATATTTAATTTACTGACTAATGAATATCAGAGTTAAAAAATATACAAACGATTGTATTCATTTTATTTATTATAGTTTCGTGCGTTGGTCAAGATTTCGTACTAACAAACCAGAATGTACAAATTTGCAACAAAAATTAACGCCTATTATAACATTTTATACAAAATTGCTGATAAATGTCGATAAATCTAATGTGATGGTTTTCGAAAGAAATGAAAGTATGAATAAATGTGAAATCACTGTGAATGGAGTTTTACTAAAACAAGTAGAGGAATTTGTGAATATGGGAAGAATGTTTACTAGGAATGGAATCACTGAGAAAGATATTGAAAGGAGGATGAGTGCCGGGAACAGAGTGAACGGTGCACTTAAATCAACCTTGGCAAATAAATGTTTGTCGCAAGAGGCAAAATTAGCAGTTCACAATGGAGTCCTGGTTCCGACCCTGATGTATGGACTTGGAAAAACAGGTATGAAATTAGTCTGAATGCTATCAAAAAGCGATCTCTCAGGCGAATGTGTGGCAAAACTATGTACGATAGATGCGCAAATGTTGAGATCCGTACATTACGTAAGGCTGAGACAAGCATTATCGACAAAATCAAGAAAGGAGTTGTGCGCTGGTTTGGACATGGACATAGAGCGAATGGACAGCGTTAGAACGCCTAAGAATATTTACAATTCGAATGTTGATGAGTGCAGAAATAGAGGAAGACCGAGATTGACATGGCATGACCAAATTCAACAAATATTTGAAGATGGACATGCCGAAAACGGAATAATCGGCGCGCGTGCATGAGAAGATGTATGAATGTAGAGGAAGCGAGATCTGTATGCAAAGAAAAAGTGATATTAGAAACATTTCTTCACATCATTTCAACAGAATCAAAATACCGATGATTGAACGGTTTATTCTATGCGGATAGTTAGATAAATATCTAAGATATGCAGTGATTGAATTTTTAAAAGCCCCTAATTAATAAATTCAGCAACTTGCGTAAAAAGATGCGAAAATGTCTTATCTGCCATGTTCTATACGCCTGTTACAGACGTTTTATTAAAAAACTCTGTCATGATCAAATATACAATAAATTAAAAAATTAAAAAATGCGTTTAAACCATAAAGTAATTTAATTTTCACTAGAGTCAACTTTCTCCATGGAAATTTGTATTGATACGGCCGGTGGCAGCGCGCTGAAATAGTTTTAGTAATATATTCATTTATTTAATTATTTTTTGCACCACAATAGGCCAGCAGGCCCAATTATAGTGGTGAATTACAGTAAAGGTCACCCAGGTTTAAGAAAAACCATAATTTGATCTTTGTTTTCTAAACGCGGAACATTCGCGGAACACCGGGAATCGAACGCGGAACATTCCGTGCGTGACTCTAGTGTCTTAACCCCTACACCACGGAGGTCGCCATTTATTTTTCAGTTCGAAAAAATACTTTGAGCTGGCAGTGGCGAATGGTGATTTTATTTACAGGTAAGCTATTAAAAAATATCATATATTTGTACCTACGTAGGAGGTAGATAATATAAATAATGTGAGTAATATATACTATAAATTGATATTTTTCTGTGGTTGTGTGATACAACAATTCTCATCCATGAAATCAACTCAAACGATGTAACTTCGTGGTATATTATATTATAAAGATTTATTATCCATTATTTTAATATATAATTAATTAAAAAATAAAAAATAAATACCACTATGAATTCAGTCGATATTTGGTATTCAATTGAAATGTCAACTGGCCTTATTGTTCTAGTAATTAATAGTGCTTAAAACGGCCGCGTGGAGCGCTATATGTCCTGCAATATGAAGCATGTAAGTAATTATGGTCTTATGTCAAAAATACCATCTCAAAGAAAAATATTCCTTAGGAAATAATGTTTGAAATACTGTTTTCCAAATCAAGAATCTTCAAATAATTTGTGTAATCTGCAAGTTTAATCTAAGAGAAAAAACCCGCACTGGGGTTCAACATTCAAAATATAGTATACTTATTTGTATGAAAAATAAGCTTTAATAACCGGCAAGTTTCTTGGCTCACCGCAGGCGCTAGGCGCGCTTTATTAACATTTATTTTAATATTAGGATGAAAATACAAACGGTGGAAATGATTTAAAATGAATGTTGATTATTTATTTGTTTTTCTGTAAATAAAGTTACAATAAAACATTATTATGGTTAGTCAAATATAATGGTAAGCTGCGCATAATCGCTTCTATACACGGTTCGCCCCTGTGAGCTGGACGCACCTCCACTTGAAATGTTTTTTTTTTTTTAATATAAGACGGGATGTGAGATTGTTAAGGCACATAAAATTCCCAGCCATCCGCCGCCGCGCCAGCGGACAGTTAGTTTGTGTCTTGGACCTTAAACAATTAGTATGCACGGAGGAACAGAAATGTTTATGTCATGTTATACATGAAACTAATGGCGACAAATTTACCATAGATACGAATTGAACGGTGTTTACGTTTTGCAGTGTAGTTAGAGTGTTCGTGTACGGTCTCGTCGTCCAGTCCCGTAGTCCGGAGTTCGTAACCCGTAACCCGTAGGCTCATTATTGCCCCCTGTATAAACAGTCACGTGGATAACAAACATTGCAGCCAGCGTAGCGGCTTGCATCCTAAGCGCATCTAACATAGGCATGTGAATGACCAGATGTAATAATCGAATCATTCGATCATCCTTATAATCGAATAATGAAGTTAGTTTGCGAAAATCCTTGGTGGATTTAGGGAGAAAAAATAAAATATTATTTTAATTCAATTTTGAAACATTTGCATCCTAGATTGTTTAAGCCGTTCTTTCGCTGTTCATTCGCTATACATGTCCAAACCAACACAGTACCCCTTTCTTGATTCTGTCGATAATACATGTCTCAGTCCTGCACAGTTCACGGATCTCGATATTTGTGCACCTTTCATACATCGTTTTACCCCACATTCGCCTGAAGGATCGCACCTTGACATTATTCAACCTACTTTTATAATTATTTTTCCAATTCCGTACTTCGCTCCCATACATTAGAGTTGGCACAAAAACTCCATTGTGAATTGCTAGTTTTGCCTTCTGCGATAAACATTTGTTTTCCAAAGTAGATTCACCGTTCACCCTGTTCCCAGCTCTCACCCTCCTTTCAATATCTTTTTCAGTCTTTCCATCCCTAGTAATCATACTTCTCATATACACAAATTCTTCTACCTGATTCAGAATATCTCCATTCACACTTATCTCTCATTTTTGCGAATGAAATTCACGATGCGAATGTTGATGGATGCAGAAAACGAAGAAGACCAAGAAAGTCATGCCACGATCAAGTTCATTAAATATTTGAAGATGGACATGTCAAAAGAAAATGTATGAATGTAGAAAAAGTGAACTCTGTATGCAAAGACAGAGTGATATGGCGTTCTATCCTCTCTGCCTACCCTACGGGGAAACGGCGTGATGGTTTGTGCGTTTTGTTTGTTTGTTTTAAAACTTTTAGTAAAATGCTTTTTCACTTCAACATTTCACGGTCTCTGGACATGACATTACTTTAATATTGAAATATACGACTAAGTTGTAGTTTATATTTTTAAGTATTTGTTAATTGATGTTTGACTTTTTTTGTTTATTTATTAATAACGGAAATCTATTAATTCTGTGTCCAGACAGATGGAAGAATACATATATTTGTGTGAAAAAGAATTAGAACCCAGCACAAGTGTCTTCAACTCGATGGCTACTCTTAAATCCTAAATAAGGAAATCGAATGGAGAGCCCACCTCGTTGCGTAGTGGTCGGTCCGTTCGTTTACCACTCTTGAGGCTTTGGGTTCGATTCCTGTCAGAGTGGATGTAAAATATTAATTTTAAAGGTACTTGAAACTACAATATTTCATTGTTCCTGGACTGGGATTTGAAGGGTAGGACTGATCATCTTACTTCCATGTAACAGATGCCTTTATTTCAACTTTACATTTTTTGTTATTTCCTTCTTCTCTGTTAGAATATTAACCAGTTATACCGATTAATATGATCCTGTTATGTTATACGATTATTTAATAATACAATCACATCTCTAATCTAATGTACGACGTAGCCTATATTATATGTGTTGTGAGATGTTATACTGACTATGACATGGAATCGGATGGTCGTCAGTAAGCGCTTTTGCAATAATTAATGACAAATTAGAATTTTAATTGCTTTATAAGTGCACGTGGATAAGTTTAGAATAAAATATTAGTATCCTCTCTCTCTCTCTCTCTCTCTCTCTCTCTCATAGATTAAAAAAAAAAACGTAATCTTCCTCAGTCAACACATGCATTCTAATAGTTTTGCTTTGCCAATGTCTTAGCATCTCACCAAATTTTATTAACGAGAAAACTTTTTTTTAAATAGATCGGTCATTTGACTTCGCCTGGAACGATGAGTTCGAAGAAAAATGCAACAGTCTTTGAAAAGTATAGGAATGCGGCGCTGGGTTACATACTGCAAATGCCGCCTATTGAGAACAACCCTGCTGGCCTCTTTTACCAGCCTGACTGTCCACCAACTGTATTCAGCGAATCTTCGGGAAGCTGGATATAATACCCTGTATGTGCTGTTTGTAGGAACAAAATAGAGTTTACAATATTTCAAGCACTTTTTAATTTTGTCTGCTTTTTAAGTCCGTTCATTAAAATCCTTACGTTTTCCAATTAAACAGATATAAAAATTTATTTACGTAAGGACTTAATAAAATGATAGAGTAATCATACATTTAATAATGTATTTTTTTTAAATATATTGTAATCACAATAAAAACATACTATAATATGAAATGGACTATACGAGTATATACAAAGCGGACTACATAATATTACACCGAGAGAAAAACGTTTTATCTACTGGTAGCTATTTTATTTAATATGTACATATGAGGCTTTGTTATTTAGCCTATTTTAGCGATTTCAATATGATGTTTTATTTACATTTTAAATTTTATTTAAACTATCAGTATTTTTCAGTAAACGTGCTCTTTAGCAGACTTTTTGCTTTAACCAATTATAGATTATCTTTCACCTGACTGAAAACAGAGAGATGAAAAAATTGGTCAAAATTTGTACTTAAAAAATATATGTACACATGGTGTACATATATACATTTTTTTGAATTACAGCTGTTTTTTGGCGGGAAGATAGAGCTTATACATGTGTTCTTAGTAAAAGTACTTTTGCTATACACATTATATGATAAGGAAAGAAAAGCATAGAATGTGGGATCGAGTAAATAGTTTGGAAAGAGACAGAAAGAGGATACATGGAAAAAAAAAAAAAAAGAAGAGAGGTTTTGAGTTTGTTCAAATTTTTGTAGACGAGAACTGGATTCAACTTCATAGGGAGATGTCAAGACCGTTCCAGATGCGGGGAGACTGTCCACGGACGAGCCATGCCTGGAGTCAGGCGTAAGCACCATCCTCAAACATGAGGCACGAATTTAAGAGAGAGAGGGAGTTGAATCCAGTTCTTGTCTACAAAAATTTAGATAAACTGAAACTATTGTTGATAGCCAAGAAGAAGCATATATTTTTTTTAATTTTTAGGCGTTGCCTAGTATGTGGGGGAAATAATTCAATTAGATTGATCTCACCCACATAAACGAAGATTTCAGCTCGTTAATATCACAAACATCAACAGATGGAAGGATTGAAGGAGTATAGATGTTAAAATATAGGCAGAATGGTTAATGTTACACAGTGTGTAAAATGGCCACATAAACTAGTCAATGGCAGGTCGTAAGCCCTGTAGATACCTAGACTTCTATATTCCCTTCTATAAAATTGTCTCCACCTCTGTTGTAATACGTTAATATATACTTTTACTTCCATATATAAACTTTTGTTAAGGAACATTATTATTAAAAATGTATAATCGTATTTTAGGAATTACTTGCCAGACACGAGATTATTAGTACTATTTTTTAAACTTTGCTCAATGTTTTAAATTCAAAAATAATTTAGTCAATTAATTTGTAAATATAAATTTCTAAATAGTATGAATTGTTTGACAAACGCAATAGCTCGACTCTTTACAGCAATTCTAAAAAACATTTGATAAATTTTGGTAAATAACTTTCTACTCGTATTTTCTTAAATAAAAATGAAAAATACAACTCAATCCCCAAAACTATGAAAAAATTATGGAATATATTATGGTGATGAAACTTATTACTGATGATGCTTAAAAATTTGTCAATATGTATTTTGACTATTGCTAATCGAAGCATAAAGTTATTTATTATTCTGTTTGTTAAATTACATATTCTACCATATAGACGTGTTACTATTATTATTTTATTGAATATTTTTTATTTATTTTATTATCAATTAAAAATCTAATTGAATTTTTGAATTATAAAATTACTATTCATTATTAATTACATATTGCCATGCAATATTAAATAACTTATCTGCATTCCATTTCTTGACATGTATATATTTTTTTAATGTATATTTTTTGCTATTATATTGTTTATTATTTCGATTATTTTGATTATTTTGATTATTTTGTATATTGTTTTGTATATTTATAAATGTTTTGATTTATATATAGAAGAGTCCCGATTTATCACGGAATAGTCGAAAAAGTCGGGACATAAACAATTATAATCGGGAAATATCACACACTACGAATACCGATAAAAATATATGAAATGGATTAAGAATATTTAATTGTATATTCAAAATCAATATGGATGTTTTCATGCATAAATGTAAAAGAGAAATACGTTCGTAGAAAAACGCGACGTGTTTGGCCTTGGTTGTTGTAAAGTCAAGATTCGTGAAATTGTTCTATACGAATTTCAATGGCAAGGAACAAATAAACATGAATCGTGACGTATTAGGGGCGTGGCCTACGAAATGACCATTTTTTCGAGAATTCAAAATTACAAATTTAATGGTATTTTTATGCTACTAATAATTAGCAAAAAAATATTTTTCACTGGATAGTGTTTCATAGGTTTTTATTACTTAAAAACTGATATTTCCCTATTGTGCTATGATAAAATTATGTATTGTGTGTATTAAACAAATAAAAAAAAATTAATAAATAAATTTTGTATAGTGGTAATATTATGGAAAAACCTCAAGTATTCAAATTTTTGGTGCATAAATGTTATCATAGTCAAACGGGAACAAATGCGGATTTCCCCTGGGTCAGTCCAACTAAAGGTCAATAGTTTTATCGAGAATTTAAGTAAGATAAGGGTTGCTTAGGAAGGAACAGAGTGGAATATTGCTCGGAAAGTTGGCACTTGTGTAATCGAGGGGTGGAAACTCGGGAGTCGTGTGGTCAGAATAGGACGAGGGTAAGAATATGGTTTGCTACAAAACTTGACACGCATGAGATAATAGCGACCGCGAAATTAAGATTTCACTTGAATAATGCTATTATAATATACAATCATTACGATAACAACTTTAAAGCAGAATAAATCTGTATTTTGTTTGAAAAACGAGTATATTAATTTTACCGTAATTTAAAAAAAAAAAAAAGATTTATGTGTCTACCAAAAACTTTGAATTCGGGTAAAGAAATTTCAGGTTTCTGGGTCCCAAAATATTCAATATGTTACCCGAACATTGCAAAACGATGACCCGGATTCAATTAAATAATTTTGTAAAAAATTGGTTGCTGGGTTAAGATAGAGAAAAATTTGAAAATTTACTCAAAATAATAAATGGTATAAATTAATATTGTATAACTGTATAATAAATTAACTGGTAGGTAGTAATGTTATTGTTTATTTTGCATAAAATGTCTGCCTTCAAACAAGTTGTACCTAGTTAGGCAGACTAGACATGATCCAGATAAATGTATGAAGTAGATAAAAAAAAATTTTTTTTTGTTCATAAACCATAATTATTATCGTAGTAAATTCATTTTTTGATATTATATTACTCAATTTTATTTTACTACTCGCAAAGTTTTGCTTGTTACCTACTAAAATTAAAATATTTTCGAGAGTGTTAAAAGTGTTTCTAATAAATAAAAGCTTCTATAGTATAAATGAATATTTGGAAGATGCAATTAAAAAAATAATAAAAAATTATGAAATGTAAATAACGTAATCAATATTATGTTTTTTCTCTTCGTATTTTCTTAACTTTTTATTTATTTTCTTTATTAATATATATTTTTTAATTGTTTATCTTTTATTGTATTTATTATTTGTTTTTGGTCAGACTGAAAGACATTATTTTTCTTATCTTTCCTTTCCCCGGTGGAGGTTAGAAATCATCGTAGCAATTCTCATTTTGTTCGCAGCTCCCTGAACAAGGACTGAGTGCCGCAATGGAACCAGTCACGCGAGTTTTTAGCCAAGAGATGCGCCTTCTACTTGCTCTGCGTCTTCCTTCAATCCTTCCCTTTAGAATAACTTGTAAAATGTTGTATTTTTTACCTTTCATCACATGCCCAGAATACTCGAGTTATCTTTTCTTTGTGGTCTTCAGTTCCTCTTTATCTTTTTTCATCCGTCGGAGCACGTCATCGTTTCGGACTCCGTCCACCCAAGAGATTTTTAATATCCTCCTGTAGCATCAGATTTTAAAAGCTTAGATCTTTTATATGTGTTTGGGTGAGAGTTCACGTTTGGACGCCGTAAAAAAGTACTGAGAAGACGTAACATCGAATAATGCGCATTCGAAGATCAAAATAAAGTCTCTACTGCAAAAAAGGTCACGCATCCTGAAAAAGCAGTCTCGAGCTATTTCTATTCTGATTTTAATCTCTTGTGAGTGATTCTATTTATCATTCAACCAGCATCCTAAATATTTATATTGATGGACTTGCTCAATAACCTGCGCTTTAAGTTTTAAAGTCATTGGGGAAAGTTTGTGGCTTAGTAAGATATTGCTAGTGGCAATACGTGCGCCATTTAACCGTGTATACCTCTGTTTTATTTAAGAGAAAAAAATATATAATTGTCACACTTTATATATCGTGGGTTTACTGGCAAAAAACGTTAACTCGAAAATATGCGGATTTGACTTAATGATTTAGTTTTGTAAAGTTCTTAACACTCTACAAACTGGCAAAATAAACTAAGTCATATTAAATTTCATACATCTGTAGTTTTCAAAACAAATTTAAGGTTAAGTCGTATGCCGGGTATTTTATTCAGGCTAAAAGCTTAATTAAATTAACATAATATTTACTTAATATAAAATTGAAAACATGTTCTTAAATGAGCACTTAATATCTTACTTTATTCAAATAAGATATAAAAGAGTAAAATTGGAATAAAACTTAAATGCTTGATTTCTCAAAACAGCGATTTGAGAGTTAAAACTTTTTGCCAGTATACCCACGATGGTATGGTAAACCAAGATTTTTTATTATTATTATTATTTATTATCATAGCCATCTTTTTTTAAATATAATAAACGCTAAAAATACAGAAAATAGTGTTTCGTGCTGAAATATATTATTTGAATCAAACTGGCATAGTTACCCTGGAATCGGATCTACGAGTAAATATGGTAAAGTCGTGCGAAGTATACAGACAAGAGGACTACAGAATAACGTTCGCGTTCGCCTGAATTGTGAAAAATAATTAAAAACGGTTCGTATCAAGTCGTATCAATATGAAGCCAGGTATTTCGTTATAAAACAGATTGAATCAAAAATAATTGGTAGTACTTGTTTTCAAACAGGCTTTTTTTCAAAAAATGCGCCCTGCACTACTCAAAAGTGGTTGTTAAAAATACGTTGCTGCATACAAAAAATAAACGAGAAAATAATGATTGTTTGTTATAGAGGAGACTTTCAAGTCTTCCTACATTATGTACGAGTATAGTTTGTAGGGGATTTAAAAATTTTGCACATACAATTTATTTATAAAAATAATTTATTTCTTATGATGGCTTATATATTTGTATATATAATTCCTCTGTACGTGTGATGTCACCGTACTCCTTCTAAACGGCTTAACCGATTTACGTGCGGTTTTCAGAGAAATATAGATCTTTGCGCTGTGCGTGTTCGTAGATATAAAAATCTTTAATCTAATATGTAAAAAATAAGTAAGAAGCATAAATGTCTAATTTATCGATCTACCAGGGTTACATTCGAGGAGAATGTATTTACAAAAAAATTAAAAGATGTTTTTTTTTTGTGTATAAAAAAAGTTTGTTTTGGAATGTTTAAAAACAGCATTAGTTTTTTGTGGATCTCAATCAGATTCTTTTTTTTTATATTCCTTATAATTTCTACCCATTTATTTCTTTTTATTGGATTTTTGGTAACACTAAAATAATATTAAATTCAATACATTTAAAAAAAAAACGTATTCCTACATAAGTACACCCCTTTGTTGGTGAGACGACCGGAATTTGACGTTTGTAAAAAGAATGCTATATTCGAAAAAATATTTTTTTTGTGTTTTGGAATTCAACTATAAACAAGTACTTACTTCAATAAAATATTTTTTTAATATTGCCAACTTTCAGTTTTGGAATTCAATCATTAACAAGTACCTAGGTACCTACTTATCAAGGAAGACTTATTCCAAGATAATAGCAGGCAAACCAATGTTCGGGCAGGACAACGTCTGTCGGGTCCGCTAGTATAAATATATTTTTAATTTATTTATATAAAAACACATATTACAAAAAAAATATTATTAATTAATTATTATTAAAAAAATATTAAATTAAAACGTATCACTAACTCTACGAAGCCAAGAGCCCTGCCTTGAGTAGGGATCAGTGCGAGTCGTTATTTATTTTATGGGTAATGTACAAAAAATGTTCAGTAATTTGTTCCTACATAAAAGTACATAATTTGTAAATAATATAATGATAAATTAGTATTTTTTCTAGGGTTATGTGAAAATCTACTCTAACAAAAATTATTTGTAACCACTCGATAAACGCAGCTTTGTTCTATTGTATTTTGATACAATACTTGTAAAAAAGTAGATTAAAAAATACCACAGTGATATTTAGCAAATATGGTTTAAATGTCAACACTGATCACTGGCCGATATTTTTTTAATGAATAATGCGAAAAACGGCCACTTTGAACGCCACATTTTCTATGTGATACATACTCGTAATATGTCAACGGTATCCTATCCAAGAAAATTAGTTCTTCGGAATTAATGATCGAAATACTAATTTAAAAAATGAGAATCTACAAATAATATTTGTAATCTGCTAGCTTGTTTAAGTACTAAAAAACCTGGCTGGATTAAAGATGTAAAATATAGTGTACTTTTTGTTTGGACGAATAAGCTGAGGTAACCGGCTAGCTTTATCGTTCACTGAGAACTGAAAACGGGCTGGGCGCTGGGCGCACTTAACATATATATTTTTTTGTAGGAATATATAAACGGTGGTGGTGATTAATAATAAATACCAATTACATTTTTTATTTTCCCATAAACATCAAACATTATTTAACGAATGTCAAATATAATGGTAAGCTGTACACAATCGCTTATTTAGACGATTCGCCTCTGGTAGAATTACTACAAAATAGAAAGTGAAAGCATGTATATCATTAACGAATACTACAAATAAATAATGTTACTTAAATAAAATATTTGGGCAAATTATAAGAACGCAAATATTTCTTTAAAAAAATAAATATATAAAAAACTGGCGTATTGTATATCGTCGATTTTAGTTACGAAAAATCAGTCTGACGTGCAGTTGACTTTTTTGTGAAGTATCGAGAAGGCATTTGCGAGAAAAAAAATGTTCAAATACCACCGCCTATCCTCTTTCTCTACGTTTCATGCGTCGTTTTAATTTGAAAACCAGAAATTTAGATAGGTTAGAATTTGAATAATTTATATATCAGTAATTAAATTAAAAGTAAATTTGAAGAATTTTTCCGAACCTGAGTAAAAAACACTTTTTTATTTTGATTAGTATTACAGTATTATTATTTTCTGTTATTTTGTATAATTTAGATTTTTTCTCATTCGACATTCGAAATTATATAACTTCAAATTACTCATCATCATTCCTTTTCCGCACCTGTGAATGCAGTGCCCTATGCACAATGGTGCATAGGGCACTGCATTGGCACACCAATCAAAGCGTATCTTGATCATTTTTGTTTTATGAAGGTAAGATGATCAGTCTTGCGCTTCAGGTACTAGTCCAGGGACGATGAAATATTCTCGTGTGAATACAGCCTTTTAAGTAAATATTTCAAATCAACCATGTCAGGAATTTAACCCACGACATCTTGCATGGTAGGCAAATGCGCTGACTATTACACCACGAGGCCGACTAAAAAAATATTAAACAAATAAAATAGTGTGAGTCACTCTCCAAGCACAAGAGCTGGTCTCTTTTTTAGAAAGTAACATCTTTAACATTCTTCTTCTTTTCTTAGTGCCCTGTCAGGTATCCCCAACGTTGGCAATCACTCTGGCAAAAGGCTGTCCTGTGCTGCCCGGAAAATCTGCTCCACAGATCTGAAGCCTGTCCAGTCTCGTATATTTCGCAGCCGGGATACCTGTCTTCTTCCAGCCCGTCTGTGACCCTCAATCTTGCCTTTCAAAATTAAATTAAGCAAGTGGTACTTTTTTTCACGCATTATATGCCCCATATACGAAATTTTACGAACTTTTATGGTGGTTAAGAGCTCGACCTAAGACTTCTGAGTTCGTTCTCAGGTCTGTCCAAGATATCTTAAACATTCTGCGATTCAACCACATCTCAAAAGCCTCCAGCTTGTTCATAATGTTCATCTTCAGAGTCCAAGTCTCACATCCATACAATAATACAGACCACACATAACATTTTACCAATCTTTGCCTTATTTTCATGTTTAGATTAGCATTGCAGAAGACGGATTTTATTTTATTAAAAGCGTTAAAAATATTATAAAAAGTAGATTGCGTAGTAAAAAAGCATGTTTTAAGTTTGTATTTATATTAATGAACAAAAATGATTCTCAAAAAGTCTGTTCTGATAAATCCATTTGTTTTTCGGCCAACATAATCAATGGGCGCTTTCGAAAGGGGTCGTTATTTTACTGCATGTAAGTAAAAATATACGGAGCGAAGATCTTGTACGAAGTTCGTACGCAGATAAAAGTCGGTTCGGCCATTGCAGGGATCGAGGTCGCCATATTTTACGTTTTTCATTTCCACTGCGGCCACATTTATAGGAAATCTCTCCATTACGAGATGGCGGCGCGTGAGTTGTGACATCGCCATGGTTTCCGTCGGTCATTTTAAAGTGAATTCGGGATACTAATATACATTGCGAGGATGATTGAAATCATTTCATAATCAATTTTGTGGTTATCCTTAATAACGTATTGTCACATATAATATTATATTGCACCCCGCATCGAACATTAATAAATATAATGAGTAGAACCCTTTTCTATACACGTTCGAATATAAATTATCAAGTGCCCAATGAAAACTCATCTCATATAGTAAAATTAACAGTTCATTTCAGAATTTGGAAAAAATAAAAAACAGAATAATAAAATTATTTGTATCTGTTTGAACTTTTGTAGAAAAATAACAGATTTAACCATTATATGCACTATGATTAGCTTCGAATTTATATGAGTTTGAGTTTTTTTTGTTATATTACTGGCGGCCTCCGTGGTGTAGTGGTCAAGACACTTGACTCGCGCACGAAAGGTTCCGGATTCGATTCCCAGTGAGAACACAAAAATTAAAATGTGATTTTTCTCAAGCCTGGTTATTCTGTAATGTAATTCACCACTGTAATTGGGCCTCCTGGCCTGTTAAAAAATAAAAATAGTACAGAACTACTTATTTTTGTTTTTATTTTTTATTTTATTAACATAAACGGCAAATCTGCCTTTTACAAAAATTAATCATACTAATATATTTGGCTTAATATAATATTTAAAAAAAAAAATTAAACCTAAGAATTATTCAAGATTTATAAAAAAAATCAACCTACAAATTATACAATATATTCAGTAGAAAGTTTAAACAATTCAAGAATAAATGTAAAAAACAAATTAAATAATAAAATATTTTAAAGTAATATTTTTTTTATTTTCTTTTATTTAGGAAACATACAGTACAGCTACAAAGTTTAATATTTTACACGATTAGACTTAATTCTAATGGACCAGTGAAGTTTCCATATTATAAAGCATTTATATGTTAGGTTAATTATGAAAGTATAAAAAAGAGAAGGAAAAAGAAAAACATAAATGAAAGTTGTTTAAAAATTAAAATTTAAGTGAAAAAAATATATTTTAAAGTTTGTAGTTTGTAGTGAGTATTTACAAATGGAAATAATATTAAAAATGAAGAAAATTTGTAAGTGTTATTAAAAATTAAGAATTGAAATAAAGAATGAAAAACATGCTCAGATGTAAAAATAAAATGAAATAGTGATAACTTTTTTTTTTCAAAAAGGAAAAACATAAATATACACATATTTATTTTAAGGAATTCAAAGAAACGATGAGAAGAATATTTAAGTGAAATATAGGACAATAAATTTAGGTCAATTCAAAAAACATATTCAAAATTAATGTTTTAATTTAAAAGGTCCATAATTTTTCTTCTATCTTTAAGTTTTAACAAATTTAATGTTTTTAGTAAAAAATCGTAATTTAAAAATTCATGACTGATTCCAAGTTTAAAATTTTTACTTTAAAAGTAAACAAATTAGTCAATAATGTATTCTCTTTCATTATTTTACACCAAATAGATCAATAATTCGTAGCATCTTCACCCTACACGGCGCATATATCGCGAGCAGCATAGACCGCTTTATTTCTTCAATTGAACGCGAACAGAAGAAGGATTCGAAACTGCTCACTTTCGTCTACATGACATTCTAATTTGAAGGCTTGTAATCGAATGAAACAATATATGAAACGCAAAAGCAAACACAACATCTTGTAGAGCAGAAAAAAGGGACACAACTTGCGTTAACACCTGATATATATATTTATTTCTACCATATATACAAAATTATTTTAAAATAAATTATGGCTCATTCGATCTGGCTACGATACACTCTCACTTGCTTTTTTAATGATGCACACGCTTACACATACCTCAATATTTACTTTCATACAAATACACACAAACACACCCTATTATTATTATTAATATTATTATTATTATTTATTATTATTTATTATTTACATACAAAGTTACATTTTTATTATTTTTAATTTTTTTTTTTTACAGGACTCACCAAGCCAATTAATATGGCTTGTCGGTAAAGATCATTTACATTAAATCATATGATAGCACAACATAGTTGTATAATAATAATTACTACGAACTTAAATATAAGAAACGAAAAAAAGTACACATAATTTATGCTTTCAAAAAAATATTTAGAAAAATGTAAAAAAACCCTCTTACGTATTACGCAATATACCATATTTTAATATGTATGATTAATGTTTAAAAACTTCGCTGGTCTGTCATTCAACCTTGTCTTTATGATGTAGTTAAATCATTATTGACTGTTTTTTTCTATAAAATAAATTAATCAATACTAATATGCAATAGCACAAGATTAGAAAAGACACATTCAATCATTATTTGGTCATGATCGTGGAACAACGACGCATGTGATTTTTTTTTTACTTTACGTAAGAGCTGTTAAATTATTTTTTAAAACTTTATGTCACTATTTGATAATTACAAAAGTACATCATTTGATACTTGGATAAGTTATGTATCTTTGATTTTTTTAAACCCGGAAAATAAATCTTTTTAAATTTTTTTCAAGATCAAATAAAAAAGTCAATGGCGAATTTTGCGCACATCTGTCGTCGTTCTACGATCCCGACGATTTTTGTGTCCCAACTTGCTAGACAACAGATATTTACTTAATGATAATTTTAATTTTTTTATCATTATCATTTCTTCATACAAAGATACATATTACAAGCACTAATAACGCATCCCTTATTTCAAGAGGCCGAGAGCCTTTTTAATTTACTTTTTATTTTATTAAACAAAAGAATTTCAATACACAGTGTGATGTGGAGATAAATTTGCCTATGGCACCAATTTGGTCATAAAGCATATAATTTCCATTTATCTTGATTAAAAATGCGATTATTTTAACATATGTGTTATAAAAACAATGCAGGTTCGATCGATATATCTTCTGTACCTTAGAGGATAAAACACAGTGTTCTATATTTTGCCGTTTTGAAGTGAAAAATGCAGAAATTATCACAATAAGCTATTGTATTCGTGTATAAAACACCAATGTCCACTTTCGTCGTAAAAACGATTTTTAAAGTTAAAATATAAATCTGAAATCCACTTTGTTTTAATGCGAAAAAACATTAGTAGCCTCAGATACGCTATTTAAAAACGTACTATTACTATCAAAATAATCATTATTTTACATTGATATTATCTCATTTGATTCAAAAGTTATGATATTTTGAAAATCAAACAAAATTCTGTTTCCTGAGCATTTCGTTCAATGTGACTCCCGTAATTTATTCTACTAAACTAAAGGGTACAGACATATTTATTGGCATTTTTTATGCATTTATTATCTTATGTAATACATTAATTGCAGCGTATTTAAATAATTTATTTCATAATTGTGATATTTTTTTATATGTTTTTTTTTTAATTTATTAAAATCTACAGTCATATTCAATAATAAGGTTATAATATAAAAGGTACTTAAACCTAGACTAAAAATGATCTTAAACTTATAATTATCAATATACGTAATGTGTCATAAATAAATTCATATTACACAAGAATAGAGTTTGGAAAACCATAAATAAATGTTTTTATATATTTACCATTGTAAATTTAAAATAAAATAAAAAAAATATGTATTGTATTTATTCATCACTACTCACCCACGGTGACAATGCCTGCATGCTGTCGCTGATTTTGATTTTGAATTTATTATTATTCAAGTTGAAGATATCACTCGCATTGGCACCAATAATATTATTATATAAGTTGCATATTCTATAAATGCACGAATTTTTTGCTGCATTCGTGTTTACATCGGTGCAGTAAAATAATTTGGTGTGATGATATGTTTATGATGTCATTTTTATTATATTTAACTAGACCGCGTTCGAACTCGTGACCTTATTCATGGTAGCACAAACCAACGAAATTTAATAAAAAGAGTGAAGCATAAATGATTTAAATACATTTTTGGTCCATTGGTATAAAACGCCATCTCTTAACGGAGGATGGAGGTAATCTAGTGGAATAATTAGATTACGGGTAGCAAGTAGTAACTGGTTGCTCTTGTATGACACTTGGGTATTCATCTTTTGTTTTATACCAGCCACAAGATCAATGGAAAATAAATGGATTGCTTCTAATATAGTATAACTTTCAATTACAAATATCACTTAGTAATACAATATTTTCTTATTACAATAGGGTAATATCACATACTGCGAACACTGACGAGAACACGTGAAATGGATTAAGAAAAATTAATTGTATTTTCTAAATCTATTTGGATATTGGAGAAATGTTTACATACATAATTTTAAAATACATTACTTGGCTTCATTAACAGAATATCCTCTGATTTTACTAATGTCCGTACAATCAAAACTCTTTATTGCTCAACTGTTCGCCCTCTTCTTGAATATGCCTCAGTGGTCTGGTCTCCATTCTATGTCAATCGCATAAATCACATTGAATCAGTCCAACATCGCTTGCTTCGAAAAATAGCGTGGATGCTTGGACTAGAGAGAGATAATTATTCTTATGCTGAAATAGAGTCGATGTTAAATATTTCTAGTCTACAAAAACGTAGAACTAATATTGACTCCATATATATGTTCGGCATACTAAATGGTATAATCGATGTTCCATCATTACTGGGACAAGTAAAATTCAATATTCCGACTCGTAGATTGAGAAACAATGAAGTACTGTTCATCGATCAGCATAGAACAAACTATGGCCTAAATTCTCCAATGACCCGCCTTTGTCGTATTGTTAACTCAAGACAGGATCTGGACTTTTTTGGTTTAAGTTTACAACGATTTAAACGAGCACTAAATAAATAGTCCAGATCTTGTCTCGATGTCCCTTATGTTTGTCAATGCTTCTTTCTTTTTTCTTTAAATGTTTTAAACTACTCTTTTATTGTAATATTTAAACCTTATAAATTGTAAACATGGACAATGTCCGTTAATAAATAAATAAATAAATAAATAAATAAATAAAAATAAAATTATAAAAAAATATGTCTTTACAAAAACGTGACATGTTTTGCCTTGACAACTGTTCGCGATTCGCGACAATGTTCTTTTTCAATTTAAACGGTCACAAACAAAGTTCAAAATTTAACTGAATCGTGACGTATCAGGGGCGTGGCCAATGCAATGAACCGTTTTCACAGGAATTCAAAAATATTTTATATGCCACCAATAAGTACAAAAAAATTTTTTTTTATTCCACAGTATTTAAATAGACTCGTTAATTTATAATTGTAAATAAAAACGTGATATTTCTCTATTCTTAAATGTCAATTAAATTTCACAATGATAAATTCCAAAGTCTGAAAAAATAATATAGTAGGTAGATACTATTAAACTAATCTTAATATTTTTTTATGTTACTGTGACAAATTAAGAATCATTATAAAACTAGAACCTTGTAAACATTTTTTTAAGCATGTCCGAATGTTTGTAGAAATGCTGAGTTTCCTCCCTTGGGAGTTGTTAAGATCTAAATTTGTTGCAACAGAGGGGGAAAACATTTTTGAGATGAGAATATGGAATTCTAGGTATTTACATGGCTTATGACCTATTATTGGCTAATCTAAGTAGCCATTTTGTTGACTATGTAACATTTACCATTTTGCCTATGTTAAATGCCAGCCTGTCTACACTCATTTGGACACACTCAAAAAATTGTTGATTTAACTAACTGGTATTAGGAAAAGCATAAAAATTGGGAAAGTGTTTTCAGGTGCCTAGTAGATGTAAGAGTTTCGCCAGATAAATCTCACCCACATCAATAAAAGTTTCAGCTCTTTTACTCCACAAAAGTCAACACATGTAAGAGTTGAGGAAATGTGGAAACATAGGCAAATCGTGAATGTTACCGTGTGTAAAGTGGCC